>NW_006399805.1:13921767-13956367 GCF_000299155.1 Elephantulus edwardii
TCTATCTCTATCTCTATCTCTATCTCTAATATTATATATTATTTAATATTGGTTAACATACAAAGTTCATATACATTGTTTTTTTCTCACCAGATCTTTCCCTTATCTCATACCTCCCTCTACCAAATATACTACCCTATATGATTAACCACAAACAGCCTCCCTACACACACACATATGACACCAAATAACAAATGTGGATGTGGTCAGATAGGAACTCTTAAACATTGTTAGTGAGACTGTAAAATGGTACAACCACTAAGGAAGGCAGTTTGGCATTTCCTCAAAAACCTGAACATAGAAATTCCATATCCCACTGCTTGGAATACATGCTAAGAAAACGAGAACTGAAGCACAAATGGAGATTTGTACAGCAGTGTTGATAACAGTGTTCTTCACCATCACAAGAACATGGAAACAGTCCAAATGTCCAAACACAATCAAATGGATTGAGAAATTATGGTAAATTTACAAAATGGAGTACTACACAGCAGGCAGGAGCAATGATGTTGTAAATTACTATCTTACTTGGGAGGGACTGGAAAGCATCATTCTGTATTTATTGTGGTTTTGAGCCATATTCTATGTGTAATACTTTTGTTTAATAAAATGTTTCTTTTATACTGGTTTACTTAGAAAGTTCACATACATTGTTTTTCACAGCAGACCCGTCCCATTTCCTTTACTACCCACCCCGCCCTCCACATGCCACTGGTTCTCCAGACCTGCTGTGCGTCTCTTGTCTCTTCTCTTGGTCTGTAACTAGCTGTCTTCTCCACAGTTACTTCCACCTCTCAGTCCCAGCATGCTGCCATTCTTTGCCAGGCTCTGTATAGTCTGCTACCCCCTGGACCCCTCCAGTCCCTGTCAGCTGACGTCCACCTGCTTGCTCAGAAGGACAGCTGGGTCCCTCTGACCCGAGGGCTTCAGTGACCTCATGGACGTGCCTCTTTTTCAAAGTACATTGTGCTGGCAGTTTCTTTTCCAAAACATAAACCTAATTGTGCCATTTTCTTGCTTCCGGTCCTTTGGTGGTTTTTGCGTTGTGGTAAAATCATTTACCCTGTGTTTCGCTGACAAAATACCTTTGACTTCTTTTTTCTTTTTTTATCAGACTTTAAATCTGATCTTTTCAGTGCTGTTAAAGTTCCCCGTTTCTGCCCACCTCATTCAGGGCTTTCTCCTGTGATCACTTCTGAGTTATCGTACTGGTAGCCTGACTAACTAGATCTTCTGGTCTACTCACCTTACTCCGTTCTCTACAGATCCACATACGCATCTCTTGCCCTGCATGCACACCCACACAGGCGCGCACATGCACAGAGATGCACCCGCCCCACAGATGCACACACTCACACAGATGTACAACCCCACAGATGCACACAGAGATGCATGCACACACACAGACACACACACAGATGCACACCCCACACCCACACAGACACCCACACCCACACAGATGCACACCCCACACCCACACAGACACACACACAGATGCACACCCAAACAGACACCCACACAGATGCACACCCCACACCCACAAAGATGCATGCAGACACAGAGATGCACACATCCACTCAGGTGCACACTCCCACACAGATGCACATCCACACAGATACACACCCCACACACACAGATGCGCGTGCACACAGACACACTGTCCTCTAGCTGTAACCTCAGATGGTTTCCAAGGTTGTAAATCACAGGGAAGGAAACTGTCCTCCTCGCTCAGAAGCACTGGGGACTTTGAGGTGTCAGAGAGGCATGACAGAGTCAGCAGCATGGCTCCGTGTGGACTACATCCCCAGAGTTCCCCATGAGCCCTTCAGTTGCTCCCAATGAATTACCTTCTTCTAGTGCATCTTCCTCTTTTTGGCTCCCATGGGGTTCTGTTTCCTTTCCCCGGAAACAACTGTGTGGGTGCACATTGCTGCCTTTTGACAGTCTCTTCTCTGCTATAGACACCTACCATCTGCTATCTTTTTCTTGTGATGTTGCTCTTCTCTGACCAGCAGGAAAATGCCAGGCAACAGAATGGACTGCCCACCACTTTAGCTAGTCAAGAGGCCAGAGGAGAGGAAGCCAGGCTGAGTGGCCTCCCTATCTGTACACCATAGAGTTTTATTTGAGAAGGTTTTTCATTATACAAGCTGAAACACGTGTTAACTAGAGTCAAAGATAAGATGCAGTTCACTGTTTGTTCTCTTATTTCCTGACTCTTTGTTTATCAACACTATCAGAAAGCAGAGTCACCAGGAGAACCAAGGTTTTGCATGTACACACAGTGCATGCACACACACACACACGCACGCACGCGCGCGCACACACACACACACACACACACATACACACACACACACACACACACGACAGAGTATCCTTCTGCCCTGATGACGTTCTTTAATCTACGCAGCTGCTGCCTTGATCCCCTTCACCCTACACTGTGAGTCCCCATCGAGTTGGCCCTGACTTCTGAGGATCTGTGTACAACAGAACAAACCCTGTTTGGTCCTGCATCACCTTCGTGACCACCGGTGAGTGTGAGCTCATTGCTGTGTCTGATGGATAAATCCATCTCATTGAGAGTGTACCCTATTTTCATTGACACTTTACTAAACATGTGGGATGTTGTTTTGTTGTTTGTTGCCCTTGAGTTGAGTACAAGTCTTAGTGACCCCATGAGCATCAGGACTGAATCTTGCCCTGTCCTGTGCCTTGCTTGCCGTCTGTGGCACACGTGAGCCCACTGCGCAGTCACTGCGTCAATCCATCTCGATGGAGGTCTTCCTCCCTTTTGTGACCATCCAGCTTTCCAAGCATGATATCCTTTCTCAAGGAACAGCCCCTCCTAACAACATGCGCAGTGGATGAGAGATGAAGCTTTGTCATCCTTGCCTTCAAGGAGCATCCAGCTGCACTCTTTCTAAGACACACCTGTTGATTCTTTCAGCAGTCCATTGGGTACCCAGTGTCCTTCTCCAATATCACAGCTCAGAGGAACCAATTCTTCTTTGTTACTTTTCATTCTTGTTTACTGTACAGATCTCAAATGCACAGCAAGTAATTGAAATGACCATGGCTTGAATTAGGTGCATCTGTGTTGGCATCATTGTTTTTCAGTATTTTGGAGAGGTCCCTAACAGCGGGCTTGCCCAAAGCAACACGTCTCCTTATGTCTACTGGGATCAAAGGTGTTAATTATGGATCAAAGCAAGGCAAAATCATTAAGAGTTTCATTCTTGCTCCATCTCTTATGATGGGGCCTACCGGCCCAGGGATAAGGACCTTTGTCTTCTTGTGTTAAGGTGCAATCCACATTGAAGGCTGTAGTCCTTGATCCTCTGCAGCAAGTGCTTCAAATCCCCCTCACTTTCAGCAGGAAAAGTTGTGTCACCTGCATAACAGACTCTCGATGAGTCTTCCTGGGACCCTGATGCCGCATTCTTCTTTAGAGAGCCCGGCTTCTGGCAACTGACCTGAAATACTGACTGATCCTGAACCATTCACAGTCCCGTTGTTGCACTCACTTTGCCAATGCACCTTGTTGATGGTCTTTAGCTTTCTTTTCCTGACCTTCCCCTTTGCCAAGCACGACCCTTCCTCCAGGGACCAGCCCCCCCTGATAACATGCCTGACGTATGCGAGGCAAAGCCTCAGGGGGCTGGCAGGTGAGCAGCACGCATGGCCTTCTCCCATGAGAGTGTAGTTTGTTCTCTTGACCACCGAGATATTGGAAATTGGTTTTTTTTTCTTTTTCTTTCCCTCCCTCTTTATTAACAATGTATGTTGGTTGCTTAAAAAATGTTATACACTTTGTGTCATTCCCTGACATTGTGCTTCACCCACGCCTTCATTCACATTGTGTTTCATCGGCTCATTCATACACGATGTGTTTTAGAAAATCCCTCACCGCTGACCTATACCTCCTATTGCCCCATCTCTCAGGCCTGTTGGGTCTTTTCCAATCCCTCATCCCCTGCCCGTGCCTGATTGTTTACGCACTGCCCACATTTCTCATGCGTATGTGTCAACTGAAATATCAAGGTTGAGGAAGCTCTTTAACACTTTAAAACGTTCCTTTGAAGCAGATTTGCCTATTGCAATATATATTTTAGTATCATTAATAGCAATACTTCTGTTTCTATGTATACTGATAGTGGATCCAAGTAAATGGACATCTTTGACAAGTTCAGTTCCTCCTTCTTTGTCACATTGTGGCTAACTGGTCGTGAGAATTCTTGTTTTCTTTCCCTTCAGGTGCAGTGTCTACTAAAGGCTGTAGCCTGAAATTTTATTTTTTTTAACAGTGACTTGTTTCTATTCCCCAACAAATGATAAACGTCATGAAGAATGATTTTCTTGTGTTGTATCTCCCGGTTCTTGCTCAGCACCTAAAACAAAACAGGCACTTAATAAATACTGAATGACTATAACTGTGCTGGCTGCCAGTGAGGAGGATATGAAACGCCTGCCGCCGAAGCTCAGGGACTACCGGCTTCGGTACGGATCCCATCTCACCATCAAGAACACAAGGATCCTTACCACAGGCACAACAGTCAACAGTACGGCAGAGAGAGAAAAGATTGAAGCTGTCAATGATTTCAGCTTGCTTGGATCCACAATCAACACCCTTGGTACAAGCAGTCAGGAAATCAAGACTTTTTATATTGTGAAAGATGGCTGTCAGGGACCTCCCGACAGAGCAGAGATATCAGTTTGAGGACTAAAGTGCACCTGATTCAGGCCATGGTCTTCTCAATCACCTGTTATGCATCAGTGAGCTGGACAATGAATAAGGATGACAGAAGAAGAACTGATGCTTTTAGTTTGTGGTGCTGAAGAAGAGTACTGAATATCTCACAGACTGCCAAAAGAACAGATATATCCTGAAAGGGTGCAGGCAAGAGCTCCTTGAAGGCAAGGTTAATGACATTTTGTCTTTCATACTTTGGACTTAGGGCAAGGCGAGGCTATCCTTATAAAGGGGCATCAGTATTGGAAAGATGGAGAGTTGGTGGATAGAAGACCTCCAACAAAATGAATTGATGCTATGACTTCAACAATGGGCTCTTGAGTCTCAGAGACAGTGAGGGTGACCGGACAGGGCAGGTTTCAGGATGGCTGTTCATAGGATCGCTATGAGCTGTACTGGACTCAATGGCACCCAACAACAACAACGCAACGTAACTATGTCTATAGTAAATGATAAATATCAGAATTTTCTATTCTCCTTGTAAACCACACTATAATTACAGGTGTAGCTGGATTACACTAAAATGTTGCTCTGTACTTGTCAGATAGTATAAGGAACGACTAGACTAGGGGTACATGACAGCAGAGAACATTAAGGGCAAGAGCCTAAGGGACTTCTTGGACAAGTTCATTGTGAAAAAGCAGTGTCTTCTTCTCTAAATATGCAATCTCAGAAAGTGCCTACAAAATTAACGTGAGTAAAGACTGATAGCCTCATGGTAAGGCACTGTGCTTTCAACTCAAAAGCACACAGTTCAGATCCACCAGCTGCTCCGTGGGGTAAAGACGGACAACCTCCTCCCGGAGGTTCACGTAGGAGTTAGTTCTGACTTGAGGACATTTAACAACAAGTGACTCTCCCACCTTCCATGCTCTGCCCAAAACTATTTAAGTCTCAGATTTGACCTGCTGGGCTTCTGCCTTGTGTGGGGCCAAGGTGACTCTCTTCGTAACAACTACAGGGCTAGAATATTTAAACTGGCAAATAGTGATTTTGTTTGTGAAATGTCATCTTGGTGAAAACATCTCACAGCTACGAAGCACAAAACTGCCGTGGCTGTTAGGGGCCATCTAGGAAACTACAGTCCGTAGTCACCCTGTGGACAACAGGTGTGAGCCCTGTGCCAGTCTCACAATCCCTGACCCACTGAGCCCATTGCTGCGGCCATCGACCAGTCCACCTGGGGGAGGGTCTTCCTGCCTTTGCCAACCTTCTACCCCTCCACACATGTTGTCCTTTTCCAAAGGAGGTGAGGAAAGATTAAAATAAGCAAAACTGAAAATATTGTAATAATTAGCTTAGACTTGGGACAGCCTGGGGAAGACCTTTCTGACCAGAAACACAGAGTAGAATTTAACATCTTGAGAAGCACAGTGGAACTAAATTGTAAACAACCAATAGAAGATTCACAAGTCCAAAATAAGGGAGAAGCGCCAAGACCAAGCGGGGTGTCTGGAGAGGAGGGTTCTGCTGAGTGTGCCTGTTCCAGCGGGGACACAGGGGCACGTCCCAGATGCACGAGAGGTACGCCAGGTGTCTCTCTATCAGGTGATGGAATCTTTTGCCGCCCTTTTAACACCAGGACCACATTACCTTTTGCCGTGCATTGATACATGAAGTGTTTTGTTTAGCTGCAAATATTTTAGTGGCCTGGGATCTAGTAGAATTCAGCCTTATCCCTCAGCTCAGTTTATGGTTGTTAGTATTTATTAGTCCAAGTTCCCTGTTCCCTCCCTTTCATCTCCCTTCAATCCCCTGCCTCCCTCGACCATCTGTCATTTCTCTTTTCCAAGGGAAAACACATTTTCATTTCACAGATATAAAGACCAAGGGTATAACTGGCCTATTGAAAGTGAAAGAGACAGATATTGTTTAATAGCTATTTCTATACCAGTGAAAGGGCTCTGTTACTCTCCTTCTCCCTATAGATGTTTCTTTCACTTAAGCGACTTGATATTGTATATATATTTCATCTGCAGCAAAATTAGGAAGACCAGGAGACAGAGCAGAAATGATGCTGCTGTCAATTCATCGCCACACACCCTTTTTTCACCCAGCCTGTCAGAGCGGATGGGAGGAAGGACGGCACTCCATGGTGACAAATCGGCCCCATGATTACTTCCAACAAGTCACAGAAAAAGTAGGACAAAATATCTTAATGTTTTCCACTTTCCCTTCATCCTTCACTCAGCAGATATTTGCTGTCATTTATAAAGGTCACTATGTCTGGGAGGACTCAGGCAGAGAGAAAGTTTGGTCCATTCTTCAAGTCGACTTTTAAGTGCTGGGTGTACTGAAACCCTGTAATGTGAGAGCTGAAACTTGGACAGATCTGAGTCTTTTAAGGGAATAGATTTCATGAGGCACCACAACCCTCTCCAGTTGGGGTTACTGGGGACATTAGGCGATGTAACATTTCCGTGGGGAAATGACGGGAATACTAAATGCACTCTTTCCCCTTGTTTTTCTTGTGGAAATAGTAGCTTCATTTTGGTCACAAAGTTCTAAAGAAAAAAAGTTCACATGGGATACTACTGGGCACTTCATATGCATGCTGATTTATTTCACAACTTTTTTCTCCTCTTGGGAGGCATTTTGAAGTAATAGACTCCTCAAACTATAAATGCGACTCCAGCTAGCATGAATAAAAGATCAGCTGAAATGAAAACCTACTCCATTTAGCCACAGTCACTTTCCACTTGGAAATGGGCATTGTACCTGAAGGATTTACACTAATTGAAGCACTTTTGCTGCACATATTGGATATGGAGACTCCAATTTACTCCTGACAAAAGTCAGGATGTACTTTTACCAGGAAATCTTGTCACTAGGACTTTGTAGAGGACGGCATGAGTGAGACAGCAGTGACCAGGAGGCAGATCTAGGATGGCGTGTTAGATGGACACCACGCAGAGGCCCAGGTGGAGGACAGAGAGAGAGCCGCGGGGTGTCCAGCCATCGATAAGCACATGAGTCCTACAGGGAGGAAGAATCTGCAAGTTCTATGTGCCCTCCTTTCAAACCTTCAATTTGTTCCAAGTACAGTGCTGCCTTCTTGGTTCTCATGGACTGTGCCCAGACTCCTGTGATGGTGTCCACAGCGGAACTGACCCACCAGCCTGGGCCTGCAGCATGTCCACAGTGGAACTGACCCACCAGCCTGGGCCTGCAGCATGTCCACAGCGGAACTGACCCACCAGCCTGGGCCTGCAGTGTGTCTGTGAGCTTCGTTGGGCCCCTTGCTGTGTCTGGTATGTCTGTCCATGTCATGGATGGTTTCCTCCTTCCGTTTGTCCTTTGGCAAACAGGATGCTTCCAGCAGATGTTCTTGCCTGATGACATGTCAAACGAGGAAGCTCAGGGCTCGTCATCTTTGATTCTAAGGAGCATTAAAGTCATAAAGCATCTCAGGGCAGAGCTACGGTCTTGGAAAATTAAGGAGCAGATACTTTATCACCTGAGCATCAGGGAACCTTCTGGAACCATTGAGCAGTTGACGTTATGAAAGTCATAGCTTCCTATGTTAAATCTGACTGGAGCAAGATAATGAATTTGCATTTAGCAAAAGGAGCCAGGAAAAGAGGTCATCAGGAGGGAAGGAGGCAGGCAGGCACCAATGTGAGCATTAATCCCCCAAGTTATGGGGCCATTTCTGTGAGAGCAGATGGCTGAGCTCTCTATTGGAGCCGACCTGCACTGGACCATTGCTTGGTTTTTATCAGATGATCTGCTTCTGCTCCTTAGTCTGGGTCCAGATACTTCCCTGGATGCATGAAGCCACAGAGCAGCTTTGCAGGAAAGCCCCCCCTGGTGGATGAGAGTGACCCCAGACCAGAGTTGGTTTGTCTGGAATTGAACCTGCCTCCCCCTCACAGATGGAAAGCGTTGTTGAGTACCATCACGTTAGAACTGACCATCTGGCAGGTTTTCAGAGGCTGCAAATCACACAGGAGGAGATTTTCTATCTTCCTCTCATGGGGTAACTGGTGGATTTGAACCGTGTGCCTACAGGCAGGCAGCACAGCTCCTTATTCCTAGGCCAGCAGAAGTCCTTCATAGAGTTCTGTTACTAATCATCAATGCAGCCTCCATTAGTCAAGGCATGTGATACTTCCAACTAACAACTGAGTGTTGCAGGTTTTATCTAACATTTGAATGTAGAAAACGAAGGGAAAGGAAGAGATGAGGTGCATTTTTAAGTCCATGGAGATCAAAGAGTGGGAGAGAAGACAGCAATGTGAACAGATCAAAGGATGGGAGTGAAGACATTGATGTAAACAGAAGGCTGTGTGCAGGAGGCGGAGGCAGGTGCCATCCCATTGGCTGTACCTCGCAGGGACCCTGTGAGAAGCAGCTCTCACCTCTCCTTGGCCTATGCTGCCCTGTCCTCATGGCCGCCGGTAAACTCCAGCACAGTGTGGAGCTTAGGGGGTCATGTAGGAGATCTGGCTTCACATTTGACCTTTAGGTGTTGGTGGCTATGAAGAACACCCAGTGGTAAGTCATCATTTACGTTCTGGCATCTTGGTCAGAATTGATAGACCTTCAGCTTTTGCTAGAAATATTGTTCTCAGTATGAGGAATTAAAGAGTCACAAAAAGCCCTATCCAGAGTATGAAAATGTAACTTAGGAAGCCAGAGCTTTTGAATGCTAAAGTATATGGTGGTGGCGATGTGACCGTAACAACTCTTAACAACCCTGTGAAGAGCAGGTCCAAACCTGCCCTGCCTCTCAGTCCTGATATGCTCACGCCCGTTACTGCGGTCACTGGATCCATCCACCTCTTTGAGGGTCCTATTCCAACGATTAGCTCCCCATAAGAACATGTCCACAGCGGCTAAGACCAAGTTTCACCATCCTTGCCTCTAAGGATCACCCTGGCTGCACTTTCTCCAAGACAGACTTGTTTGTTCTTTTGGAAGTCCACGGTGTAGCTGAGCAAAAATCAAAGGGAGAGAGAAGAAAGAGACTCTCACAAGCAAGGAAGAGGGTGTGTAATGCCAACCAGTGTTGAAAGAAGGAATTTTCAATAAAGGCGTAGTAAACGCTCTCAACTAGCCCCGTTTTAAAAAGATGCTTTTGAAACATCATTTGTAATTCATAACTATGCTCAATATTCATCATGCTTGGACAGGAAGAGAGAGTGAAAAAGGGGGAAGACCCTCAGCGAGATGGACTGACACGGTGACTGCCGCGACGGAGTGTCAGAGACGATGAGGACGGCACATGATAGGGCAGGACACAGAGCTGTTGTTCCTGAGGTCACTGCAAATCGTCCTCAGCTGATAGCACCTAACAACAACATGATCAGTGTCGGAGAAACGTGTTATCAGAAGATGCACAGAGAATGAGTCAAAGCAAAACAAATGTACCTGAGGTGTTAAGATTTGCTAGGGAAAATGGGCAGTAAAATCAGGCAGAGCTGGTTGAAGTGAAAGACACTTGTTGAACTTTTGGAAATGTAAAACAAAAATAAAAACGGAGATAATTTCATTTCATGAAAGCTTGAAAGCTTACCTAATAAGCTTCTAGAACTGACTCTGAAGTTTAATATGAGTTTATTTTACCTACAATTTATATTAATGATAAGTATTTTGTTGTAATACTCATTGAGTTGATATACAGTTTCTATTTTCAATAATTTTAAATTATAGATAAGTTTCTAGGTAATAAAGGACAGTTATTTTCTTTGCTACTCAGCATAAAAGATAATTTCAAAATTTGTTTTGCCCCACGGGACATTTATCAGTCCTATTTCAATATTCTCCCCCTTCCCTGCTGATGATTGAATCCAGTTCCCTTGTGAAGTGGCCTTGCCTTTCTGCTGCCGACTAATGGGTTAAATAAAGGTTTGTCACATCCCTGCTATCTGTCCGTAAATTGCGGCTGTGATCCTGCACTCAGGCAAAAGCCTGCATCCCGAATGCAGTGGATCTGCTCTGACGATAAGTCTGGGTGTAAGCGCTTCTCCATTATCTATATTAAAGGAAAACGGTTAGTACGTGGCGGGCACTCACCTAACAGTCGAGTGAGCGACTGACTAAATGATAAATTGATGGGTAGGTTAGGAACAACTTTGCTCCTGGTTGAGAACCATAAAATACGTAAACAAAAGCAAAGGCAAGGTAATTGCATTTTATGCTAAGTGCTGTGACGGGAAGAGAGCAGGTGAGGAGTGGGAGGATGTGGAGGGGACAGTCTGCTTTCTTAGTGCCGCCACCACGGCCAGCAGCAGCACACACCCCAAAACGGAAAGGCTTGCACCTCCGCACCTGCACCACCAGCTACAGGGGGGAAGACAGCCACGGGTCCGAGCTGACTGTAGGGAACCGACCAACGGTCAGTCACTGGTCGCAGGCATCAAGGTGAGGTTCAAAACCGACCTACTGTGAAAAGCAGATTCTAAATCATAGCGAGCAAACAAGCAGAGAACTGCCGCTGGAAGTTCCACGAAGATGGAAGGAAGCAGGCTGCCTCCTGTGCCCCCGAGGAGCCGCTGTGGCTTAGAACCGCCAGCCTGTCCGGGAGCACTGACCTGCCTGTCTGGGAGCACTGACCATTGTGTCCGGGAGCACTGACCGGCCTGTCCGGGAGCACTGACCTGCCTGTCTGGGAGCACTAACCATCGTGTCCGGGAGCACTGACCGACCTGTCCGGGAGCATTGACCGGCCTGTCCGGGAGCACTGACCATTGTGTCCGGGAGCACTGACCATCGTGTCTGGGAGCATTGACCGGCCTGTCCGGGAGCACTGACCTGCCTGTCCAGGAGCACTGAGTGAGTAGCCTGCACCACCAGGGGCCCCCGAGGGTGAGACAATAGCCTTGTATGTCCAGCGCTTCCAGGTCTCCGAGGCTGTGGCCCAGTGTGAGAGCCTGTGAAGTCCTGCACAGGGCGGGTCTCAGGGAGTCTGGGCGGATCCATCCCCAGTGGGTAAACAGGGCGTGTACCCTCGGTGCCAGCATCTGCTCAGCCAATCCCCATCCGCCTGAGAGGAACACGCTGACAGCCAGAGGCCATGCTCAGAATTCAGTCACCAATGTGAGCTTCATGGAACGGATACGAATATTTAATCTGACCTGAGATGAAAATGCTAAGCTTCCCTCTGCCGTTCAAAGTCACACTTCATTATTACTCTTCTGCACTGAGGAGCAAAATTAGCCCAGGGCTACGGCTGGCGTTGCCTCAGATGTTTTATTTACCAGCTGTAAATATTTCGTGGGATTTCTTAGGCCTCTGGGCTATCAGCAGTATTTTGATTTTTATTATAAATACTCTTGATTTTTTATTATAAAACATATGACACTTACTTTTAGGTGATCCAGAAATAAAACTTATTTTAATACAATTTTCTTCAGTCCTGCAACACAAAATAGTGTTTAGCTATAATTACCTTTTTGAAACTTGAAAGTGTTTAAGGAAGACCAAAAAAGAAATTGTTTTTGAGTTATGGTGTTAGTGAAAAATATTGAACACACCAAGAACAAACATCTCTTTCGGAAGAAACGTGTTCAGAGTGCACTTTAGAAATGAGGATGGCAAAATTTTACCTCACATACTTTGGTCCTATTGGCAAGAGACTGGTCCCTGGAGGTGACACCACAACCGGTGACGTAGAAGACAGGTGAGAGGGGAAGGCTTGTGTGGATGGATTGACAAGGGCGGGAGTAAAGGCCTTAAGCAGAGCTGAGCTTGTGAAGAAGCTGAAGACTGAACAAGGCTTGTGACAGATGGGGTCACAAGGGATCTGAACTTACTCGACAGAGCCCCACAAGACCACATACAGGTCAACGAAGGCTGGAAAACACTGTCAACGAAGATTGGGGATCAGGACTTCAGTCCTCATCCTACAGCAACACCAAACAATGAAAGGTCTTGGAGAGACTTCTAAGCATCAGTTTCCACGTCTATAAAGCCGAGCTCGTAATAGTACTGACTCCATGAAATCACTTCACTTAGTAGACGTGTCACGTAGGAAGACAGTATTGAGAATAGAGGCAATGTCCCGATCCAATTGTTTATCACTTAAGCCATCACGAGCAGAGGCGGCAGGAACAGTAGTGATTATGGAAGTTCTGACACTAATGATAACAGAATAGTGATCGTTACCTTACAAATAATGAGTCACAAGAAAAGATTGAGCAAACTTTTCTCTATCTGTATGCTTCCAGCTCAGAGAAATAGAAACCTGTGTTTTGCCAGCTGGTGTGCTGGCCCGTGTCCAGGGCCGTTACTGTGAGGAGCAATCGTGACGACTAAGTTTGATGAGTCAGTCAGAAATAAAGGACGATGGGCCAGCGTCCTTGTTCTGCGAGCAGGACTGACTTATGGCCCTGCAGGAAGTGAAGAAAGGGTTTCTCTTTTCTTTTTCTTCCCTATTTTCACTAAACAGTATCATCAGTACCATTATTTGACAGAAAGTAAAATCTTGCTGAAAATGATTCAAAACCGACTTCAGCAGAATGGCAAGTAGGACGGAAGTTACTTTGTTTTAGTGACTGTGCCAAGGCATTCAGCTGTGTGGGCCATCACTATAGAAACGTGGAGAAGAATGGGGATTCTATAATACCCAACTGTGCTCATGTGAGGCCTGGAGACAGACCTGAGATTTGTCATTCAAACTGAACAAGGGTGTATGCTGCTTGGTTTAAAATCAAGAAGGAGAAGTGCCATGGCTGTCTCCTTCGTCCATAGTTATTTGATATGTAGGCTCAACACATAATCGGAGAAATTGGACCACTTGAAGAAAGATGTAGCATCAGATTAGCAGAAGACTCATTAACAACGTGGGATGCACAGATGTTGCTTACTGAAGATGAGAAGGATTTGAAGCTCTTACTGATGAAGATCAATTACTACAGTCTTCATTACATATTTATACATCAGCACAAAATAAACAAATCATGGAGCAACATTGTGACAAATAGAGTAAATTCTGAAATCGTCAAAGATTTTGTTTTCCATATTCAACACTTACAGAAACAACACTCAAGAAATCAAATGGCATATTGAATTAGACATATCAGCTACAAAGAAGCTCTTTAACGTGTTTAAGAACAAAGGTGCACGCTTGAGTTCTAAGGTGTTGTTGTTAGATGCTGTGGAGTTGAATCCCACCCATAGCGACCCCAAGAACGATAGACGTGAACCGTGTTCTATCCTGCATCATCTTCACACCTCCAAACACAAGATCCCATTGCAGCAGTCACTGCCAATCGAGTTGGTGGAGGGTCTTCCTCTCCTATTCTGACCCTGTACCCTTTCTGACTATCATGTCCCTCTCCAAGGAAAAGCCCCTCCTAGCAACATGCCTACAGTGTTTGAGGCAAAGCTTTATTATCTTTGCTTCCAAAGAACTCTCTGGCTGCACCCTCTCCGAGACATATTTGTTTGTTCTTTTGGCCATCCCTGGGATATTCAGTGCTCCTCTCCAACACCAAAGCTCGAAGGCATCAATTCTTCTGTCATCCTTATTCACTGTCCAGCTCTCAGATGCATAGCAAGAGATCAGAAAGACCGTAGCCTGAATCAGAAACACCTTAGTCCTCAAACTGACATCATTACTCCTCAATAATTTGAAAAGGTCCCTAACTTCAGGCTTTCCCCTAACTTCCTCTGCATTTCTCAAGCTGAGAGAACAGAAAAAACAGATACAAGGCTTAAGTCGCAATACTGAAAGATGCTATGGGCAATACATTGAATGACCCAGAAAGCATCAAAGTGAGACAGAGGGACTATATAGAATCACTGTACCAAAAAGAACGGACTGACACTGAAAAATGTCAAGAAGTTCCATCTGAGCAGAAGCCAATAGTTATGAAGGAGGAAGTGGAAGGTACACTGAAGGCACTGGCAATAAAGGCCACAGGAATTGATGGAATACCAATTGCTTTGTTTCAATGAAAAGAGGAGTTCTAAAGTATGACTAAACTAATCCATGATATTTTCAATTTCTTCATATATATGTGAAAACTGGAAATGAATAAGAAACACCAAAGAAGAATAGATGTCTTTGAATCAACATGTAGAAAAAGGAAGTCTATTCCTATTCCGATTCCTATTCATGGTGTATTTCTACCATGGACTGCCAGAAGAATAGAATAATCTTTCTTGACAGAAGTGTGGCCAGTTTTTTCCTTAAAAACAAGGATAGGGAAACATCATCTCAAATAATTTGGCCATTTTATTGGAAGGAATCAATCCCTAGAGAAGGAAATCCTACTTGGTAAAACAAAAACAATTAGAATATTTAAACAAATAAAAACAATAATTTTGTTGATCACAATTTGTCCAGCTTCAGAATTTTAAACAATGTTATCTCTGAGCCAATGCTGTTATTATTAGATACCGCCGCTTCAGCCCCAGCGCACATACAGAACAACCCGGAGAGCAGACAGCAGAGTGCGGTGCTGTCCTCTCCACCACAGCTGTAATCTGGGACCATCGCTGAGCCCACTGGGTCTGGCTCTTAGAGACTCTTCCTCTTCCTCACAGACCTGCTTTACAGAAAATGATGTCCTTTTCTACTCCAATGACAGCTCATTTAAAAACATTTTCATCATTTATTATTTCCTTATTCATTAGATGGTTTTTAACTTTATATTTTATATTTCATGTATATATACACATACATACACACACACACACACACACACACACTCATGACCTCACTTACTACAGTAGTTAGGTTCCAAAGACCAGGTTAAGCAAAAATTAGCTTTGTCAGAAAATAGAAATTGACCATGAAAGGTCACAAAATGGAGAGTGAGTACACAATTCTCTATTTACATTATGAGACAACTTTCAAATCAGCAGGAACTGATTGACAAATAAGCAAGTTGCACGTAGCCATCACAGCCAATCACACTCCTGCCCTGTGTTTCCCGCTCATCACTGCGGGACGAAACCCTGGGGAGTTGATTCTTTACTCTTGTAAATGAAGAACTGTTGGATAATGACATGGCCTTGTAGTAAAGAGTTGTCATTATGTACTGACAAGTCAGAAACAACTCGTAGATGACATTCCAGTTGGTTTTCGGAGTAAATAGCATGGGACGAGATTAACCATTTTTCTGATGTGGAGCAGCTGGTAGATTCAAACCATGTACCTTAAGGATGGCAGTTCAATTCCTTACCACTAAACCACCAGAGTGCCCAAGTAAAGAGTTGTTCTGTACCACTGAGCCACAGCTGACTGTCTAGTGGGTATGCAGAGGCAGTTAATCACATGAGAGATCTCTCTCTCAGAACAGCTGGTGGACTCGAACCACATGCCTTTGAGATGGTGGCACAGCTTCTTGCCACTAGGCCGCCAGAGCTCCCTAAGTAAAGAGAAGGTGTATGCATTAACCCTCTTTTATGTCTAATGGTTAATGTTCTGTTTTCCCTGTATCTTTTCTTATTCTTTCAGCTCAGTTTTAAAGCCATATGGTCATGATCTTATTTCTTGTGTGTTCTTTCTTGTTTCTACTAGAAGTGAAAAATTTCTAAAAAAACCCTATCTCGAAAGCATATTCAATTGAGTGCATGTTGTATGTATGCATGTATGTATGTATGTATATGACTGTCTTACTTAAGGTTGATGCTTCTTACATAACTTTACACCATCAATGATGAGGGTAGATCTATAAAGAAAGACTGTCAAGCAGCAGGGCCACCCCCTGGAGCTCGCTGGCCTCTTCATCTTGATGCCTTGAGTTTTTAGCTGCCTGTAAGCACACCTTCGGAGTGATTCACTCCATTCTCAGAGACCATGGTGCCGGATCTGCTGGGCTGGGCTGAGCTGAAGAAATATCATTACTCAGCTCCTGTCCGTGGCTTCCTGATACTCTGAGGGCACAAATGAAATGAACCCTGTCCTCAACCTGCAAAATCGCTGGACCTCTTCCATGTTTGTTCTCCTGTGCTGCCTTTTTCTTGGGGAGGGGGGGTGAGGAGGGTGTCAATTACAGGCAAGGATAAATGGATGTGTGTGTGTGTGTGTGTGTGTGTGTGTGTGTGTGTGTTCACGTGTTAGTGTTTGTTGCAGGTAGAACAGTTGGATGGATGCTGACAGGGACCCTTCTCAGAGACTGGGGATTCAGAAATACGCGTTAGCTGTGGTATACCCAGGTGACTGCATAGCACAGTAGATAGACGATTACTCAATTTTCCAAAGGAAAGAAAGAAAAACCTCAAATTCATGAGCTAGGATGAATTCGTAAGCTGCAAGAGGAATACAGCATAATCCTTTCTTCTTTCATATGAACACACTCCATGCTCCCCAGCAATTAAGCTTCCTGATTTATCACATAAGTTGGTGTTTCAGGGAAAGCCGACATCATCTTTGAAAGATGGGAACTGCTTTTTCAGTGGAGTTACAGGTTTTCATCTTTCCTTTGCCTTTATGTTTATTTGAGTGGAATGTGGGGAAGATTGCATCTAGCCAACGTGCCAAAGCAATTTAAAGTCAGGGGCTACATTTGTTTTCAATCTCACAATGTGATTCAAAAGATTCATGGAAATATAGCAGGCTATTTGAAGACTGGAAGCTGATTTATAAAGAAGAGATGGGGGAAAATCAGACAAATATATTATCATTTGTTTCCTGTGGAAAATACTTTGTCTTTTTACAGGACATTATGCTGTTTTCTTATGGTAAAAGATGCAAAACATATGGCATATATACAATAAGGTTTTGAAGGTCTCTCTCTCACCAATCTCTGTGAAGCCATTCTGTAAAGGGAGCTTTAAGTATGTGTGTATTTATGCCAGAAATGTCATGTACATACATGCATGCCCTGACAACTGCTGACTGTCAAAAACAAATGGAAAGAATAAAGAGTGCATTAAAGAAATTCCAGTTATTAAAGTCTTATTTAAAAACTTTTAACTACAGACATGACAAAAGATTTCTGAAAGAAGCAGTTGTTTTTGTCATGTGCTGTCAGGTCAGGCTGGACTCCTGGTGACCCTGCGGACCCTGTGCCAGAAACTTGTCCTGTCCAGTTCCATCCTCGGCAGCTCTGCGGTGCTCAAGCTTATCATTCAAGTCACGGTGTCACCCTAGAGGATAAACACATTTTATACGTAACGTGAAAGGCAGCACACAAACATATGAAATCACAGGAACTCAGTGAGACTTAGAACCGTATTAATGATTTTAAAGTTCAGGGTCAGCCTTCATCTCATGTTTCAACTGTGCAGAGGCTGGGGGTGGATGCCTTCACCTGAGCTATTTGTTTTTTGGTGGTCCAT
Source organism: Elephantulus edwardii (assembly GCF_000299155.1). Taxonomy (NCBI): domain Eukaryota; kingdom Metazoa; phylum Chordata; class Mammalia; order Macroscelidea; family Macroscelididae; genus Elephantulus; species Elephantulus edwardii. Next base: position 13,939,757 of record NW_006399805.1, read on the forward strand.
GGTAGGTTCAAGACTCTTCTCCAGCACCACAGCTCAAAGGCATCGATTCTTCTTCTGTCATCCATAGTCATTGTCCAGCTCTCTGATGCATAGCAAGTAATTGTGAAGACCATGGCCTGGATCAGGAGCACCTTAGTCTCTAGACTGACATCGTTGCTTTTCAGTACTCTTGAGAGGTCCATGACAGCAGATTTTCCCAGTGCCATTCACCTTTTTGTTTCCTGACTGCTGGTGACAAGAGTATTAAGTATGGATCTAAGCAAGCTATAATTGTTAACAACCTCAATCTCTTCTCCATTTGTCATGGTGCTACCAATTAGCCCAGTGATGAATATCTTTATCTTCTTGATATTGAGCTTCAATCATGTTGAAGACTATATAGTCCTCGACCTTCTGCAGCAGGTGCTTCAGGTTGTCCTCAGTTTCAGCAAGCAAGGTATCTGCATAACTTAGGTTGTTGAATCTTCCTCCGATCTTGATGCCACATCCCTCCTCATAAAGCCCAGCCTCCTGAATGATCTATTCTGCATACAGATGGAAAAGGTGTGGAGACAGGAGGTATCCCTGACGCATTCCTTTCCTGATTTTGAAACATGCAGTGTGTTTCCTCGCTCTATTCTAAGGCTGTTTCCTGGTCTGAGTATAGATTTTGCATGAGTACAAGCAAGTGTTCTGGAATTTTCATTCTCCTCAAGGTTAGCCACAATTTCTTGGGATCCACAAAGTCAAATACTCTTTTATAGTCAATGAAACACAAACACTCCTCTGCCACTCTTCGCTTTCTGTCAAGATCCATCTGACATTAGCAATAATTTCTCTAGAGACATGACCTCTTCTAATAATACATTTAATATACTTATTAAAATTTACTGTAATGATTTACTGTAAATTTACTGTAATTATTGTTGTTATTGTTGTATACCATCTAGTTGGAATTGGCCCATAGCTGACCCTCCAGTGGGCTTTCAGAGACAGTCTCATGAGAAAAGATTGCCCTTCTCTCTCCTGCAGAACAGCTGGTGGCCTCAAACCAAGTTCCTTCAAAGTTGCAGTGCAGCTTCTTGCCACTAGGCCACCAGAGCTCCCTACTGTAATCATTAATTTATTGTTGTTGTTATTGTTGTTAGGTGCCATCAAGTCGTAGACGACTCATAGCAGCCCTATGAATGAAAGGCCTGAGCACTGTTCATACATAGAGTTTCCAGAGGCAAGGCATTTCGGAAGTGGATGCTGCTCCTGCTTCCAGGTTTGTTTTAGTCGGGAAGCTCCAGCCAACACTGTCCACCATGGGTAACCATTACTATGTTTGGCACATCAGCGTCACGTGTTCAGCATCACAGCAACCACTAGTTACCTCTGTACAGCAACGCACAGACCAGTGCTATACCACCTAGAAGAATGTTTGACAGGAAAATAATTTGAACCCAGCCCGACGCTCCAGTGAGCGCAATGGCTCCTGCCATGCAGCCGGCTGAGATCCAGTTTGCCCAGCAGCTGGAGTCGAATAAAAAGGGGATATGGGACCGGGCCATGAAGAAGTTGCACCAATACATCAGCGTGAAGACTAATTAATTAATTATTGAGTAACACAACCCTGCTTGCTGAAACCGAGGAGGACCTGAAGCACTTGCTGCAGAGGGGCAAGGAGTGCAGCCTCCAATATGGATTGAAGCTCAATATCAAGAAGACAAAGATTCTCACCACTGGACCAATTGGCAGCATCAGGATGGATAGTGAAGAGATTGAGATTGTTCACAGCTTTATTTTGCTTGGCTCCACAGTCAACACTCTTGGCACCAGTAGCCAGGAAATTAAAAGACATATTGCCATGGGAAAGTCTGCTGTTAGGGACCTCTCCAAAGTACTGAAGAGCAATGGTGTCTCTCTGGAGACTAAGGTGCATCTGATACAGGCTATGTTCTTCGCAATCACTTGTTATGCATCAGAGAGTTGGACAATGACAAAGGAGGATAGAAGGAGAATTGATGCCTTTGAGCTGTGGTGCTGGAGAAGAGTATTGAGAATACCATGGACTGCTAGGAAAACAAACAGATTCATCCTGGAAAGGGTTAAACTGGGTGGCTCCTTGGAGACAAGGATTCTGAGGCTCCGTCTAACATACTTTGGACATGTTGTGAGGAGAGACCAGTCCTTGGAGAGGGACATCATGTTTGGGAGGGTGGAAGGACAGCGCAGGAGGGGAAGGCCCTCTATGACATGGATTGATTCAGTGACTGGGGTAATCGGGATGGGAGTGTCAGAGACAGTGCGATTGGCACAGGATAGAATAGAGTTTAGGGCTGTTGTACGCAGGGTCACTATGAGTCGCAAGCTACTTGATGGCACATAACAACAACAACAATATGCTCAGTATGAATGAGTTTCCCTCCAGTACTATAACTAGCCATGTTCTTCTAGATTTCGTAGAGTTTTCAGAGGCCTGCTATTTAACAAGTTGATGGCCAGTCTTGCTTCCTAGTCTTTCTTGATCCTGGAACTCTACTAAAACCTTTACCCCGTGGGTGACCTCTCTCACATTTGACATACCAGTGTCACAGCTTTCATAGCACCTGTAAGTTATCTTCACAGCAAAGTGATAGACAAATGCTATACTAATTAAAACAATGTAAAACACCTAAGAATAGAAATACCCAAGCTATAAAGTAATAAGCAACATGCAGAAAAACCATAAATTATACTGAAAAACAAATTCAAGTCTCAAGTTGCAATACTTAGAGATGCTATGGGGAAAATAGTGGAGCTCTAGTAGCCTGGTGGTAAGAAACTGCATTGCAAACCCAAAGGCACACGGTTTGAATCCACCAGTTGCTCTGCAGCAGAAGGATCGACAATCTTCTCCCATGAGAAGAACCAGCTCTGAAAACCCGTTGTTGGGTCAACAATGTGTCAGTTCCAACTCGATGGTACTAAACAAAAACAATAGGCAAAATCTTGAATGATACAGAGGCATCAGAGGAAGATAGAAGGAATACACAGAATCACTGTATCAAAATTAACTCGCCAGTTTCATTTACTATGCAAAGGCATTTGTATGGATCACAACGAATTGTGGCTAACTCTGAAAAGAATGAAAATTCAAGAATATTTAATTGTGCTCATGTGAAACCTGTACTTGGACTAAGAAACAATCATCTGAACAAAGCCAAGGAAACACTGCATGGTTCAAAATCAGGAAAAGAGCGTCAGGGATGCGTCATGTCTCCATACCTTTTCAATCTGTCTGTGGAACAGATCGTTCAGAGGCTGGACTTTATGAGAAGAAATGTGGCATCAGGATTAAAAGAAAACTCATCAATAACCTATATTATGCAGGTGATATGACCTTGCTCGCTGAAACTGAGAAAAGGCAGCAGCATTTGCTATAGAAGACCAAGGACTATAGTCTTCAATATGGACTGAAACTCAACATCAAGAAGACAAAGATTCTCACTTTAACAATTAATTGGTAGTACCATGATACATGGAGGAGAGATTAAGCTTATTAACAATTTCCATTTGCTTGTCACCACAATCAACACTCTTGGCATCAGCAGTTAGGAAGTCAAAAGATGAATTGCATTGAGGAAGTTGGCTGATAGAGACTGCTCCACAATCCTATAGAGAATAACGTCTACACACTACAGTATGCCTGATCTAGGCCACAGTCTTTTCAATTTCTTGCTGTGCACCAGAGAGCTGGACAATGTCTAATCTCAATAGAAGAACCGCTCTCTTTGAGTTGTGGTGCTAGAGAAGAGTCTTGAATGTACCATGGACCACCGGGAAAACAAATAAATCTTTCTTGGAGAGGGTGAAACCAAGTTTTGCCTTGGAGGCAAGGATTTTGAAGCTCCATCTCATACTTTGAGCATGTGGCCAGGAGGGACCAGTCCTTGGAGAAGGACACTATGCTTGGGAGGGTGGAGGCGTGGCATAGGAGAGGAAGACCCCCAGTGAGATGGATTGACACTGTAACTGGGGCATTTGGACTAGGTGTGTCGGAGTCAGTGAGACTGGCTCAGGACAAGGCAGGCTTCAAGGCTGTTGTACTAGGGTTGCAAGCAGTTTGATGATACATAACAACAATAAACAACCATATGATCAAAGTACTATGGTAATCAGAGAAGAGTTTCAAGTTGCATTGAAACCACTAGAAGGACCCAGGAATTGATGGGATAGTCAGGGACCTCTCCAATATTTTGTGGAGCAGTAATATTCGTTTGAGGATTAGGGTGTACCTGCTTCAGTTTACCGTCTTTTCTTTAATCACTTGCTATGTATCTGAGAGCTGGACAATGAATAAGACCCGGGGTCTTCCTCTCCTGTGCTGTTCCTCCAGCTGTCTAGACATGGTGTTCGTCTCCAAGGTGGGTCCCTCCTGGCCACATTCCCATGGGAGAATGAGCTTCAAAATCCTTGTCTCCAAGGAGCGACTTGGCTTCACCCTCCCCAGGACAGAATATGTTACGTGCTGCTGTCAAGGTAGCACCTGCTCATAACTGACCCCCTCTCCATCCCTATCCAGTTTTCAGAGGCAGTACATTGTACAGGAGATTGCCCATCACAGATACAAAGTGCAGCTGGAGGATTTGAATCTCGTTCTTTCGATTGGAAATACAGCTCCTTATGAAAGGCCATCAGGGGTGAATATATATATATATATATATATATATATATACACACACACACATTTGTACTTGTAAAGGTACAAATTGAATTAAAATAGGAAAAAAACAGAAAATGAAGAATAGTCAAAATATATCTAATTCAATATTGTTTAATGTTTTTCTTAAACATGAGGTCAAAATGGAGGATGGCTCTTTAAAAAATAGTTTATGTTAATATCTTAGGCTCATAGCATTTTCCCCTTCTGTGTTACATTATTTTACAGAAAGAGAAATGCATATTCATAAGAAATTAGGAGGTGAAGCTTAAAAGTCAGATATTCAAATGACTTTCCATTGAAAACTCCCCCAGGCCATCATGATTGATTACTCCTAATTTCCTTTTGAAAGAAGATGTCAGGCATAGATGCCTAACAGGATTTCGGCTCCAAGGCTTTAAAGGGATTGTGCCTAACGTTGGAATAAAATTCTCAGCACAAGCTGTGGAAAAGTAATTTAGAATTGGTGACTTTTTACCAAACCCTTTGAAACAAATGATAATGAAACTTATTTATTGGAAATCATTATAACTTTAGCAAAATGCATCTGATCTCTGTGTATTTAGTGGCTGTATGAAGGGAGAATAATGGAAAGGAGTGAGATGATCCCTAAATATTTGCATTTCTACAAGAAGAGGTTAAAATAAGGCATGATCCTTTTAATAATGGTCTCTATTATGTCTTGAAGAAAGTGTAGCCAGCATGCTCTTTGGAGGCAAAAGTAATAAAGCTCTTTCTGTCTCACATACTTTGGGCTTGTTGCTAAGAGAGGCTATTCCTTGGAGAGAGACATGACGCTTGAAAATGTGGAGGGTGGCGAAAGAGAGGAAGGCCTCAATCAGGCGGACAGACACAGTGACTGCAGCAATGAACGCTAGTGTGTCAGAAAGTGTGCAGGTGGCACAGGACTCAATGGGGTTCAGGCCTGTTGTTCATAGGGGTGCTAGGGGTTGTACTCAACTCCCCACACCTAACAAGTACAACAATAGTAACACTGGGCAAAGACGGAATTACATGCTTTAAAGATCTACAGTGCCTTGTTATACGCAGTCAAGTTGCCTGTGACTCATAGTGACCCTCTGGACAAACTGTCAACAGCTTCATCTTGCTTGGATCCACCCTTGGTACCAGCAGTCAGGAAATGAGGAGACGCATTGCACTGAAGAAATCTGCAGTTAGGGACCTCTGCAAATTATTGAGGAGTAATGATATCAGTTGGAGGACTAAAGTGTGTCTGGTTCAGGCCATGGTCTTTCCGATCACTTGCTATGTGTCTGAGAACTGAATAAGGATGACAGAAAAAGAATCGACATTTTCGAGCTTTGTTGTTGGAGAAGAGCACTCAGTGGCCAAGAGACCAGATATGTCATGGAGAGGCTGTAGCTGGAGAGCTCTTCGGAGGCAAGAATGAAGAGGCTTCATCTCATACTTTGGGTATGTTGTTAAGTGGGGCTATTCCTTGGAGAAGGACATGATGCTGAGAAGGGTGGAGGATTGATGATGGAAGATCCTCAACCAGGTGGACTGACACGGTGACTGCTGCAAAGGGCTTTTGTGTGTCAGGAAGTGTGAGGATGGCGCAGGATAGGACAAGGTTCAGATCTTTTGTTCATGGGCTTGATATGAATCTATTCAACAGCATCTAACAACATTATACCCACAAGGTGGTCTTTTTCACCAAACTAATTTTATTTCTTAAGAAGATAAACACATGCATCAGAATCTCGGAGTAAATTACGACTGGGAAAGTAATGTTGCTAGCTACCAGCGTAGCCTACAGCCCATGCAGTCTTACACACAACTGACAGGGACTCTGCCCAGTGCTGTGTCGTCCTCAGAACCGCTGCTATATTTGAGTCCCTTTTTGCACCAGTGTGGCAATCTATCTCCCTGTGGGCTTTCCTCAGTCTTGCTGACCTTCTGCTTTACCAAATCTGATGGCCTTCTCTAGAAACTGGTGCTTCCCCTCCACGAAGATGACATGATTGAGTCTCATCATCAAGTGCAGCATTGTGGCGATAACTCCTCCAGGACGCATCTCATCGCTGCTGTTCTCACCGCCCGCCGCACGTGCTGGATCCCTCAGCATCGTCTCTTTTAAATGCACCTGCTTTCCTTCAGCCTTTTTCCTTATCCAGCTTTAATGAGCATTAGCCATCAAAGTGATTTTACGATCTTAGAAAGGTCTTCTGTAGTGGATTTTCCCAGTAGAACTTGTTTGATTTTCAAGGATGACGCTTCCATGATCATTTCTTGTTGATACAAAAATGAAGTTCTCGAACTTTACTCTTTGCTCCATTTATCATGATGTTTCCTAGGATCCAACCATGAGGATTTTTGTTCTTTGTGTTGAGCTGTGACCCACGCTGATGATCAGGAAACGCTTCAAGTTGTTCTCTTTCAGAAAGCAAGGGTCTGGTCTGCATATTTCAGGTTGTTAATAAGCCTTTTGTCCTAGAATCTCAAAATCTTTTTTTCTTTGTTTTATTATTATTAATTTTAATGACAATTTACAGACTTTGGATTTCCATTAATTCATTGTTGCACTTTTCTCCCTGGCCACCCCTTCCCCTCAGTTGGCTCTTCTCTTTGAAAAGTAGAGTTCTTTCATTGTTATAATCCCTTCTTCTTAATACATTGTTTTTTACCTGCCCTCCAGTTGGAATGACTCATCGCTGACCCTCTGGCAGGTTTCCAGAGGCATTAAATCACACAGGAGAAGACTGGCCATCCTTCTCCGGCCAAGCAGATTGTGGATTAGAACTGAGCGTCTTTGGGATCGCAGCCCCACCCGCCTGTAGAGCAGAGAATGGGTCACAGGGAGTGAAAAATCTCACAACCTCTCACCACTCCGAGCAAAAAGCAGATAAGAGGCCCCTTAGCCCAGCCCCATGGTGCCTCTAGAGCTGTACCAACAGCAAGAGGGTCATTTAGTCACTGTTGAATCACAGACTTTACTCACAGTTGTGGAATTAGAGTGGGGTTTATTAGGGAAATAAGTTGGAGAGTGAGGGGGGCAAAGAGTATCACTCAATGCAAGTCCAGGTTTTAGGCCAGCAGTCCCAAGGCACAATTCCTCCATTCTTCCTGGCTCTGGCTTCAGTTCAGCAACACAAATGCAAAAAGCCTCTGGTTTTTTCAATCATTCAGCAAGATTTGCCTCTGAGCCGTTATAAGTCAGCTTCTCCTTATCCAGCAAACACAGCAAAACTTTTAACTACGTAGCCTTTATCTCAGGGCTTCTCTGATTACACCTTGCCACAGTTTCTCCACAGCAGTGCCACAGTCTCTTCACCATCACCAGGGTCAAGCTTTCACTAGGATCTTATTCCAGTCTCCCTCAAGTCTTACTACTCAGAGTGGAAAAGCACGGGGGGGGGGGTGTGTGTGTCATACAATGGCTAGAAATAGCCAACTTTAGGCTAACACTGCGCCTCAATTCTGCTCAGCATGTAATTAGATGTGGTGGAAAAAAATACAGCCCTGACACACACCTTTCCTAATTTTAGGCAAAACCATATGCGCTTATTCTTTCTGAGTGGCTGCAGCTTGGTCTACATTCAGGTTCTGTTGAAGCAGAATGAAGTGTTCCTGGAATACCCAGTTTCCACAATGCCGTTCATAATTTGTTAGGAGCCACAGAATTTAATGCAAGTGCAGTATATGAAATATAGGTACACATCTTTCTGGGATTCTTACTTCTGCTGAGACCCATTTTACACTAGTGCATAGCATTTTGTGGAAAAACAAACCCTTAGAAAGAGTTGGCAGCTGTTCCTTCTTGAGAGATCAGGAAATATTTGAACAATCCCAGGCACACTGAAGGGCTTGCTGGCACCAAGTGGAGGCCCTTGGCCATTAGGCTCTTTGTAGGTTCGCAAATGTTGGCACTAACAAGAATCTACAGTAAGGAAGCGTCTGCATGTTCAATCCCCCTCCTCCACATTTAACCATCATTTACTGAAAAGATGAAGAATTGCCATCTTACAGTCCCTTTCACATATACTTCATTCATAATAGTAACATAATAATGTGGAGAAGACTATTCCAGTGTAATATTTACCCTATGTTAGAGGTCTGGAAAGCAGCCAACCTCAGCACTGCTTGACAGAAGCTCCTTACTGTCTTAGTTCAGTTCTGGTCTTAGTTAACTAGGCTTTCTGGTCTTCCCCTTAGTGGGTCTTCATTGGGTCTCATCATTCTGGGCGGCAGGGCAGCATTTGGTGATAAGAACACAGAACTATCTTCTGTTCTACAGCCTCATCCATGAACCACAGAGAAGACCTTCTGTGGCCTTCCACTCCACCAAGAATGATGTTCTTGTATTTCGAGTGCTAAAGTATAAAGAAAACCAACACTCTTATATTGAGAACAGTATTGCTTAAAGCAATTACAATGTCATAGCATTAGTACAAGTGAGATTAAATGAAAATTTTAGATAATTTAAAACAAACAAAAATTGAGTAACAATATTTTCCTGGTTTCTTGGCTACATTTTATCTTTGTTTTCACTAGACATCACGCTGGTTAATCTTTCACTTGAATCTAGTTTCTGGGATCCATTGTGTCTGGACCTGCTGAAGCTCAGATGTTCTTTCAACGTCTCTTCTGACCTGGTCACCCTCAGCATACCCTGGGTCTGCCACAATCTGCACATGCTTGAAAAATCGAGCTGCCTCTTGCTCTTCTCAGTCTATCTCATCCAGGGTCTTCCTTCCTGTCTTGTGCTGTCTCTCCACTATTCCAAGCATGACGTCCCTCTCCAAGGACTAGCCCCTCCTTGTAATAGGTTTGAAGTATGTCAGACGAAGCTTCAGAATCCTTGCTTCCAAGGAGCAGCCTGGTTTCACCCAATCCAGAATCTTTTATTCTCCTAGCAGTCCAGGGTATATTCACTACTCTTCTCCAGAACCACAGCTCAAAGGCATCAATTCTCCTTCAATCATCCCTAGTCATTGTATAGACTTCTGGTGCATAGCAAGTAATTGTGAAGATCATGGTCTGGATTAGACACACCTTGGTTTCCAGACTGATATTGTTGCTCTTCAATTCTCTGGAGAGGTCCTTGAGAGTGGACTTTCTCAATGCAATTCGTGGAGCCAAGCAAACTGAAGCTATTAACAATCTCAATCTCTTCACTGTCTATCACAATGCTGCCAGTTGGCCCAGTGGTGAGAATTTTTGTCTTCTTGATGTTGAGCTTCAATCCATATTGAAAGCTGCAGTGCTGTAGCAAAAGTCTCAGGCTCTCCTCAGTTTCAGCAAGTTAAGGTTGTATCATCTGCATAATGCAGGTTGTTGATGAGTCTTCCTCCAATCCTGATGCCACACTCCTCCTCATAGAGCCCAGCCTCCTGGATGATGATTTGTTCTGCATATAGATTGAAAAGGTATACAGCCTGAAATACAACTAGGAGAGGATAAAATTGATGAATGGGACCGTCTAAAGATTATATCCCTGTGTGCATCAAAAACGTTCCCCAACAGAGTGAAAAGAAAACCATCTGGCAATACTATTTCAGACAAGGGTCTTATACCAAAAGTTTACAGAATCCTACAGGACCTCCACAAGAAAAAGAATGATAACACAATTATAAAATGGGCAAAAGACATGGAAAGACTTTTCACAAAGGAAGATATTCAGATGGCAAACAGACACATGAAGAAATGCTCAAAATCACTAGCAATAAGTAAGAGAGATGCAAATTAAAATCACAGTGAGATACCATCTCACTCCAGTAGCAGTGGCAAAGTTTAACAGGACAGCAAGTAATAAATGTTAGAGAGTGGGCTGAGAGATTGGAACTCCCATGCATGACTGGTGGGATTGTAAAATGGTACAATCAGTATGGGAGGCCGTTTGGCATTTCCTTAAAAAGCTTAGTCTAAAAATCCAATTATGACACAGCTATTCCACTGCTAGAAATGGACTCCAAGGAAATCAGAACTGAGACAAGAATGGACATACACATTTTACAATAATGGTTTTATACAATATTGTGTATTGTGTTACTATAGAATGAGTAGAAGGGTCCAAGGGCGGAAGGGGGAAAGCAGAGGGATGAAGATGTGCAGAGGGAGGGGAGGATTAATCACGGAAAACAATGTATTTGAATTTTGTAAATACACTAGTATAATAATAAGAATAATAAATGAATATATATAAACATAAACTTATGTTCACAGCAGCATTATTTAAAGCAGCAAGAAAATGGAAACTACCCAATTGTCTAACAACAAATGAATGAATGAAGAAATTGTGGTACATTCACACAAGAGAATACTATGCAACACTAAGAAACAACGATTTTCTAAAATACTATATAACATGGGTAGAGTCTAGAAAGTATTATGCTGAGTGAATTAACTCAGTCTCATAAGGACAAATGCTCCACAAGGCCATTATTATAAAAAGGATAACTGAGCAAAATGTGTATAAATGTTCAAAAGTGGAAGAAGAAACAGAGAAGGAAGTGTAAAAAGGGGGCAGAGAGAAATCCTGAGGATAGTGTAGGTCTGTTGGGTGACTGGAGAGTGAAGAAGCAGGAAAGAATCAACGGGAACTTGAAAAGATGGGGCAATAACAGGCATGTTAGACAGTAATTATCTTTATAAAGAACAACGTATATAAAACACAATGTACATGAACAAAGTAGAAGGTAAACTAAAGGTTGTATAAACTGCAATATATGTGCATGAAACACATGTACATGAATGATTACATGCAAACCGATAAAAATATGAAAAACCTCCATCTGGAAAATTCTCTACTTAGAAATTAGCATTGTACTTCTAAATTTAAAAGTGTCTAAAAAATTTCATATTCTTAATAGAGACAAAACAAATAAATAATAGCATAACTTTTCTCATTTTCTGCCATTACATAACCAATTACCACACATTTGGTTTAAAACAACACTGAATGATTTTCTGAAAATCAAAAGTAGCATCAAAGCGTTGCCAGAGTTTTCTTCTTTCTGGAAGCTTTTGGGGGGAAATAGTTTCTTTGCTTTCAGCATGCTGTTTGACGAAACCTACTGGGCTGCTGTTACAAAGGTGCTGAGTTCTAATCCACCAACTGCTCTGCAGGAAAAAGACGGGGAAACCATACCTGTGTGATTAAAGCACCTCTGCACATCTGCTGAGCTAAGTGTCAATTCCAATTTGATGGCACACAACATCATTGGTTTATAGAGCTACCAAAACTCAAAGGTTTGCAGTTCAAACCCACGTAGTGCCTCTGTTGAAGACAAGACACAACAATCTTCTCTGATATATATCGCAGCCTAAAAGGCCCTGTGGGGCATCCTGCCCTGTCTCGTGGAGCTGCTCTGAAGAGACACAGGCTGTTAGTGCCCAACAACAGAGGCTGCCTACATTCTTTGGCTTTGGCCCATCCCTTCATGTTCAGAGCCAGCTTCTTCTCTCCTTTCTTACCTCTTTCTTTCACCTTCTGAGGACCTGGGTATTCCCTCTTTCTCAAAGTCCTTAATTTATGAGAGCAGAAAGAATCTTTTGGATTTGAGGTGGTGTATCCGCAGGTTCAAGAGTACTGAAGAGCAACAACATCAGGTTGGAGACTAAGGTGCGCCTGATCCAGGCTATGGTCTTCACAATTATGTGCTATGCATCTGAGAGTTGGAAAATGACTAGGGATGATAGAAAAAGAATTGTTGAATATACCATGAGCTGCTAGGAGAACAAACGGGTTTGTCCTGGAGAAGGTGAAGACAAAATGCTCCTTGGAATCAAGGATTCTGAAGCTTCGTCTGACATACTTTGGGCATGTTGCAAGGAGGACTGGTCCTTGGAGAGGGACATCATGTTTGGGAGAGTGGAGGCAGGGCGCAGGAGAGGAAGACCCTCGATGAGATGGATCGATTCTGTGAGTGGAGTGGTGGGAATGAGTGTGTTTGAGACAGCAAGGTTGGCACAGGATAGAGCAGTGTTTAGGGCGATCGCTATGAGTCGCAAGCGACTCTATGGCACGTCACAACAATAACAACATCAGCAGATTCTGGAAAGGAGACATGAACACCTTTGAAGCCCACAAGGAGCTCTGGTGGCACGTGGTTGATTACTCTGCCAGTGGTCTGAAGCCACCAACTGCTCCTTGAGAAGAACATGAAGCAGTCTGCTTATTAGAGACTGAAAGGCTGGAATCCTCTACAGAAGGACTGCTGTGTTCCACAGGGTCAATATGAGTCTGAACAGCTTCGTGACAATGAAGGTATTGACACTACAGCAATTGTGAACCATCAGTTATCTTACAGAAGGATAGTTTGATTTTCATCATAGTTGATGTTCAGTGTTGACTAATTCCTGTTTGTATACAAGATAGGAAGATAACATCTTTCTATTAACACAACTGAAAAACAGGTTTATTTAAAGTGCTTATAAGAGTCCTATTCAATTTACCTTTGAATGAAGCCGTGAATGTCCTGTAAATGGACTGTCCATGCTGGAAAGCATAGGAAACTTTGCCTTTTATTTAAACACGTACGTTTTCAGAAATATTTCTTGAGAGTTATACTAATAACTTATTATCAAACGCTGAACTGTATGGTGGTTCAAATCCACCAGTGGCTACTCAGGAGAAAAATGGGCAATCTCCTCCCTCGTGGTTTGCAGGTGCCCAATGGAAGGTCAGTTCTGATTCAAGGACAATGAATAGAAATTTTTTAATTATTCAAGACCTATCTTGGATATCTATGTATATTTACTATCTATCTTGGAGAAAGTGCAACGAGGGTACTCCTTCAAGGCAAAATGGCGGCATTACATCTCATATACTTTGTGTATGTTGTCAAAAGAAGCCAGTCATTGGGAAAAGGCAGCCTGGTGGAAGAAAACAGAGGGTCAGCAAAGAAAGGAATATCCTCAATGACTGTCCGATAACCTGTGATGCCTGCTGGTCCGAAGCTGCACTGCAATCCCACAGGAACGTGGTTCAGATCCACAGGTGACCTGCAGGAGGACAAGCAGTTGGCCTCTCTGTGATTTCCCGCCTCTGAAAACCCACTGGAAGGTCAGCTGTGGGTCGGTTCTGACTCAAAGGCACACACAACAGCGGCAGCCTGAAAGGGCAATGAATAAACGGATTCTATTTAAAGCCTTTAAAAATAGTAAAATACAGTGTGTATTTGTTCATTATGTACAGCAGAAAGGAAGCAAAGAAATAGAAGTACATTCTCCTTTGGCTTTACTCCAAGAAAACCACAATAATAATTTTTCTCTAGTCACTTACACTGCTTAGAAACACTGTGTTGTACTTGTGACAAGCTTTATTGTTTCAGAGAAAATATCCTTATGTTTAGACAGTCACTGAATTGTTGCCAATGCAAAACAGATAGGCTATTTTTTAAATGGTAGGATCTCCAAATCTTTTTCACTTGAGAAAAGAAAGTTGCTCTTCAAAAGCATTCAAAATGCTATTTTTCACTGACATTAAATCTCAAAGATCTTATGTTGTAAAGTTAGAACAGTATAAAAAAAGAATACATGAGTTTTATCATTGCTCTAGTAAGTGACATTTCTCTTCTATGTTGTCTTATTGAGACTAGAATCTATATTTCTATTACATTTAAAAATAGATGTTCTCTGGAGATAAATTTATTCTTACAACAAGCCAAAACTATAACTATACAACATAGTTTAAAGGATTATTTATGAATGGGATACAGTGTTTTTTTTCTAGAAAGAAAGCATTAGGTTTTCTATTAATCTCTTTATTTTAAAAGAAAACTTTAGAAAGTATTACATAAAAGGCAGAAAAATAGAGGTGCACATGAAATGCCATCAACAGCAGATCCGCAGGCGGAGAGGCGCGATAACAGATGTAAACATCGTGGAAAGGACCATAGTGACGGCCATACAATTCTGACAGGTGCTGTTCCTACATTCACACCCACTGCTGTCGAGTTGACACTGACTCACTGCTGACCCTCCAGAGGGTGTCTGGAGACCGGGAAGCACACAGGAGGGGACTGTCCATGTTTCTCCTCAGAGCCACTTGTGAATTTGAGCCACCAGAAAAACTCAAACCTTTGGGTTAACAGCACAACCTCTTCCAGAGGACACCACTTGCAGGGCTTCCTGCGGCACTGACATTGTTACTCTTGTTATATGCTTTTGAGTCAGAGCCAACTCAGAACTGACTCTTCTGGGTTTTAAAAAGCTACAAATTACATGAGAGATGATTGCCCATCTGTCTCCTGAGGAACAGATGGTGGATTTGGGTGCCAACTCCTTACCACTAGGTCACCAGAACATCTACTTTATATTGTTCTTGTTGTTTTGTACCATTGAGTCACAACTGACCCATAGCTGACCCTCCAGCAAGTTTTCAGAGACAGTCTATCACGTTCATATTAGCATATTTTATAAATGTATCCATGTATATAGAAGAGAAAGAGAGAGAGAGGGAGAGAGAGAGAGAGAGAGAGAGAGAGAGATCATTTTAGGAATAGGTTTGAGGCATTTAACACTGATGATCAAAGATCAGATAACTTGTGAGATGATATCAAGGATATCATCCATGAAGAAAGTAAAAGGTCATTAGAAAAA
Source organism: Elephantulus edwardii (assembly GCF_000299155.1). Taxonomy (NCBI): domain Eukaryota; kingdom Metazoa; phylum Chordata; class Mammalia; order Macroscelidea; family Macroscelididae; genus Elephantulus; species Elephantulus edwardii. The sequence goes on from NW_006399805.1 coordinate 13,954,986, forward strand.
CAGAGGAGAAAGAAAAAAAACCTGAAATGGATATCAGAAGATATTCTAAAAACTGCACTGGAGCTTCAAGAAGTCAAAACAAAGGGAAAACATGCCAAAGTAAAAGAGCTAAACACAAAATTTCAAAGGGCAACTCAAGAAGAAAAAGCAAAGTGCTCTAGTGGAATGTGCTGAGGGCTGGAATTGGAGAATCCAAAGGGAAGAACTCGCTCTGCATTTCTCAAGCTGAGAGAACTGAAAAACAAATGGAAGCCTCGAGTCAATTGGGATATTGAAAGAGGTTATGGACAATTTAGTATATTCAAAGAGGCTATAGGCAATATATCAAATGATCCAGAAAGCAACAAAAGAAGATGGAAGGAATACACACAATCACTGTACCAGAAAGAACAGTGAAAATTTTCATAAAGTATCACATGAACAGAAGGGAATAGTAATAAAGGAAGAAGTAGAAGCTGTATTGAAGGCATTGGCAAAAAATAAGGCCCCGGGAATCGATGGGATACCAATTGACTTGTTTCAATTAACAAAAACAGTCTTGGATGAGCTCACCAGGTTATGTCAGGAAATTTGGAGGACAGCTGTCTGTTTGGCAGATTGGAAAAGGTCCATTTTTGTTCCCATTCCCAAGAAAGATTATCTAACAAAATGTGGAAAATCTTGAACAATATCATTGATATCACATGCATGCAAAATACTGCTGAAGATTATTAAAAAAATGGCTAGAACAGTACATAGTTAGGGAATTGCCAGTAGTTTAATTAGAATTTAGAAGAGACCATGGCATCAGGAATATCATTGTTGATGTCAGATGGATTCTTGCTGAAAGTAAAGAATACCAAAAGAATGTCTATTTGTGCTTTATTGACTATGCAAAGAAATTTGACTATATGGATCATAACAAGTTGTGGGTGACATTGAGAAGAATGGGAGTCCCAGAGCACCTACTTGTGTTCACATGAAACCTATACCTGGACCAGAAGGCAGTTGTGCTAACAGAGAAGAACACTGAATAGTTTTAAATTAAGATGGTAGTTCATTAGGGCTGTATTCTCTCTCTAAACCTATTCAATCTGTATGCTGAACAAATTATTCAAGAAGTTAGACTTTGTGAAGAGGAATGTTGTATCAGGATAGAAAGGAGACTCATTAATAACCAGCATTATGCAGATGACACAACCTCTTGCTGAAAGTGAGGAAGACTTGAAGCACTTGTTACAGAAGATCAAGGAATGCAGCCTTCTGTATGAATTTCATCTCAATGTCTATAAAACAAAGATTCTTACCACTGGACCAATAGGCAATATCACGTTGGATGGAGAAGAAACTGAAATGATCAACCTCTTCATCTTACTTGGAGCCATAGTTAACACCCTTGGTAC
>NW_006399805.1:13959757-13973963 GCF_000299155.1 Elephantulus edwardii
AGATTTCAAAGGACAGCTCAGGAATACAAAGCAGAGTACAATAGTGAAATGTGCAAAGAGCTGGAGTTGGAAAAGCAAAAGGGTCAAATTTGCTTGGCATTTCTTAAGATGAAGGAACTAAAGAACAAATTCAAGCCTAGTTGCATACTTACGAATGCTTCTGGCAGAATATTGAATGATCCAGGAAGCATCAAAAGAAGAAGGAAGGAGTATTCACAGTCACTGTACCAAAAAGAACTGGCTGACATAGAAGAATGTCATGAACAGCTTTTGTTCAAGAGGCAATGGTAATGAAGGAGGAAGTTCAAGCTGCTCTGAAGGAACTGGCAAAAAACATGGTCCTAGGAATTGATGGAATATAAATTGACATATTTCAGCAAACAAATGCAGCCCTAGAAGTGCTCACCAGGCTGGGCCAAGAAATTTGAAGGACAACTACTGGAAAGCTGGCCAGAAGAGATCCATATTTATTCCCATTCCAGAAAAAGGTGATCCAAGAGAGGGTGGAAATTACTGAACTGGCTGACAAAGAAGAATTTCATGAAATAATATATGATCATGAGCCTATGGTGATGAAGGAGAAAGATTAAGCTGCTCTGAAGGAATTGGAGAAAATTAAGGCCCCAGGAAGTGACAGCATACCAATTGAAATTCTTCAACAAACAGTTGGTGCCCTGGAAGCTCTCACCAGGTCATGTTAAGAAATCTGGAGGACAACCACCTTGCCAACTGACTGGAAGAGATCCATATTTATTCACATTCCAAAAAAAGTTGCTCTGACGGAGTGGAAATTATCTAACAGTATCATTACTATCACACACAAGCAAGATTCTGCTGAAAATTATCCCAAAACTACTAAAACAACACAGCAACAGAGAACTTCCGGAAGAGCAGGCTGGGTTTAGAAGAGGCCACGGCACTAGGAGCATTAGAGTCAATGTTAGATGGATCTTAGCTAAAAGCAAAAAGTACCAGGGGAACGTCTGTGTTTCATTGACTATGCAAAAGCATTTGACTGTGTGAATCACAGCAAATTGTGGTTGACTCTGAGAAGAATGGGAATCCCAGAACACTTGACGGTGCTCATACAAAACCTATACTTGGACTAGGAGGCAGTCATCAGAACAGAGCAGGGGAACATTGCATGGTTCAAAATAGGAAAGGGTGTATGCCAGAGATTCACCTTCATATCTTTTATATATATATATGGAAGAGATCATGCAGGAGGCTGGGCTCTATGGAGTGTGGCATCAGGATTAGAAGAAAAGTCATTAACAACCTGTTATCAGATGACACAACCCTGTTTGCTGAAACTGAGGAGGACCTGACATGCTTGCTGCAGAAGGTCAAGGACTACAGCCTTCAATAGGGATTGAAGCTCAACATCAAGAAAACAAAGATTCTCACCACTGGGCTGATTGGCAGCATCATGATAGATGGTGAAAAGATTGAGATTGTTAACAACTTCTGCTTCCTTGGATGGACAAATGACACTTTTGGTACCAGCAACCAAGAAATCAAAACACAAATTACTTTAGGAAAGTCTGCTGTCAGCTCCAGGGTTCTGAAAAGCAATAATGTCAGTCTAGAGAATAAGGTTTGCCTAATCCAAGGCAGAGCTGGGCAGTGACTAAGGATGATAGAAGAAGAACCAATAACTTCAAGTTGTGGTGCTGGAGAAGATCCTTGAACATACCATGACCACCAAGAAAAAAAAAAAAATAGGTCTGTCTTGAGAGGGTGAAACCAAGTTTCTGCTTGAAGGCTTGGGTTTGAAGCTCCGTCTCACATAGTTTAGGCACATGGCCAGGAGAGATCAGTCCTTGGAGAAGGACATCATGCTTAGTAGGGTGGAGGGACAGCACAGGAGAGGAAGACCCAGATGAGATGGATTGATACAGTGACTGGGGCAATGCGGGCTGGTGTGTCAGCATTAGTGAGACAGGGCTGGCTTCAGAGCTGAAGTATATAGAGTCACTATCGACCATAGGTGACTCAATGGCACATAACAACAATAACATACAATGTTTATATGCTGGATGTTGAAAAATAGGATCCTATATTGGAATAATCCCTGCCATTGAGTAAATTTCTGCTCAGAGTGACCCACCCTGAGGTTTCTGAAGCTGTAAATGTAATGGGAGGAAAGTTCCCATCTTTGTCTCATCAAGTATTTACTGGAATAAGGAAGCAGACTATTATGGGAGTAACACATGCCTTCTACAAATAAAAAGTAAGTAGAAATAGTAAACATGCTTTAAAGAAAAGTACTTTTCTATTCAGTGACATTTATTTCTTTACATAATTATTATTTCTTATTGAGTATTTCTTTTTTTAACACACTTCCCTTTTCATTGCTTTTTAAAATTAAATAAAATTTTTCTTTTAAATTGGTTTACTTACAAAGTTCCTATACATTGTTTTTCACACTCATTTTTTTTCAAATTTCCTTTACTTACCCCTTCCTCCCCAAACTGTGTGACCTTATGAATAAGTCCCTCTGCCCCCACCCATCCTCACCCCTCTGCTCTTGGCCTCTCCCACTTAGATCCTCACACACATTCTACAATAATGGTCTTATACAGGATCTGTCCTTATGGGACTGTGTTAGTTCACTCGGCATAATGCTCTCCAGTCCTTCCCAAGTTAGGTAGTGATTTATAAAATCATTGCTCCTGTGTGCTGCATAGTATTCCATTGTGTGAATGTACCATAATTTCTCAACCTATTTGACTGTGGTTGGACATTTAGGCTTTTCCCATAATTTTAACACATTTTCATCCAGAATTTCAAACTATTCCTTACAAAAATCTTATGTAAGACTGAATATGATTAAATCCTGGACGTGAGCTCACTTTGTTTCTTCCCCTGTAGATACTGCTCTCTTTTGCTCAGTGTCAGATTCCCTCTTGTTTATCACGCTCTGTAGACAGTACACTTGACTTGACCAGCTGATTTCCTGATGACTTCTTGGACCTACAAGTCAGTGTTATAAATCACTAGGAAGACACCTTTTCTAAAGAAGTACTTTATGTGGAAGTCTAAAAACTATAAATTAATCTTTTCTCATCTTAAAAGTAAAGGCACAGGAGTTTCATCACCAGATGGAAAGTAACCAGCACATCCCACCGTGTCATTCTCACATGGGACACACCTATGAAATCTAGCAAAATTGATGGGCATAGGTTAGCCTCTGACGTTAAGTGTTACCAACCAAATGAATTGATCATTTCTGTCAATACCACTTCCCAGGGCTTCGCTGGGTGCGATGTGGACACTGGCAAGAGGAAGAGCGCTCCGAGAGAAGCAACCTAGTTCTGGGTCATGGGAGGCCCTCTGTGCTTTCCTCCTTCACATGCATATTGGTTCTGCCATGGGGCTCTTGGTGGAACTAGCCACAGCTCCTATTACGTGTTGCCCACAGGCCAGAACTGATCACCTCTCAGCCTCTAGTGGTTTATCAGAGGCTGTAAGCTGCACAGAAGGAGATCATCTATCTCTCTCCTGGAGCCACTGGTAGGTTTGAACTGTCAAGATGACACCTTTGAGTGAGCAGTACCATGCCTTGTGGACTACGGAACCAGGTGCTATATGGAGTCAGAGAAAGAAGGAGGGGAAAGGAGGGGCCAGTAGAGGAAGAAAACAAAGAGGAGAAGGGGGGAGATAGAGAATGAAAGAGGAATTGATCTCAAGGAAATAACTAATATACTTGTGTTGCTGTTGGTTGTGGTGGTGGTGGTGTTATGTACCCTGGAGCCAACTATTACTCTTAGCAACCCTGTGAACAATGAATCTAATCCCTGTCCTAGTCTGTGCCATTCTCACCGTCTCTGCTATGCTTGAGCTCATTGCTACCCTCACTGTGCCAGCCCATTCTGCTGAGGGTCTTCCTGTCTTATGTCAGTTCTCCACCTTTCCAAGCATGATGCTTTTTTCCAAGATCTGGCCCCTTCTAATAACATGCCCCAAATACATGACACTAAGCTTCACCAGTCTTTCTTCCAAGGGACACTCTGGTGGCACTTTCTCTAAGACATACTTGTTGTTCTTTTGGCCATCCGTGGGAAATTCAGTACTCTTCTCCAACACCGTAATTCAAAAGCATCAATTCTTCTATCTTCTTTATTCACTGTCTAACTATCAGAGCCCTAGTAAGTGACTGAAAGGACCATGGCCTGAATCAGGTGAACCTTAGTCTTTCAGCTCACAATGTTGTTCTTTAGCATTTTGGAGAGGCCCCTGACAGTAGATTTTCCCAATGCAACCTATCTTGCTTTCTTGACTACTATTACCAAGGGTGTTGATTGTGGATCCATACTGTGTTAGTAGAACACAGGAACACTGCCTGGTTTAAAATCAAGAAAGGTACACATCAGGGCTGTGTCCTTTCTACACACCTACTCACTCTGCATGCTGGGCAAATAATTTGAGTAGCTGGACTTGATGCAGAAGAATGTGGTATTATGGTCAAAGGAAGATTCACCAACAACGTGCATTATGCAGATGACACAATATTGTTTGCTGGAAGCGAGGCAAACTTGAAGTGCTTGCCACAGAAGATTAAAGACTATCGCCCTCAATATGGTCTCAATATTAAGAAAACAGTCCTCACCACTGGGCCAATAGACATCATGACATATGGAGAAAAGATTGAAATCGTCAATGATTTCACCTTACTTCAACCTACAATCAACACCCTCGACATTGTTGTTGTTGATTGCTGGTGAGCTGAGCAAGAGGCCTGAAGCCTTTCATTAAAGTTCATAGAGTTTCCAGAAGAATGTTGTTTAGGAAGTGGATGCCACTCCTATGTCCTAACCCTAAACCCTCGATATTCACAGTCATATCAAACATCATATTGCATTAGGGAAAGGTGCTGCCAGAGACTGCTCCTAGGTGTCAAAGAGCAATGATATCAACTTAGACTAAGTTACACCTGGTCTAAGCCATGGTATTTTCCATTACTCCGTATCCATCTGAAAAGTGTGCAGTGACTAAGGATAATAGAGACTGATGCCATTGAGTTGAGATGTTGGAGAAGAGTACTGAATATCCCTGGACTTCCAAAACAACAAACATGTCATTTCTAGCATCAGGTACCATGAAAAAGTTGGAAGGATTTGAAGCTGAGAGAAAATAAATCCTAAATGGCACAGTCATTTGGGTACTCAGCAGCCAATGATTTCCTTACACATAGAGATGGACATACAACAATGCTTTCTTCTCGCTTTTGTTGTTAGTGTTGTAATTCACGGTGCTCTGTATGAAACAGATCAAAACCTTGCGTGATCCTATGCGACCGTCCCAATCCCTGTTGTGCTTAAGCTCATTGTTGCCGTCATTGCATCCCTCCATCTCTCGAGGGGCTTCCTCTCCTTCTCTGACACTCCACATTTCCAAGCATACACTTATTTGTGTATAAGCCATTCGCTTCTTTCTCACTCTTTCTTTCTCTTCGTTTCTCTGTCCTCTCTTTTTGTATCTGACCCTCTTTGTCTAATATTATTCCAAGAAAACTTGTTGTTAGTTGATGCCACCATCTAATCATTAGATAAGAGATTATCTAATGACACTGTGGCTAAATCTGAGACACTATTAATATAGTTGTTAAAATGTGTGTCTCCTCGCGTTGAGGATGGGATGGGATCTGCATTACTCATCACAAAGGTGTGATGCAGCTTCTTAGGTGGAAGAACAGGTTTGTTCTGTTTTGGGGGAGAAGAAAATGAATTAGAACAATCTATGGAACACTACCACGTCTTTACTAGTCTATTTTCTTATCTAATCAGATTAAACGGCATTAAACCCAGTCACCAATTCCTGACCTAATTTACAAAAATATTTCAATCATCTTACCCAACCTTACTAAATTATAAAATCTCTGAATACAAAACAATAGCTTTTAGTCTAAAAGTTACAGCCCAAAATTACTCAAAGTTTGCCAAGCCAGTAAATCAGTGCGGGAGTAGGGGGGGGGGAGAGGAGGTGGGGCGGGGGGTCGGGGGGAAGTAAATAAATAGCAACATAGCAAATGAAGAGAAAATTAGGAGTCAGAAGAATAGATCTTAACATTAATCTTGTTATTAATGCATGCTTACATATTTGACCAATTTACATATTTGTTTGGAGGAAGACTCATCAACAACCTACATTATGGAAATGACATAATCTTGCTTGCCTACAGTGAGGGGGACTTCAAACTCAACTTTTACTGCAGAATATCAAAGAGTATACAGTCTTAAATATAGATTACAGCTCAACACCAAGAAAACAAAATATTCACTACTGGGCCAATAGACAATATCATGATAGATGGAGAATAGATTGAAGCTGTCAAAACTTTCACCTTGCCTGGATCCACAATCAACACCCTTAACACCAATAGTCAATAAATCAAAAGATATATTGCACTGGGTAAATCTTCTGTTAAGAACCTCTCTAAAATGTTAAGGAGCAATAATGTCAGTTTAAAGACTAAAGTGTATCTGATTAAAGCCATGGTCTTTTAAATTATTTGTTATGCATTTGATAATTGGAAATGACTAAGGATGACAGAAGAATAATCCATGTCTTTGAGCTGTGGTATTAGAGTACTGAATATTCCATGGATTGCCAAAAGAACAAACAAATAAATCTTGGAGAAAGTGCAACCAGGATGCTGTCTGGAAGCAAAGATGGTGGATCTACACTTCACAAATTTTGGACATGTGATTAGGAGGAGACAGTCTTTGAGAAAGAACATCGTGCTTGGAGCATCCGGGAAAGATAGAAAGACCCTCCATGAGAGGCATTGACACAGTGACTATAACAATGGTCTCAAGCATATTGGAGGTAACGTGGATGCCACAGTGCAGGGCAAGGTTCAGACCCATCGTTCAGGGCGGCGGTACGGGGAGTAGTTGTTTCAAGGGCACCTACCAATAACAACAGACATTCGAAGTTAAAATTAGCAAGTTTGGACTATCTAGCTATCCAAATAGAGCATTTTTCTAGAAAGAATCTCACAGAAATAGACAAAATTGCTGAATTTGTCTCTGAAGAACCTATAGACACTTCCATTGATATATACACACAAACAATATTAACATTTTTAGAGTTTCTCCTTTCTGTGTTAGCACCACGCTCATATTTAAAGCAGAGCTTTAACAATGTCCTGTGAAAGCACAGCTGTCTCGGGTGTGCATGTTAGCAGTCAGCACTGCCATCCCGCTTCATGGTCTGTAGTTCATCAAGGATCACATTCTATCCATTCCGGGAGACTTTAATTGATTTAATGTGTTGCGACATCATTATTAAAAATGTTCTAACGTGTCAGTTAAAAGTGTGATAGCCCACATATTCTTACAAAAATTATCTATTTTTCACATAAAAACTTTTGAGTTCTACAAAAATAATTTTTCTTAAACAACTTTGCGATAGCCACTGATGATAGGAGGAAAAAGTACGACAAGATAAATGGGAACTTGGAAATGCAATCAGATACATACAAAGAACACGGGACAAGAATAATCTAGACTGTCGGGAGCCATGGTCCGGCCTTTTCTTTCTCCTTGAGGGTGAATACATTATCGGGGATTAGTAACACAGCAGAAATTGGATCTTCAGGAAAATGTCACCACCTCCTTGACTGTTGCCCGCTCTCAGTGCAGAGCAAAGCGAGAGCTGGGCTCTGTGTGTGTACCAGTGAGACGCAACTGGTGCACGGCCAGTTTCTCCACTTTGTGATCAGTAATGGACTTGACCAGCAGCCACTGACCAGATTTCTGCACTAAGGAGATATTCAGTTGTGTTCAAGAAACAGAACACACGTGTACATTGATTTTGTTGGAGTTGGAAACAAATCTATTTTTAGTCACGATTCCTATTTAAGGAAACATCTGCCAGAAGAAATCCGAGTCAGTGTAGTTGATTTTATCCCAGTTCCTAGTACTCTGTAAGACAGGAGAGACTACTTCTTGAGGTTTTCTTGCCTCTAATCTGATGGAGGTAGGCGTGTCAGAGACGATGAAATTGGCTCAGGGTGCGTCCGGATTCAGAGCTGTGGTGCATAGGCTCCCTGTGAGCTGGAGTTGACTCAATGACACACAACAACAACAACGTTTACCCAAAATGACTGATGCTGCATCCTTCCACAGTGGATTTGAACCAGTGACATTTTGGTTCACGGTCCAATGCTGAGTCCATTGTGCAACCATGACTAGCTGTGCTTGTATTTCCCAAATTCTGCCATAAAATTAATAAACAGGAAAAATATGTACCAGGAATACTTCATATTTCTTTCAGCATCAACACAGTATCTGCATTATATTTCCATTGAATATTTTAGTGTATAGTAATATCATTTTATATAAAATAATTTCTTAGGAAAAAACCAAAGAAGAAAATCTAAATGCAGAAAACTGTAGGCTCAAAATGGTCCTACAATCCATTATTTCAACTGTGAAAATCAAAAGCTCTCTGAAATAACAAAAATAGAAATAAAAACATCATAAATTTTGTGCAAACTTGCTTGGAGGCAAAACCCTCGCTGAAGCAAGGCGAGACCACCTGTCCATTGCCTTCATTTCACTCGGGTGAATATTCCATTCTCCAGCGTTCTCGTGTAGAAATGATGAAGTGCTTGACTACGGAGTACGCCAGGCTCCTCTGAGGTTGCTCGGTGGTTTATGGTGGATGCAATGTGATGTCTCCTCAACACCTGACACACATAAGATACACCCATGGCACCTCCTAGGACCTCAGATCAGGAGTGAGACCTGTCTCCTAACAGTTTGTTTGTATATGAGAACTTTCATTAAGAAATTTTATTAATACTTTTCCTAAGATGAATTGCATTGGAAAGTCTGCTGTAAGAAACCTCTCCAAAGCACTGAAGAGCAACAATGTCAGTCTGGAGATTAAGATGTACTTAATACAGCCCATGGTATTTGCATTCTTTGTAATTATTTGCTATGCATCAGAAAGCTGGACAATGATAAGAAAGAGAATTGATGTCTTTGAGCTATGGTATTGGAGAAGAGTGCCGAATATACCATGGACTGCTAAGAGGACAATCAGGTTCATCCTAGAGAGAGTGAAACCAGGCTGGTCCTTGGAGGCAAGGATTCTGAAGCTTCGTCGGACATAATTTGGGCATGTTGAAAGAAGGGATCAGTCCTTGGAGAGGGACATCATGCTTGGGAGAGTGGAGGGAGAGCGCAGGAGACCCTGGATGAGATGGTTTAATTCAGTAACTGGGTTAATGGGGGTAGGTGTGTTGGAGACAATAACACAGGCTCAGGATAGAGCAGGGGTTAGGGGTGTTATACATAGGGTTGCTGTGGGTTACAGGTGATTCGATGGCACATAACAACAACAGGAGCATACTTATAAGGTGACTGCTACCTACTCTTTGGCGTAATCAGCCACATACGTTCTAAGGGTGGCGTTTTCCCAGGAGGAAAGCTCAAGGGTGTGAATGGAGAGTGAGGAAAGGTTGAAGGAAAGGACAATTCCAGAAACGAGGTGGTGAGAGTGCTACCACAGGGTGGGGGTGCTAAGAAACAGCTGTGCTTGTGCACTCATGGGATGTTTGTCTGAGCACTTTCACTCACAGCATAATAAAAAGTCAAAAACGAACACAGAAAAGAAAAAGAAAAGGAAGAATTCAAGGAAGAATTATTGTCTGAATTGACATACAGTCCAAGGACTAGATGAATATTAATTAATAAAGAATTACCGTGGTGGGTAGTCTTGGGATACAGGGGGTGTTTTAATGGCACTAAGGAATCCTGTTCCTAGTGGAAGGATTTTTATGAGTGTTTAATGCAGCCAACTGAAAGGTTGATGGTTTGAATCCACCAGCTGTTCCGTGGAAGAATGATGGGCAGTCTCGTCCTATGAAGATTTACAGCTTCCAAAACCCAATTTTCTGGTTGTCAGTCAGAGTTAATTTAAAGGCAGTGGACATGGTTTTAGCCAAAGGTTGAAATTCTGAATTCGCTTCCAGCTGTCGTCTGTTGGGGAGGGAGGAAGATTGCTTATGTTCTATCAACAAATAAACAATGATCTCCTGCTTCAAATCTGAATGTATTATCTTCCGTGCTTCTGAAACACTCTGGGCTTTGCTAATCTCCAGAATGTTTGCTTTAGCGGACAAAGTCTCTACAAGCTTTCTCCACATGGCCAGGAACAGCCTTGGCAGCCACAGAAAGGCGCCTCCATGAAGGTGGCAGGGAGTGGAGGAGTGGAGCTACTGACAGCGTGGAGTCAAGACTTCGGCTCAGAACTAAGCAGACCAAGCTCAGAGCAACAGAACGAAGGATGAAATCCAGCCCTCTGTTTGCAGCTGTTATCTTTGGTGACGGACGGTGTCCAGTCCATTTTCACCCAGAAATGTGATGATAAGTGGTTCTCTTCAGTGGCTGAGAACATTGCAACCGCTAATGGAGGGATTGTCCTTCCACGTCCCACGTCTGGTCTGGGAGGAGAGCTTATTGCTCCCTGTCCTCTCCCCATCCATTTCCTAGCATCCCTCAAGCGCCACACTCTTCAGAGCAAATCAGTGCCTTCAAATCTTTGGGACAGTACAGTGGCTGGACCTGAAACTGTATTATGCATTTGTCTACTTTAAAAATTTTTTTATTAATTTTAATGAAAGTTTAGAGAGACTTTAGATTTCCATTCATTCATTGTTGCACTTTTCTCCCTGCCCACCCCCCCTCCAATGTCTCTCCATTTTTAAAGACTAATTTGACTTTAAAGACTATGGATTTTATGGACTTTAATGACTATGGACTTGGATTTTTTTAAATCTATACAATAAGTGGCTGATTGATCAGTTACTATTAACAAGGTATTTTCCTCTAATTAGAACAGGTTTTTATCTTAAAATAATTTTAAAAGATGAAATATAATTTTCTAATAGGTACTGTTATTAATTTATATGACTTGTGATCCCAAGTAAGCTAATTTTATTAAAGAATATTGGGCCATTGGTGACCTCATTTAAGAATGGGATGTAATCATATTCACATTCACATAAATCACTTGCATTTGAATATGCTTCGAAGTTATGCGAAAGCATGTTCCCTTGAAAACTTCTCCTTTAAAATGAAAGAATTTCTTTACTATTTCTGCTTTACGTTTTCAGAACATTGAGCTTCCAAGTGGCCACAATTTAATGCAAAATTTTGAATAACTGGGGGTGAAGCACATTTAGGAACATGAAAGTGAATAAAATATATCCCTTATTTTAGGAGCTCACAGTCTTCTCATAAATAAATGTTATATAAAGTCAACTACAGACCAACTCCCAGCTGACCCTCCAGGAGGTTTTCAGAGGCAGTAAATCACATGGGAGGAGACTGCCCATCCTTGTCCTGCAGAGCGGCTGGTGAATTTGAACTCTGTGGCTTTGGGAAGGCAGTGTAGCTCCTTACCACTGCCAGAACAAATAACAATGCCGTCTAGAAAATCCAGATAAACAAGTGAACCAAAACTGTATATTTTATGAGTGTCAGTTACAGCTTGTACTGGACAGTCAGCCCTTGTAATCTTCAAGTAGTTAATTCTAGAACAGCTGTCTCCAATAACAAAATCCAGATACTCAAGTCTCTTGTAGAAAGTACTTTCATATTTGAATATGACCTAAGCACATCTTCCTGTAAACCATAAATCTTCTCTGCTGTTTTAGGTGTTGGTGAGTTGGCTCCAATTTCTCCAGACCCCACACACAAGAGACAGAAACCCTGCCTGACTACACCATCCTCGAGATTTCTGTTGTGCTTAAATCATTGTTACAGCCACTTTCTAAATGTCTCTCTTTGAGGGTCTTTCCTGTTCACTGAACCTCCAATTTTTCTAGCACAATCTGCTGTAGAAAATGCCTCTGCAAACATGCCCAAAGCATGTGGGCCAAATTCTCACCCTCCTTGTTTCTAGGAAGTACTCTGGCTTTTTCTCATCCAAGATCGATTGGTTTATGGTGATGCATGTGATGTTCAGTGTTCTTAGACGACACCACAATTTAAAGGAATCAATTCTTTATGGTCTTCTTTATTTCTGACCTAACTTTTACATACATAAGAAGAGACTGAAAGTACTATAGCTTTAGTTAGGTGCTGTTTCTATGGATATTGATTGTAGGTCAAGTAAAATGAAACATTGAACAACTTTAATCTTTTCTTCATTTCTCGTGATGTTGTTTCTTGGTCCGGGGTGAAAATGTCTTTCTTTTAGTTAGGTGTACAGCATAACTGAAGGTAATAGTGATCAAGTTTTATCAATAAGTCCTTCAAATCTTTATTTTTTGCAAGCTAGGCGACACTATCTGCACATTAAATGTTAAGTCGTCTTCCTTCAAGCCTATTGCCATATTCTTTGTCCCAGAGTCTAGGTTCCTGAACAGTTTGCTCAGAATAGAGATCTGTTCATTTACAGCAAGCCTATGCTCAACAGAGAGAAGTTCTGTTCAATTTTGTGCCTTTCTCACAATCTCTGCCGAGCACAAGTCCATTATTTGAGTCCCTGTGTCAAACCATCTCCCTCATGGAACCTTTACTTTTTCAAGCAGGTCATTTTCCAAGAACTAGCTGTGTCGGAATTAGTGAGACTGGCTCAGGACAGGGCAGGGCTCAGAGCTGTTGTACATAGGGTCACTCTGGGTCACGGGCAACTCGACGGCACATAACAACAACAATGGCTTCTCCAAACACCATTCCCAGATCACATGAGTTGAAATGGCAGCATTCTCCACTTTATGAAGCACTCGAGCTGCCCCTCACCCAAGATAGATTTCTTTGGGGTTTTTTGGTTGGTTGTGGTTTTTTTTGCAACCTATGCATGATATATTCAATTTTCTTCCTCAAAACTGTAATCAAAGGCATAAGTTCTACTTTCTCTTTCTTTTCTTTTTCTTTTTTTTTTTGGTGTTTGTGTCTTGTTGTTCTTTTCATTCACTCTCATGTACATATGAAACAACTGAAAATACCATGGCTTGGATCAAATGGAAGTCTTTAAATGGAAATATTTGTTATTTAACATTAGAAATTCTTGATAATAGATTTTTCCCAATGTCTTGATTTTTTAATATTTTTACTGTTGCTTCAATAAGTGTGGATTGTGCATCCAAATAGAATGAAACCTTTGACAACGTCAATCTTTTCTACATCTATCATCATGTGGCCTACGGGTTGTGAGGGTGTCTATCGAGGATAAACAGGACGTGGGGCACAGGGCAATGGGCGTCTCTCTGAAAGGGCCAGAGGGAGTAAGACAGCACAGTCCCTCACTGCCCCAGAGCAAAAGCAGATAAAGAGCCCACAGCCCAGCCCGATGGAGCATCCAGAACCACAACAGCAGCCAGGGGTCTGTTTACTCATTGCTGATTCACAGACACCAACAATGGGGTTGATGCTGGAAGCAAGTTGGAGAGTGGAAGAGGCAAAGAATCTCTCTCAGTACAAGTCCAGGTTTTAGCCCAAGTTCCAAAGCTCAACAATTTCTCAATTAGTCCAGGCTCTGGTTTCACTTCAGGAGTCAAATCCAAATCATCCAGCAAGATTTGCCTCAGAGCAATTATAAGTCAGCTTCCCCTTCAAGCATCCAGCAAGAACAGCACAAACCTTTAACTGTGGCCAGCACAAAAGCAAGAAGACTCAGGTCACACGTGCATAGTCTCTCCACAGCAGTACCACCATCTCTCCAACACCATCACCAGGGTCTTGCCAACAGGGTCCACTCCAGTCCCCTCAGGTCTTGCCACCACAAGTCTTACTGCACCGTGTAGGAAGCACTCTTTCTCTTATCCTAGTCCCACAGCTGACGCTGATTTGCAAGACCATGCGTCTGCAGCTAAGGTAGCTGGAAACCAGAGGGTGCCAACTAATGTTTTGGGGTTTTTGTTGTTTGTTTTTTAAGTCCTCTTTTAGACAGCATCACAGAGGGTCACTGTTTTCTTGATGTAATCTGTATTGAAGGTTGAGAGGTTTTGTAATTTTCAATAAGATCTTTAGGTCTACTTTCTGCAAGCAAGGTTGTAACATCTGCTTAATGCAGATTATTGATTAAAGGACCACCAATCTCGATGCCACATTCTTCTTCATTAGCTTCTCAGATTATTAGCTCAGTGTGAAAATTGAACAGATTTGGATAAAGGCTACAATTTGATGCACACCATTCCTGATTTTAAATCTTGCAGTGTTCTCTTATTCTGTTCTAAGGACTG
>NW_006399805.1:13975378-14048664 GCF_000299155.1 Elephantulus edwardii
GAAGGGTGCAACAATGAATGAATGGAATTCCAAAATCTCTGTAGATGTTCATTGAAATGAAAAATAAACAACCTAAATTTAAAAAAAAAAAGGACAAACAAGTATGTCTTAAAGAGGGTATGACCAGGAGGCTCCTTAGATGGAAAGATAATAATAAAACTTCACCTTACATACTGTGGGCATGTTATTAGATGGGAAAATCTTTGGAGAAGTTTCCACCTCACGCTTAGAAAGGTGGAGGGTCATCAAAGGAAGGTAAGACCATTAGTGTGATAGATCGCCCCGGTGATTGTAACCATGGACTTGAGTACCGTACAGATGATGAGGATGTCACAGGAGAGGCAGGGTTCAGATTTGTTGTTTATAGTGTTGCTGGAAGCCTTAGTCTACTTGACAGTGCCTAACAACAGCAGCAGCACACAGTTGAATGCTTTTATAGAGTTAATACAACACAAATACTCATCTTTCTGGCATTTTCTGACTATACTGAAGATCAGTCTGATCCCAACAATAATGTTCCCAGCTCTACGGCATCTTCTTTTTCTTTTCCATTTAAAATAAAATTTTTGTTTTATACTGGTTTACTTACGAAGTCCATATACATTGTTCTTCACACTGGCTCTATTGCCTTGATGTTACCCACCCCTCCCTGCACCCATCAAATTGAGCAACCCTGTGATTAACCACTCCCAAGCCCCTCCCATACTCACCCCTCTGCTCCCACCCTCTCCCACTTGGATCCTCATGTACATTCTACAATAATGGTCTTATACAGTCTTTATTCTTATGACACTGAGTTAGTTCACTTAGCATAATGCTCTCCAGTCCCTCCCTAGTTAAGTAGTGATCTACAAAATCATTGCTCCCGTGTGCTACATAGTATTCCATTGTGTGAATGTACCATAATTTCTCAATCCATTAGACTGTGGTTGGACATTTGGGCTATTTTCATGTTCTTGTGATGGTGAATAACGCTGCTATGAACATCAGTGTACAAGTCTTGATTCGTGCCTCTGTTTCATTTTCTTGGGGTGTATTCCAAACAGTGGAATATCTGGGCCATATGAAATTTCTATGTTCAGCTTTTTTTAGGAAACATTTATGGCACCTTCTGAATGATCTCTAAATTATTTATAATATCTCATACAATGTAAATGCTGTATAATTAGCCCTCTACACTAACTCTTAACCATGAAGCTTTTGCTTTTAACACTTCTTCCTCCTCACCTCCATAGTTTATCTTATTCCTTATATTTTTATTGGTTTGTATACAATTATTCATATACATTGTGTTTCACGCATGTATACTGCATTTATGCAATATTTCATTTACAATGTGTTTTCTTCATGTAAGTTGGGTTTTAAACAATCAATCATTTACATTGTATTTTATAGCATTAATTACTATTGCTCTGTCTATTATCACCTCCTCTTTTCAAATTCCCGTTCTTCTCAATGTTACTCAGGTTTATTAAGATCACACAGTGGAATGCATTTGTGTAGTCAGAACAATACAAGTAAATTTCATTCTGGTAGACTGTGCTTTCAGCCAAGATTCATCTGAAACCCACAAAGGAACACCTTGTGCCGTGACCTCTTCTAAATTGAGCTTGAATTGCTGTCAGTTCCCTGTTGATGCACTACTTCAATAATCAATTAAAACCAAATTAGACCTTAACAACTAAAGAATAGATATCAGAAATATCACTCGATATGATTGGATAATCTTAGTAGTAACTTTATGGAAAACATGACACAGATATGAAATGTGAATTAATGCTATTAAAAGTATAGACATTATATAGATATAGCCGCCCTTCCATGTTCAAGAATAATTCTGCATCTGTATGTGCAGCTAGTAAGAAATAAACAAACAAACAAAACCCAAACTATGGAATCTCTAGGATAGCAGAGGTTAGTGCGTGGATGGGGTGAGAGAATAAGATTCAATGGGGACTTAAAAAGATGGAGTGACAATCGCATAGACCAGTAGTAATTAAAGTACATGCATTGAATGTGTTTTGTGGATGCATTATTCCAGTGTCTGTCTTCATATGGCTGTCTTTCCTCTGTCTGTGTCACTGCTTTTTTTCCTCTTCTTCCAAAGATATCTTTCAGATGGAACAGTAACCCAGCCTTCCACTGTTTGTCTTCATGTTATCAGGTAAGATCTGCAAAGACCCTATTTCTAGACAGTGTCACTTTCACAGATAGAAAGTTAGGTCTTCAAAGCCTCTTCTGGAAGGACACTATTCAACCCATAACCTCTGTATCGATTTTCCTTCCATTGTCCCTGTCCCACTGGCTGGCTTGTTTTTTATAGGTCACACAATGAGGGGACAGAATCTCTGTACGTTTCAGTTTTCTGCAGAGGTAACATTTCTATTTGCTCACCATGTTAAATGATTGTTGGCTGTTGTCTTAATAACTGAACAACTGCTTACGTCAGGAAATTACCCATAAAAACCTAACACAAACACATCCATATAAACACGAGGAGACATGGTGCCTTGTGCATCAAGCATTGGGCTGCTAATCCAAAGGCACCTCCCGTAAAGATTCATAGTCTTCGAAGTCTGAAAGCCGGTTTATCAGACAGTCTCCAAAATTAAGCATGAATGCTCCTCCTCATATGAAATTGAAATAGTAATAACATACACACCAAGTAAGGGAAACACCAGGACATTCGACAGGATTCAGAACGGCATTGTTGTTGAAATCATCTTGTCTCTGTACCATTGTGTTTACTTTTTGGGTCTTTTGACTCAAGACAATTCCATAACATCCCAGGAATGTATCCCAAAGCCTCTGAGCATTCCCTGATGTTCCAAGGGGATGGAGGCCTCAGTGGTCTGCAGACTTAAAGACGCTGTCAAGCAGCAGATCATGGAGACATAAAATGTAAAACCTCTTGCTGGTCAGTTGTTTCTGGAGCAAAGCTACCTCATCACACAGCAGAACTGCCCAATAGTTCCTGGGGCTGCAGCCTTCACAGAAGCTCACCGCGATTTGTTCTTCTCTAGAGCAGTTGATGGGCATGAAACCCGTAATGGCTATGCATTCAGGACTCCCACAGGACTCCCACCATACACAGTGAAACATCAGTGTCAGGAGACCTCTGCCTCCTTGGGCAGGTATGAGATAAGATACGGGGCCTTGAGGGAAAATGCCCCAGGTGGCAAACACCCACCCACAGCCTGTGCTGTGCAGAGAAGCTGTGTCCAGAGCCCACCCTCCTGGCTCCCGGGAAACCAAGTGTCCACTGCTGCTTCCCCAGCTCCTACCCAAAGCCACGGAGGCCCCCGAGCTGCCCGGGCAGGGCTCAGAGCAGCTGGGGCAACTGAGACAGAGATGCTACTTCAGGTGCCAGGGCCCAACCCCATAGAAAACCAGATGTGGTGTGGTCTAAAATCTCCGTGTTCCCGACATGGCTGGAGGACTCTGGCAGAGCGGAGGCTCAGAGGCATGGGGGTCAGGGTGCATGAGTCTAGGTGTGATTCCCCACAACACGACCACACCCCACCACCCGCGGCCAGTGCAGGCCTGTCTGCTGCTGTGGAGGGCACGTCAGTGGAGCTTCCAGGAGAAGGGCCAGGAAGGAGGAGCTGGCAACCTGCTTCAGAGGGTCTGACCGTGACAACTGTGCGTCACGAACGTCCACAGCAGCTCATAACAGCAGCTGCTAAGTAGCAGGACGGAGTCAGGATCAAGGCCGTTGAGCTCTGGTCCTGGAGGAGATGGTTAACTGTCCCACGGACTTTAACAAGCGCAAACTGCCGCTCGGGAAAGCCTCCACCGTGCTCCTGGGAGGCAGGGAAGGTGGAGTTTCCTCTCACATACTGGGTGCTGTTAGGAGAGACTGCTCCTTGGAAAAGGGGCATCAGGCTTGGAAAGACAGTTGGCAAAAGCCCCCGAGGAGGATGGACACAGACTGCAGCGATGGGCTCTGGTATAGCAGAGGCAACGAGGATGGGGCGGGACAGGACAGGGCTCAGGCCTGTTGTTTACAGGGTCACTGTGAGTTGTACTCAACTTGACAGCACCTCACAACAACAAAACAGAACTTGGAGAATCAGGGTGTCCAGTTCCCACATTCTGCCCTGTATTCTTAGACTGCTCTATTTCTGAAATAATATTACAAATTAATGTGTGCAAGGCCTTCTAGCTTTCCCGGCAAGAATACTAAGTTAATTCATCCACAGCCCTGTTCTTATCACGGGTTTAAAGGAAACACCCTAAGGAGGCCTTCTCACGTGGGCCTTCTCTCCTCTCCCTCAGGTAAAAATAAAGCTGTGAAGAATTTCCGTGGGTCATTTCCCGGACAAGATTTCACTCCTTATGGGATGCCCTGCTTCTGGAGAAGGGTGGAGTGTGGCGGTGGGGAGGCTCAGGTCAGGGGTCCACTTGTGGGTGGTGACAGGGACACTTAACGTGCCGTTAATGTGCTGAACTTGCAGAAGCTGGATAACAGCTGGTAGACACAGTTAGTGTTGGGATTTGTAGGAGCTGCTTCTGGTGCCAACGGTGAAAACGGGCAGCCTAACTGCACTGCTCCAGTTTCAGCTCTCCAGCTGAATGAGGTGTTGTGTGATTTCCCCAGGAGCAAAAGGCTGGAAGCTGAAATACGTTCTGTGACAGATTGACAAATAGGGTGGCTTTAAAGCATTTTCTGGGGTCTGGAGTATAAAAGCAGAAGAAATAATAAGAAAGGGTTGGATTTTCTGTCCTTAGTACAAGTAAATTATTTGCAAAGATTTCTCATCTTTGACATTCCCAGTTGTTCACAAAAAGATATATATTTGTTTTTCCTTTAGTTTGTTTATATATGGAAATATGTTAATGTTAGGATGTATACATTTTTATTCAGCAAAAATAAGCTATGATTAAGATTTATGAGTGTTCAGGATGAGCACACACTATGCAGAACAGGCAAGTATTTCGGTGTATTAGTCATGATTTATGGTCAGTCCCAGAATGCCATCCCTCAAGGATGCCCACTACTCACCGGAAGTGGGAAGCTGTCCCTTCTTATGACTATGAAACTTTTCAGTGTGATTAACACTCTTAAATCCAGGCAATTAGCCTGGACTTATCTGGGTGGGCAAAATTTTATCACTTGCCTTTTTGAAAGGAAAGAGCTTTCTCTGGCTGGAAGCAGAAGAGGGAGGTGTAAGAGAAGACAGAGAGACTCCAAGAGTGACAGGGCTCAGAGCTGCATCACAGGCTTAGAGATAGAAGAGTCCACCTGCAAGACTGAAGACGGAGCTCCAGAGGGTAATCACAGCTCCCAGAGCACAGCCAGCAAGGAAGTGGGGACCACAGACTCACCAGCAACTGGCTTCTGACAGCAATGTGAATGTGCGTAGAGGAGGTTTACCTCCAGTTCTCTTGTCTAGTCAATTTTTTTTGAAAGCTCAATTTTATTAATATTGTTGCTGTTGTTGATTGTTGTTGCATTAAGCACACTTCATAGCAACTCTATGAACAAAAGACCTAATGCCTTTCCCTAACTATTGCCATTTCTCCAAGTTTATAGAGTTTCCAGAGGCATATGGTTTAGGAAGTGGATGCCACTCCTGCTTCCAAACCTGTTTTACAACTAGGAGCTCCACCAAACACTGTCCACATTGGGAAACCATTCTGGTATTTGATACCCCAAAAGTACAAGGTTCAGCATCACAGCAACCCAGGTTACTTCATACTGCACATTGACAAAGAATGATGTACAAAGTGGAAGAATGTTCCTCCAGATATAACAACACAAAGTCTCATTTAGCAGTAGTTAGTGTTGCCCAGTCAAATAAGACTTACAGAGACCCTTGCAAAAAAGACCTGAACTCTGTTCTATAACTAACATCATTTCTGTATATTTATAGTTTGTAGAGATTCCAGAGGCATCTAGTTTAGGAAGTGGATGGCACTCCTGCTTCCCAACCTGAGTCAATCTTGAAGTTCCTCCAAACACTGCCCATGATGGGTGATCATTATGGCATTTGACATGACTATGGCACAGCGTTCAGCATCACAGCAATTCCAAGTTATTCAGTACAGGACATAGACAAACGATTATTGTATCACCTAAAAAATATTCATTCTAAAATTAAAAAATTTGGCCAGAGGGACCTACAGGACTTTAAAGACACACCCTTAAGCAGGTGTCCACTCTTGGTCAAAGGTTCAATTGACACCTGCTTTGAGAGAGGGGGGAACCAGTAACACACATCAAACACGATCCCCAAAACTTCCCTTGTGTGGTGACCATCACAAAAATACTAACCTGAACCATATAACCTATCACTACATGCCCTCCAACTGACCAAAGAAGGAGGCAGTATGGACTACAGGTTGATGAGGCTGGCTGACACCCAGAATGCTCTTAGGTGGATGATAGGAATATAAGCTCCTCAATATTTAAGAGAAAAAGTTCCAGACCACACACACTACCTTTAGCTTCCTAAAACTTGGAAAAGATACACCCTTAAGCCAAACCCAAGTTCTTAACTTTAGACCATAAAGATAATAACATTTTGTGTTGTATTAACTCCCTAAGTTTTGGCACTTGTTTATGGCATTCAGAGAAAAGTGGTACACTAATTTATGTAATACTTTATAAAAAATTGACATTGATTTTACTAAAAGAAGAATGATATAAACCAGAAAATTTAATTTTACTTAGCTTAATTTATCAATTTTTACTTGGATTGCTGTTCTTACGTGTGTCAAGTTGCCCACAACTCATAATGACCGTATGTACAACAGCTCTGAACCCTGCCCTGCCCTGAGCCAGTCTCACTGACTCGAACACACATAATCCCATGACACCAGTTATCGTGTCAGTCCATCCCATCTTGCAATGTCTCTCCAATCTTCCACGTCTGATATCCTTTTCCAAGGACTAGTCCCTCCTGGCCAGGTGCCCAAAGTATGCCAGACAAACTGTCAGAGCTTCAAAACCCCAGCTACCAAGGAGAAACTTGGTTTCACCCTTTCCACGACAGACCTCTTTGTTCTCTGGCTGTCCATCGTATGTTCAATACTCTTCTCCAGCACCACTACTCAATGGCATTGATTCTTCTTTTGTAATCTTTAGTCACTGTCCAGCTCTCTGATGTGTAATATGTAACTGCAAAATCCATGGCCTGAATCAGGTGCACCTTGGTCTCTAGACTGACATCATTGCTCCTCAGCACTCTGGAGAGGTCCCTGACAGAAGACTTCCCCAATGCAATTGGCCTTTTGATTCCTTGACTGCTGGTGCCAATATATATTTTATCTATGCAGTTTGCTATTTCTATTTCTATGTGTTCTTAAGATATATAGAATAGTAAATACTGAGTATTGATCTTGTCTCAAAAGACTTGGATTTATTGTACTGAGATTTTGATATTGATTATTATTAATTTTATCCTCAATGCCCATATTAAGTATTCTGCATCAGAAACTGTTTTCTTGTTGTTGTTGTGTACTGTAAAGTCAGAGCCCACCTATCCCTGACCCTCCAGTGCATATTCAGAGGCAGGATATCTTAGCACAGAAGGAGATCGCCCACCTTTCTCCAGTGGAGCAGCTAGTGGATTTGAACCATGTGCTTTTGCACTACTGGTGCAATTCCTTACCACAAAGCCACCAGAGTGACCCCTCTTTGTTCTGATTTCAACATACAGTTTTCCTCTGAGAGATGAGGAGGTGCTCAGACCAGTCTGTAGCAGGTCCTGGTTCTGTGTCTACGCATCTGTCCTGTGGCGATGTCCTGGTTCTGTGATTGTAGGTCGCCTGTGGCAATGTCCTGGTTCTGCAGTGTCACCTGCAAAGCTCCACGCCACATCACTGCCTTGTAATCTTTAGGTGGCAAAAGACGTCATGTCGGGTGGACAGGAAGGAGGAAGAACCTCAGTGAGGGGGACTGGCCCAATGACTACAACAGTGAACTTGAGCATGGCAGAGATGATGAGGATGGTGTGCACAGGGCAAAACTCCCCTCTGATAGTCACAGGCCTCTACGAGCTGTAGTCAGCTTGAATGCACCTAACAACGGCACCAGAACGGCCTTAACAAATTATAACAGACTTGGTTGTCGAAAAAGACAGTCCTAGAATTTTCACCTGATAAACCATGTGCCCATCCTCGGAAGTGTCTAAAGGAGTTTCTTCTGTAACAGTGGCTCCACAAACTCTTTTGCTGGTAGCTCCATCATTTTAGTCTATACTTTCATCTTCACTTGGACTTTTCCTCCACCCTATGTCTTCTGTCTGTTTTAAGAACAACTGTCATTGAATTTAGAGTTCACATGGATACTCTCAATGTCCTTAATCACCTCTACGAAGATTCTTTATTCAAACAAGTTCACACTCATAGGTTCTAATGGTTAATACACTTATCTTTTCTTCAGCTACTTCAAGAGGTAAGGAACTCTATGAGGAACTTAGTAGAGGGTGCAACAAGCAGGTGGTGATGACTAGACTGACAATAGGAGCAGATGAACAGGAAATTTCCTTCTCTGCAGTGACCAGATTTTCAAAGGTGAGGTCAAGAAGGAATATTTATGCTCTAGTGCTCACCTCAGTTTAGGGGTGAGCCAAAATCTCACAACTTTGAGAAGAGAGACCCTGGCTCGATTACGGTCAGACCACCTAGGTTGGTGAGCTGTGAGCACTTGTAAGAAATACTACTTGGGGACCACTTACAGAATGCTCTGAGTGTCTGATCCCAAAGCCTCCCCAGTCTCTCCAGTCTTGTATGGATACAACTATCTTGTAGCTTCATGCGACTTCTTTCAAGTGTCTAGCTTGCATCTCCTGGCAGTTCTTTTTTTGATGTCTTCCCCATAAATATGCACACTTGAAAGCAGGAGTGGCATCCACTTTCTAAACAACACGCCTCTGGAAACTCAATGAACTTGGATAAATGTCGACAGTTGTAGAGGGGCTTTAGGCCTTTTGTTCATAGAGTTGCTATGAGTTGGCTTGACTCGAAGGTACTCAATAACAACCATTGTTTATAAAATAATCAATGGTCCCTGTCCACAGAGTTCTAGATGTACTTTTTTCTGCCATAAATCTTTATCAGTTTACCTCCGTCGATCCTAAGCATCTCTTCTCCCCTCAACGGGGGCATCTTGCTCTGTCTTTCACCCAGGCATGCTCCCAGAAGCGCCTCCAGGGAGAAGCACAGCTATCACTGACCCTACTTCCCTAACCTTCTAACCGTGGACCAGGAGCCTTCAAGGCACAGTGTCCTCCAGCGTGCGGTCCACAGCCTGTTGATGCATTTTACCCAGAGAGTTTCTTCGAGTCGTGTATAGTGGACAAAGAAGTCGGTTACCAGCGTCCAGATCAGGGTAGAGAGGACGCACCCCAGCAGGGCTGCTTTTAGTTGAGACTTTGCATAGAAACTTCTCGAAATAACTTATTTCTTACTGTCCTGGGTTCTACACATGGGCTCACCTTTTCTAAAGATGAAAAAAAAAATCTGTGAGATTTCCTTTTAAGGATATGTGTGCTTCTTTCATATGTTTGAAGAATATATAACCTTGAATGTGACTCAGTCGAGTCATGTCTTTACCCTCATGGTTGATATCTCCACTCTCTATTGTTGGAATATCAATGCCTTAGCATTATGACTGCTGTGCCCCCTCCCCGCTCTGTCTTGCAGTGGGATAACCAGGATCCAGGCTTATTAAGACAGTTATGATAATATCAGAACTTGATCAGGTAAGAAAACAAAGGGATGTGAATGAATTGGAAGCCTCCCACATTGACAATTACCTGTAAGGACCTGTGTCCTCACTCAAGAGGAGTGTGCAATATAATGGCCTATCAAGAATGAAAGACTTGTTACCACACTAACAACATTTTGTATTCCTTTAAGGTAAGGAAAATGTGCATAGGTTTTAAGATTGAGAGAATAAATCATTTGGTAGAGATAAGGAGTGAGAGAGAATGAACAGCTGACAGAAAAAGTCCAGAAAAAAGGTAAAAGAAAGTATAGAATCAAGACAAGGGCCATAATAATTAGCTTTCAAAGGAACACTGATACTTTCCTCCAACTCAAGAGAAAGAAACACAGAAAGAAAACTGTTTGTTATTGAGATTTTATTGTGTCTCAGGCATTAGCTTTGTTGATTCATTTTGTGCACATGGGACAGAAGTAGGTAAATATTATTCCTATTTCAAAAATGAGAAATAGAGATTATGAAAGTTTAAATAACTTGTGTATTCTCCAGAGAGCGGTGAGGGTTAGCTTTTTTAAACAAAATATTTTCAAGTCATTCTCCTGCCAGAAACTGCCAGCAAAGTCTGTTCTACACAGTATCAGACCAGTGTGTGGTCACCTAGGAGCACACATTGCGTGACCTCCACCTGAACTCAGCAGAATCCACCTCCCACTTCTCCATGATCTTCCAGCGTCAAACGGGTGGGTATTCATTCTCTGATCTCTGAAAGCTCAGAGCAAGCCTCCGTGGCACACGTTTTACACTTATCTATCCTTCTACTGTACATCGAGAAAGAACTGCCTACAGTTCGAGCTGGGCTTAGAAGAGATTGTGGCAACCGGGATATCATTGCTGTTGTCAGTGGATCGTGGCTGAAAGCAGAGAATATCATAAGAATGTCTATTAGTGCTTTATGGACTATGAAACAGCATTTGACTTTGTGGATCACAATAAACTATGGCTAAAATTGGAAAGAATGGGAATTCCAGAACACTTAATTATGCTTATACAAAACCTTTACCTAGACCAAGAAGCTATCATATGAACAGAGCAAAAAAACACCACATGGTTTAAAATAAGAAAATATGTGCATCTGGGTGATATTTTTTCTCCTTATCTAGTCAATCTGTCTGCTGAGCAAATCATTAGAGAAGCTGAAGTCCACAAAAAATAATGTGGGTCCAGGTTGAGAGGCAGACTCATCAACAGCCTGTATTTTGCAGATGGCACAACCTTGCTTGCTGAAGCTGAGAAGACCTGAAGTATTTTCTCAAGAAGGTCATAGACTATAGCCTTCAGTATGAATTGCATCTCAATATTAATAAGACAAAAATTCTCACCACTGGAATTATAAGCAATACCATAACAGATGGAGAAAAGATGGAAGTTGTCAATGATTTCATAATCAATACTCTTGGTACCGAAAGGCAGGAGAACAGGAGATATACTGCAATGCACAAATTTGTTGTCAGGGACCTCTTCAAATCACTGAGGAGCAATGATGACCGTTTGAAGACTGAAGGTATACCTGGCTCAGGCCATGGATTTTTCAATCACTTGACATGCATCTGTAAGCTAGGTAATGCTAGATAATGAATACATATGGCAGAAGTACTGACACCTTTGCATTGTGGTGTTAGAGAAGAGTAGTGGCTATCCCATAGACTGTTGGAAGAACAAACAGACATGTCTTGGAGAAAGTAGAGCCAGAACGTTCGTAGGAGACTGGTTCGGTGACGGTTTATCTCACAAACTTTGGGTGTGTTTGTAGGAGAGGCTGCTGTTCGGAGAGAGACATCATGCTTGGAAAGGTATACGGCCAACAAAGGAAAGGAAGATCCTCAACCAAATGGGTTGCCATCGTAGCTGTGGCAATGGGCTCAGGTGTGTCGGAGACTGTCAGGAAGGCGCAGGGCTGCGAGGAGTCACACTCACTCGACACATCCAACAACAACAACATTCTTTCACCAAAAGCTGTCTTGACCTTTTTGCCCCTTTATCTCAATCTTCTCAATCTTTAGATGTACTGTATTCAACAGAACATACAGAAACAACTTTTCTGAAGAAATAACAAGAATATCAAGGTATTCCCAATAGAGGGAATGCTAAATAAATACAGAACGGTGATTTTAATCTGTCTTTTAGGGTCGCTGTAGGTCAGAATCAATCTGATGACATGCTATCTGCCTTTTTGATGTGTTGACCTTGACTGATAAGCCTACCACTTTATTATCTCTATCATATTCTTGGAAGAATAGAAGCCAGATTGCTCCTTAGAAGCAAAGATGAAGTGACTTGAACTTACGTACTTTGGGCATGTGGTCAAGCAGGACCAGGCTTTGGAGAAGGAGATCAGGCTGGAGAAGCAGGGAGTCAGCAGAGGAGAGGAACCCTTCAAGGAGCTAAACTGACAAAGAGCCCGCAGCCACGGGCTTCAGCACAGCGAAGGCAGCGAGGATCACCAGGGTTTAGGAGGATGTGATTCTACTGTACCCAGATCAGAGCCAAGTGGATGAACAAATAGCACTTTCATCTGTATCTGTCCATGTGAAAAGAAACAAAAAAATCCCCAAACTCCTCACCACTAGACCGATAGGCAGCATCATGATAGATGGAAAAAAGACTGAAGCTATGAATAATTTCCTTTCACTTGGAGGAACCATCCACACTCATGGTAGCAGCAGTCAAGAAATCAAAAGGCCTGTGACCTTGGGGAATATGCTTCTAAGGACTTGTCCAAAGCACTACAGAAAAAGAGTGTCAGTTTAAAGACTAAGGTCTTGTGGCTAGAGTATTTTCAATTGTTTCCTGTACATCTTAAAGATGAACTAGGCATCACGAGCACAGGTAAGAATGGATGTCCTTGGGATAAGGTGTTGGTGACCAGGGTTGATAAGACTGCTGTAAACAAATCTGTTTTGGAGGAAGTGCAGCCAGAGAACTCCCTAAAATCAGGGATGCTGAAATCTCGTTTCAAGTGCTTTGGACAGGTTAGTAGGAGGGACCAGTTCTTGGAAAAAGACAACATTCTCAGAAAAGAGGAGGGTTGGAGGATGAGAGGAAGGCCCTCAACAGGTGGACTGACACAGTGAAGACTCAGTTCAAGCACTGTGGAGATTGTAATCTGTTGTTTAAAGAGTTGTTATGTCACATTCAAAGATTCTTACCACTCGACCAATGGGCAGTATCATGATGGATGGAGAGGAGATTCAAACTGTCAGCAGCTTCATCTTGCTTGGACCCACAATTAATCCCCTTTGCTCCAGCAGTCAGGAAATAAGGAGACACATTGCACTGGGAAAATTTGCAGTTAGGGACCTTTCCAAATTATTGAAGTATAAAGATGTCAGTTTGAGGACTAAGGTGTGTCGGATTCAGGCCTTAGTCTTTCTGATTACTAGCTACGCATCCGAGACCTGGACAATGGACAAGGATGATAGAAAAAAAATTGATGCCTTTGAGCTGTGGTGTTGCAGGAAAACACAGAACATCCCATGGATGGCCAAGAGAGCAAACAGATACATCTTGGAGAGGGTGCAGCCAGAGTGCTCTTTGGAGGCAAGGATAATGAGGCTTTGCCTCACATACTTTGGGTATGTTGCTGCTAGGAGGTGCTAGTCCTTGGAGAGGAGCACGATGCTGGGAAGGGTGGAGGGTCGGCTAAGGAGTGAAAGACCTTCAACCAGGTAGACTGACACAGTGACTACGGCAATGGGCTTTTGTGCATCAGGAAGTGTGAGGATGGCACAGAAGGACAGAAGAGCGTTCAGATCTTTTGTTAACAGGGTCACTATGAGTTGTACTTGACTCAATGGCACCTAACAACAACAACAACAACATTTCACAGTCAAGATGTGGAAATATAGCAACAATAAGAGTCTTGAACCTACCATGGACCACCAAGAAAACAAATAGGTTTGTCTTGGAAAGGCTGAAACCAAGTTTCTTCTTGGAGGATGGGATTTTGAAGCGCTATCTCACATACTTTGGATATGAGGCCAGAAAGACCAGTCTTGGAGAAGGACCTCATGCTTGGAAGGGTGGAGGGACAGAGCAGGAGCGACAGACCCCGGAGGAGATGGATTGATACAGTGACTGGGGAAATAAGGGTAGGTGTGTCAGAATCAGCGAGACTGGCTCAGGACAGCCAGGCTTCAGAGCTGCTGTGCAGAGGTCGCTATGGGTCGCAGGCGACTCAACAGCGCACAGGGACCACACATCACATTTTAATATTTCATACATATCTCGTTATCTGCCCATCTGCCTATAGTCCCTATTTCTCTGTCTATCTACTACATCTGTCTGTTTGCTGATCTGTTTTATTGATTTGATTTCTATTGCATCCACTGAAACACATTCACAAAGAGAAGGGGCACGTTTCACTTATTCACCATTACAGCCCCGGAGCCCGGATGGGTGAACAGCACATGTTGTTATGGTTGTGTGTGTTCTCAAGTTAGAACCAAGTCAAAGCTGACCCTCCACGGGGCTTTCAGAGACCTTTCACTGGCCAGGAGGAGAATGCCCATCTCTCTGCCTTGGAGCAGCCAGTGGCCTGGAAAGCCATGTCTTCAGGTCATCTGTGTAACTTCTCGCCACTAGGCCATCCGAGCTCCCTGTCTGTGCTGCAAATGCAGTAGTGGGCAGTTTGGATCCACCAGCTGCTCCCCAGGAGAAACACAGAAAATCACCTCTCAGATGATTTATAACCTCTGAAAAGCTAACAGAGAGCTGTGAGTCAGTTCTGGCTCCATGGCACATAAAAACATGGTACATAATAGCAATTAAAGAAATATCTATTGGATGAGTGAATGAATGAATGAATGAATGGAAGAAAAGCCCTCTAGTCAACAGAGAATTCCAAGATCCTACTTCCTTTTATCCCAGTTGAATAAGACACAAAACAAGCACCCGTGATACTGTCATGTCAGAGTGCAGTGGGGCTTCCCGTCAGTTGTCAGAGGCTGTTATTCTTCGTAAGACAGAACTTTCTCTAGTGGAGCAGTCGGTGGATTTGAACCACCTACCTTTGCAACTCCCTACTCATTAGGCCACCAGAGCTTCCTAAAGAGAAGGTAGTAATTCTCATACGATTTGGCCTCAGATCTCCAAGTAGACAGCATGGTCAGAAACGTGGATATCCTCATGGAGAGACTCAGAGGGAGATTCTGACGCCTTGGCTCACTGTTTTGTTGATGGTAATAATAAAGGATAAACTTCGTATTTGCTATATACTTTCACATTAATGATGTCATCTAACCTCTGATTCAGAGCTTAGCATCCCCACGTCTTACGCAGATTAGCCAACGATGATCTCTAGATGTTGGTCTCTAATTGCTTATTTCTCCAGAGTAAGCTAAGTGCTTTATCCCGAGCAGGTCACTAACACCAAGCTCAAATCTTGAAAGGTGCAATTTTCAAGTAGCTCAAATAAGCACTGTTCATTCAGTGAGAGGCTGCCTGCTTTCGACACCCTGCGAAGCTCACTCTGCACCTGGTAGACTCTGATAAGATAAATCTTACGGTAAAAGACACCAGGTGTCCACAGCGTGGAGCACACTGAGTAGGTGGCTTGCCCCTTTGCCGCAGAGGAGGACTCCCCAGGAACACGTACGCCCCCTCCTTTCCCACTCTTCACCCAAGAGTTACCCTGCCCTCCTTCCTTTCAAGTGGCCTTCTGTTCTGCTCGCCTCCAGCTGGTCCCACCTGGACCTGCTATCCCAAGCACTTGGCCCTGTAAGTAGCTTGCATGCACCACTGCTACCTGGTGAAGCAGCCTTTTACCTGATGGGTCCCTAACCCCCTAAAGACGTTGCAGCACACGCGGCATGCAGAAGGAAACCACGTAAAGGGCTCAGAAATGCACTGTTGGGTTCCGATCAACATGCTCCCTGACTGGGGTACCACACCTGCTCGTTCACGTTCGATACCACCTCAATACTCACTCGTGGAGAGACAGAAGGAAGTTTCCCTATCCCTTTCTAAATCATACAAACACCTCAACTTCTACTGTTTTACGTAAAGCATTTAAAATAGGAAATGATTGCATGTGGCCTCTCATAAAACATGATGGACTAAGCAGTTTTGTAACCAATGAGGGATAAGATAACACAAACACAGAGATTTCTGAGAATTAAAGAGAAGAAAGAACTGTAAGGAAATCAGAAGATAAAAGGAAGATACTGGCAATAGGATAAAAAGGTAAAGAAGGAAAGAGACAGAAAGATGAGACACACGCAGGAGCACGCGTCAGAACACAGAGGCCTCTGCCTTCAAGCATCGCACATGAGGGAACGGGCCGTCCCGTCGGCACCAGCCCTGGACCAAAGGATGCACTGACTGCAGAGGTGGGCCCACTAACATCGCGTCCAAACACCCCAAGAAAAGCAGGCCTTTGCCATTGTTAGTTGTCATCAAATGGATTCAGAGTCACAGCGACCCCAGATTTACAGAGTAGAAGAGCTTCATCTGGTTTTCAAAGCTGTGACCTTTGAGAAGCACACCTGCAGTCCTGGCACCTTGTGGGACGCCGACCCCGTGTGCACACTGTGGCTGGTAGTTAAATATGGAAACATTCTCCCAGTGCTATCAAACCTGCACAGTCACACCCCAAACTGACGGGTCATGAGTCTCATTTGAACAATTATTCCCACCCAACTCCCACGTGGTCAACCTCTCTGACGAGCTGGTGCATGTTTTAGAAAAGAGCATCCACTCTTAGTCACCCCGGTTCTGCGTCTTTGTAACCTTCACCTGTGGTCACACACGGTCCCTGCGAGTTTGGGAATCAGTGGGTCCAGACTGAGAACTCTGTCACCATGGGCAAATCCTTGACTTTGCTCAGTTTTCCGATTCTTAGCACTCATACATAGTTACTAATTTGGCTATCTTAAGGATTAAAGATAATGTAGGAGATGTTCTTTATACTCTAGTTATACATTGTGTGCCCTTTACCAAGTGGCCAAGTGGTGCCGTGGTTAAACATTTAGCTGTAATTGAAAAGTTGATGCTTCCAAGGGGAGAGATATGGCGATCTC
This sequence comes from Elephantulus edwardii, assembly GCF_000299155.1. Classification (NCBI taxonomy): domain Eukaryota; kingdom Metazoa; phylum Chordata; class Mammalia; order Macroscelidea; family Macroscelididae; genus Elephantulus; species Elephantulus edwardii. The sequence goes on from NW_006399805.1 coordinate 13,992,128, forward strand.
CTCTGGAAGGTCACAGCCTTGGAACCCTCCGGGGGCATTCCCACTCTTCACAGAGGACCACTGTGTGTTGACACAGACTTGACTGCAATGGGTGTGCTTTGAAATACAGTAATTAATAATTTACTTTGAAGGAAGATGGACAAGAATAAGCGAAGAGTAGAATACAAACAATTGCACTGAGAGGCTCTATTCTAAATTTCTATCACGCCAGAACAAAAATTCACCTGAACATTTCATCTATGAACAGCAGTCCCCAGTTTTGTTTTAATAAACGTGTTCCTTCCGTGTGGCTAGCCAGGGCCAACTGAAGACCTTTCCCCTCGCGTGGGTGTGGTAGCTTTTTCTGTATCACTGTCAGGAAGATACTGCTTTGGAATGAAACATATTTATGTCAATAATGTTTATTACACTATTTGGAGGTTTACAGAAGACAGGTAGAGGCTGATGAACAGAGAAGCTAGACTAGATTATACATCAAAAGAAATCAATAGGTGTGTGCATAAACAAAGTCACCTGTGAAAGCTAAGCAGCTTCTCTGACCACTTTTCTGCCATTTGACGTCACAGCTTGGGTACCACTAAGCTTGCCTCATAGCACTGATTGTTTTCATAATCTTTTTTATTCCAAAGAAGAACACATGATTTGCTTAGAAGATGAAATAAAATTGTTTTACTTTTCTTGTGCTTCTTTTTTTTCTTCTAAATTGAGTGTTATTGATTATGGGAGATAAACATAGAGGCGCACAGCAGTTTTATACATGAGCACAGTAATTTTTCATCCTGTTTATGTAAGGCAGGTTTGAAATTGAAATGCCATGGAGCATTATGAGGAACCAGTGGTTTATGCATAAGGGCAGCTGAGAACAGTTTGGTGGAATTAATGTCATGGGAACACCTGGAAAAGTATATGAAACTCTGGGGTTACTGGTGGTTGTTCTTAGTATTATTCTTGTATATATTTAAAATACTATATTTTTGAAGGCAAGATAGTCAATTATAGTAATGCTAATATTTGATTAATGAGAAATCTTACTACTTGCAAAATTTAGCTAAAGAGAATAAAATTAATGTTCTCTCTATTGATTTTCTGGACTCCTGCAAAATCATAATCCTATATCCATACAGTCAGCGTATGTCAGAAAAGTGTAAATAAATCACTTAAGTAAACACAACTGGACAAGGGTCAAGATGCTCTGAGACTCCATTGAAAATGTTAAAGCTTTTGTTATTTCAGGGGCCTGGACCCCTGACAAGTTACTCGTGTACTTCCTCCTCCACAGAACGTGCACAGGCCCAAACTACAGGTCAAACTTGCTGTATCTAAAAAGCATTATCCTCTCAAGCAAATGTGAAAATTGAACAAGGGACAGGGGATATGTGTTGTTCAATATTCAATTAAAACCTTATGTTTTTAAGTACATGTGAGAAAGAGAAACAACCAAAAGGAAAAATTAACAAGATAATGTGTAGCCTATTTCTCACCTGTTCAGACAAGGTTTCGTTTTTGGAACTCTTCTTACGAGGTGCTGTCAAGATAGTGCCAACTCAGAGGGACCTGGAGAACCTCAGAACAAAAGCTGCCGTCCTGCCCTACCGACCCCAGCGTTATTAAATGGAGTTTATGACTGCAGCTGCCACGTGAAACCTCTGCTCAAGGGTGGGAGAGGGTTTTAATGGCTCGACTCTACCAAGCACGATGTTCTTGTTCAGGCAAGAGTCCCTCATGAGAACATACCCAAAGACCATTAGAGGGAGTCTCACCGTCCCCACAGCTAAGGAGTGAGGTGTACTTCTTCCAAGACAGATTTAGTTGTTTTCTGGAAATCCCACAGCATCTGAAAGACCCATCACCACTCTCTGTCATTCAAAGGCATCAATTCTTTTGTTTTCTTTACTCCTTGTGAAGAGTTGACATGTACCAAGCAATTGGAAATATACTGCTTGAGTCAGTAACTACTTGGGTAATACTACTTGGTCCCTGAATACTCTTTTTTTAAAAAAAAAATTTATTATTTTTTTGCGTGTACTGTCAAGTCGGATCTGACTGTACAGGAGGAGATTGCCCCTCCTTCTCCAGCAGAGCATCTGGTAGATTTGAACCACATACCTCTGGGATTGCAGTGCAGCTTCTTGCCACTAGGCCACCAGAGCTCCTGGTCCCTGTTTTAAAACAAAACAAAAGTCTTTCACAGGACATTGTTCAATGCAACACATCGTCTGCTTCCTTGACTGCTGCTGTCTGGATATTGGTTACAGGTTCGAGCGCGAGAGGTCTTTGAGAACTGCAGCCCCTGCTTTATTGCTCATGTTGCTGTTCGTTGGTTTTATCAATTCAAATGTAAGGAACTTTGTTTTCTTTACGGGGAAGTGCAGCCTGTACCGGAGGCTGTAGTCTTTGATGCTCATCAGTAAGTGTTCATATCTTCACTTTGCACTAAATTGCATCATCTGCATATCTCTGGTCGCTATTCAATCTTCCTCCAATCTTGGAACCAGATCCTTCCCCATATGCTCTAACTTCTTGGGTTATTTGTTTAGTGTACAGTGTCACCAAAATAGGGGAATACCACCCCAAAAGATGAACTGATACAGTGACAGCAGCGACGGGCTCAAGCGGGTCAGAACGACGAGGATGACCAGGATAAGGCAGAGCTCAGTCTGTTGTCCACCACCTCGCTGTGAGTAATACTTGACTCGACAGCCCTTTAGCAACATCATTTTTCTCAGCTTCTGGTTCTCACAATGAAATCATCAGTATTCTCATTGGATCTTGAACTTATGTTTGATTAATTTTAGATTTCAGATTTAGAAAAAACATCTTTGTTTTCATCTTTGGCATATTAGTGGTTGTTTTACAACTTTGAATAATAGGCATATTAATAAGATTGGTCTTCCTTGTAGGTGACAAGATATTGCCTTATCACCAACATCGTTCTATTTCAGAACTGATTTTGAAATGCCATTTTTTTTACAAAGAATATTATGCTATCCATCTTCAATTTGTCCTTCTAAGCATAGTAAGGCATGTGATTATTTGACCCCAAGGAGATGCACTTGTGTTACTTCAGCTTCCTACTTTCTGGGATATCAGCCTCTATTCATTCTTTCCTATTTTTGACAACTTCCAATTTTTCCAGATACATGACTTGTACATTGCATGTTAGGAGGACTAATGGATGAGTGTGGCTACTCTTCTCATTTTGAGTCACTCTGTGCTGGCAGTTAAAAGCCCTGGCATGGCCACTCACGCTGTCATTACCATACTTTGTGGTGGCAGCTCCTTCCCTCTTGTCTTCTGAGAATCTTCCTACTAGAATGACCCATGTACTCTGTCAGGCAATGTTCTACACTTACTCTTATCCTTTTCACTGGCCAATTTTCTCATAAATAAACTTAAATGTCCCGCTTCCTCTCTGAGTCTGCAAGATCCACTGAAAACTGTCCACCATGGATGGCTGGGTTTGCTGAGGGGGTGTGTGCGAGTAATAGGGCAAACATAATTTACGGTATCATAGCAGCACACCAGTGCATGCTCTCTCTCACATGCGCTCTCTTCTTCTCCTCCTCCTCCTCCTCCTCTCTCTCTCACACACACACACACACACACACTCACACACACACACACACACACACACACACACACACACACACACTCCTATAGCTGTTGATTCAGTTACAATCCAGAGTGAGTGCTGATTAGACTTCTTGAGTCTGTAATTTACAATAGGAAGAGTTGGTCTATCTTTCTGCCAAGGACCACTGATGGAGACAAACCTTCAGAGATATGCATGCAGTGAGTTTACAGAGCAACTGGCTGTGGACAATGCCGTCTGAGTTCCCTCTGGCCACCATAGTTCTACCTGATAGATGGGCATTTTGTTTCCGTTCAAGGGTATTTTTATTGCTGGCAAATCCAGTTAACGGCACTAGTGAAACATGACGATGCTTTGTGCTCCACTTGTTGATGGATCAGTTCTGATACTCCACAGAGTCACTGCAGTAGCATTAATCAGACTGCAAATGATACATCATGGATATGAGCTCTATCAGTAAATCCTAGAATACAAATTAGGGGAACTGAGTTGTTAGTCTTTAACTTCATTTTTGTGCTTCTAACCCACTTTTGAAGACCTTGGAAAACAGTGAAACACTGCACTTCAGTTACCTAATTTGAGTAAATGTTACATATTCAATGAAAAAATTAGGAGAAGCAAATGAACTACATACATGAATGAGTGAATGATGAATCTTGGAATGAGGAGACATGAGTATAATATTGATGTTTGAGTTAGTAGCTGTGAGTGACTATGCGGATATGGCAGTAACTTCAGTAAATGGACCTGGGTGTAGAAGTTAATTAATAAAGGATGGAAATCCAGTGAGAAGGGGAGGGAATCCAGAAGTGTAATCAGCAATTATAAGTCAGCAGAAAATATTAGCCTAAATAGAAGAGGAAGGAGAGGCAGAGAGGAATGGAAAGAGGGAGGGAGAGGCCGAAAATTACAGAGTTCACTCTTCCTCAGTCACACAGCCAGTGCCTTTCAACCCGAGAGGTCCGTCTTCCAGCACAATATCCAACGGTCTTCTTCCGTTATCCACCGGTCTCACAGGCCTCTTATTCCCGAAGCAGATGGCGGTCCTTTTCTTAGTCTGTCTTGATCTGGAGGCTCCCCTGATTCCTGTCTCTGAGTGACCCTGCTGATTCCTAAATACGAGTGACAAAACTTCCAGACTTCCAGCTTTACACAACACACTGAAGTTTGCAAAGCAGACAGCTGAATAGCGATGTATATCTCATAGAAATACATGATATTAAGAAAAAGAAATACTTTTATCTATTTTATTAATGGATAAAAGCAATCTTCCTTGATAAAAACTTATTTAAAATTTTTTTTTTAATCTTGTCCAGAAGCAGAGAAAACCAGAAATATTTTTGCTTGTGCCGTATGAACAATGCAGTCCTCTCACTGTATAGATAATAACAAATGCTCACGGGAAACTTACACACAGACCAAGGGGAAGTTGTCCAAAAAAGAGTATGAGAACAGCAAGAGGTTGAAAGTCAGGAGAGAAGATGGCAAGACTGAGCGTTTCTCTCCACCTATTTTTCTGCACACTGAGAAGTCATTCCCAAAGCGGGACTTTATTAAAGCCAACAGCATTAAGATTGGATGGAGGAAGACTCCGACTCAAAGCACTCACTTATGAAGGAAACTCAAAGCCTACAGCCTCCAATAGGAATTCCACCTCAACATCAAGAAAATAAAATCTTCCTCACTGCATCAGGAGGGAACATCTTGATAGATGGATGAAAGATTGAAATTGCCAATAATTCCATTTTACTGTAATCTACAGTCAAGACCTATGGTGACAGCAGTCAAGTCATAAAGGACACTTTGCATTGGGGACTTTTGCTGTCAAGCCCTCACCAAAGTCAGCAAAGACTAAGGCGTGCCTGACTCAGACCATGGTCTTTTCAATTACCTGCTGTGCATCTGAGAGCTAAACAGTGAATGAAGATGACAGAGCAGAACTGGCATCTTTGTGCTGCGGTCCTGGGGGAACATACTTGAGGAGTCTGCGGCCTGACCAAAGAACAAACAGAAACGTCTCGGAGAAAGAGTGGCCACAGTGTTCTTAAGATACGAGACGGCAAAGCTTTGTCTCACGTGCTCTGGACGTGTTGTCAGGAGGCTCTGGTTCTGGGAAAAACATGTCACAGCAGGAAAGGTAGCAGGTCAGAAGAAGAGTTTCACTGAGACAGATTGCCAGTGACTGTGACAATGACCTTGAGCATGGTGGACAGGGCATGAGGATGGTCTAAGATGCAGCAAGGTTCCCAGATGTTAGTGACAGATTTGCTGCGGACCAGAGTTGACTGAACAAAAGCCAAGAGCAATAACAAATAGATATAAACATCTACGTATTTATACACATAGGGAGCTTTGTGGGCCTGGTGGAGCGTTGCTGCCAAGGCATTGGCACCTGCTTCAGATTCACCAGATGCTCCTTGAGAGAAGCGTGGACAATCTTCCCAAGGATTAATCGCTTCTGCAAATCCACCAGAGGATCAGTTGAGAACTGGTTCCAGCTGAATGATATACAGCAATAGCCAGCTAACTAGATAGACAGGTTTAGATATGTATAGATACGTGTGTGTGCATGGATGGATGGATGGATGGATGCATGGATGGATGGATGGATGGATGGATGGATGGATGGATGGATGGATGGACAGATGATGGATGGGTGGATGGCTAGATGAGTGGATGGATGGATGGATGGATGGGTGGATCAATAGATAGGTGACAGATAATAGATCTCTAAGCATGTAGTTCAAATCTACCAGCCGCTGATATCTATTGATCTATCTAGTTGTTTTTACGCACCATGGAGTCAGAATGGACCTATCGCTTCCCTCCAGTGTGTTTTCAGAAGTAATAAATAACATGGGAGTAGATTGTCCTTCACCTGTGGCACAGCTATTGGATTCAAACTCCATGTCTTTAGGGTTGCAGCATAGATCCTTATCTCTCTATCTGTATAGATCTATTTGTCTATATGTAGACATAGATAAGGGGGGCTATTAGGTACCTTTTCAATCTATATGCAGAACAGATCATTTGGGAAGCTGGGCTTTATGAGAAGGAATGTGGCATCAAGACTGGAAAAAAGATTCAACAACCTACATTATGTAGATGCCACAACCTTGCTTGCTGAAACTGAAGAAGACCTGAAGTGCTTGGTGCAAAAGGTCAAGGATCATAGTCTTCAATATGGATTGAAGCTCAACATCAAGAAAACAAGGATTCTCACCTCTGGGCCAATTGGAAGCACCATTATAGATGAAGAAGAGATTGAGGTTGTCAACAATCATAACTTGCTCAGCTCCTCAATCAACACTCTTAAAACCAGCAGTCAGGAAATCAATCAAAAGGCTAATTGCATTGGGAAAGCCTGCTGTCAGGGCCCTCTCCAGAGTGCTGAAAAGCAATGATGTCAGTCTAGAGACTAAGGTGCACCTAATTCAGGCTATGCTTCAATTGCTTGCTATGCATCAGAGAGCTGGACAATGACTCAAGATGACAGAAGAATAGAGGCCTTCAGAGTTGTGGTGCTGGAGAATAATCTTGATCATACCGTGAACTGCCAAGAAAACAAATGGGTCTGTCCTGGAGATGGTGAAACCAAGTTTCTCCTTGGAGGCTCGAATTTTGGAGCTCCACCTCAGACACTTTGGACACATGGCCAGGAGAGACTGATTTCGTGGAAAAGGACATCATGCTTGCAAGGGTGGAGGGACAGTGCATGAGAGGAAGGCCAGAGATGAGATGGAGTGATACAATGACTGGGGAAATGCGGCTGATGTGTCGGACTTAGTGAGACCGGCTTAGGACAGGGCAAGCTTCAGAGCTGCTGTACGTAGAGTTGCTACAGGTCGCAGGCAACTTGACAGCACATAACAACAACAGCAACCTTTGAATCAAGTATGAATCATAGTGACCTGATGAATAACAGGTTTGAAACTTGCCCTATCCTGTCTATCACCATCTCTCATACACTTGAGTTTGTTGTTCGTTATTGTCAGTGCAGCTCATTGAGGGTCTTCCTTTCTTTGGTCTTTCTTTCCCTGGTCCTCCACGGTTCCAAGCAGGATGTCCTCCTAACCACATGCCCTGAGACTGAGCTTCACCATCCTGACCTCCAAAGAACATTCTGGTTGAGCTTCTTTTAGCCCATATTTGTTTGCTCTCTTGGCAGTTCCCTACTCTTCTCCATGACCACAACTCAAAGGCATAGATTCCTCTTCTGTCATCCTATTTAATTGTCCAACTTTCAGATACATAGAAAGTAACTGAAAAAGACCAAGACTCGAATCAGGTGTACATTAATCTTTAAACTATCATCACTGCTATTTAGAACTTTGGAGACTTCCTTGACAACAGATTTTCTCAGGGCAACACATCTTTTGATCTCCTGATCGTCGGTACCAAGGGTGTTGACTATGGATCCAAGCAAGAAAATGTAGCTGACAATATCAATCTTTTGTCCATTAATAGAATGCTGTCTATTGGTCCAGAGGATTTTATGGTTTTTGACATTTCATATTGAAGGCTGCAGTCCTTGAAATTCTACAGCAAGTGTTTCAAGTCTTCTTCACTTTCAGAAAGCAAACTGTTATCTCCATAATTCAGGAAGTTGATGATTCTTCTTCCAATCCTGATGCCACAAATCTATTCATAACCTCCAGCTTCACCACACTGATTGAACAAACAGAAGGGAGACAGCCCTGGCACATACTTTTCTTGATTTTAAACCTGTGCTCTCTTCCCAAAACTTCCTCTTGGTCTAAGTATAGGTTTCATATCCGCACAATTAGCTGTTCTGGGACTGCCATTCTTCTCAGTGTTATCCATAATTTGTTATGATCCACACAGTCAAGTACCTCTGCATAATCAATGTAAAGGAAGCTCTAGTGGTCTAGTGACAAGAAGCTATGGTGCAGTCCCAAAGACACGTGTCTCGGGGCCACCAGCTGCTCTGCCGGAGAAGGATGGCAACCTCTTCCTGTGCGATTAACTGTCTCTGAAAACCCACCAGAAGGTCAGCGATGGGTAAGGTGCGACTCGACAGTACACAACAACAACAATCAATAAAACACAGTCAGACATCCTCTTGGTGTCCTCTCCTTTCAGCCAAGATGATCTAACATCAGCAGTGATATCCCTAGTGCCACAGCGTCTTCTAAATCCAATTGAAACTTCTGTCAGGTTTCTGTTGAACTGTTCTAGTGATTTTTAAAAATATTTGCCAAGATGATGCTTGCGTAGTAATGACAATGTTCAGTATTTTTCCCCATTCTGTTGGATCACCTTTCTTGGAAATGGAAACAAACGTAGACGTCTCCCACTTAGTTGTTCCGGTAGCTGTCTTCCCAATTGCCTGGCACAGACTTACGAGCAGGGCTGCATTCGTTTGTTGAAACATCAACTGGTATTCCATCGGTTCCTGGGGCTTTATTTTTTACTAATGCCTTCAGTGCAGTTTGATCTTCTTCCTCCCTTACCATTGGCTCTTATTCGTATGCTGCTTCCTGAAATGGTTCTGTGTCAGCCAATTCTTTTTGACACAGAGAATGTGTATTCTCTCCTTCTTTTGATACATCCTGGATCATCCAAGATTTCGTCCATAGTATCTCTCAGTATTGCAATTTGAGGCTTGAATTTGGTTTTCAGTTCTTTCAGCTTGAGAAATACTGAGGAAATTCTTCTCATGAAAGCATCAGCCAAGAAATAAACAACATATTGCACTGGTGTGGTGGTGGTGGTGCCATGGGGGAAATGATCTTAGGAAAAGAAACCATGCTTAGAAAGGCAGAACCAGAGAAAGAGAGGGAGATCCTAAAAGAGATAAACTGACACAGTAATGGAGACAACAAGGCCAAGTGCAACAAAGACTGTGAGGATGGTGCAGCATGGGGCAGGCTTCCGTCTGATCTACCCGGTGGCCCGGAGTCAGAGTTGGCTGGAAGGTGCCTAACTGCACTGAGTTTCCAGAGACAGTAAGTCATACAGGAGGAAATCGCCCATCCTCTCCCATGGATTCAAACCACGTGCCTTAGGCATGGCGGTACAGCTTCTTACCACTAGGCCACCAGAGCCCCTTACAACAGCAACACAATTACCAACATTTCTGCATCTGTATGCTGTATATAAATATCTGAATAGAACTTCAGCTCCAACAAGAGGCTTCCAGCCCACTGGTCACCACCAACCTGCACATGCCTCTGGAAACTCTATGAACTTGGAGAAACAACAATAGTTATAGAAAGGTTTTGGGCCTTTTGTTCATAGGGTCACTATGAGTTTGACTCAGTGGCAATCAAGAACAACAACACAACTTAAAACAACTGAATTATAAAATAGATTTAGGTTTAATTTCACCTTTGTCAGTGTTTACTTCTGTGGCTTCACTTAAGTTGTATAATTCTTGTGATTCTTTCATATAAAATGCAAAAAACAGCACCTACTTTAAGTGGTGATTTTGATTATTAGTGTGATACATACAAAGTGCTTAGAATTATGCAGGTGACATAGTTCATTAGGTCTTGAGTAAATGAGAGTGATCAATTTTATTGGTAACAAAGAACATGTTGAGTCAGAGGAGAAAACATTAACTTGTTTTGCATATCAAATTGTTTCCTCATAAAACCAAAAGAATTTTCATAATCATGAATTAAAAACAAGGATTGTTTAAATCCTCTTTCAATCATAATTATTTTCAAAAGCTTAAGCCCTACCTGGGGGTTTTTATAACTAAAAACATTTTATGATTAACTACAATTGGTAAACTAATTAAGCTTGAGGAGTTTTAAAAAGAAAACTAAAACTGACCAATAATGAGAAAGAATAATAAGACAACAGGGGTAAAACCCTCAGGAGCAACTTCATTTAGAACTGGGTTTCATGAACGTTAGATAGAAAAGAGAAGTGAGGGCGAAAAGAGAGACAGAGGCTGGTCCCAAGTAGGGAACAGGCCTTTCTGAGTAGACCCAAGAGGAATGGACCAAAACCCCTGACCATTCGCTGAGAGGACCAAGTGGCAAGCAGGCAGGCGGAGACAGTGTCCTCTTATCAGGGCTTTCAGGGACACCCAGAAAGGGTGTTAGTTTCCTCTGGAATTTGGGGGCAGGGGTCCTGTCAATGTGTGATCAGGCCCAAGGCCTCATCAGGAGCCAGGTATCTAGGGGCCCCATCAGGACGTGTAAATGATCAGGTTAGTTCGAAGAAGAGTCAGGCCAGGGGGTAATGCCTGGGGAAGCCTTCCTGCAGAATGTCCTCTTGTGGAAGCTGATGGTGGAGACTGCCTCACTTCAGGGGCTGGGCGGTCAGGGTGCGACACTGGCTGCAGTGTCTCCGAGAAGCTGAGGAGACACAGTCGAGCGCAGGCTGCAGATCCCTCGTTCACAGGCTCCTAACAAGCTGCAGGCAGCTCCGTGACACCTAACAACACCACACCTGCACCGCGGGATTTGTATGCCACGGGTTATTGTTGTTGTTGTCGTTGTCTACCGTCAAGTCAAAATCAACCTCTAGCTGACCCTGCGGAGGGTTTGCAGAGGCAGTTAATCTCCGGGGAGAAGACTGAGCATCTTTCTCCTGCAGAGCAGCTTGTGCATTTGAACCATGTGCCTTCGGGATTACAGGGCAGCTTCTTGCTAATAGAGCTCATGCCATAGGTTGTTATGTGCCGTTGAGTTTCCTGTGACTCATAGTGACCCGATGTACAACAGCCCTAACCCCTGCTTGATCCTGTGCCAATCTTATTGTCTCTGACACACCTACCCCCACTACCCCAGTCACTGAATCAACCCATCTCATCGAGGGTCTTCCTCTCCTGCACTGTCCCTCCTCCCTCCCAAGCATGACGCCCCTCTCCAAGGACTGATCACTCCTTACAACATGTCCAAAGTATGTCAGACGAAGCCTCAGAATCCTTGCCTTCAAGGAGCAGCCTGGTTTCACCTTCTCCAGCAGTTCATGGTGTATCCAATACTCTTCTCCAGCATCACAGCTCAAAGGCCTCATTCTTCTATCCTTCCTAGTCATTGTCCAGCTCTCTGATGCATAACAAGTGATTGCAAAGACCATGGCCTGTACCAGATGCACCTCAGTCTCTGGACTGACATTGTTGCTCTTTAGTACTTTAGAGAGGTTTCTGACAGCAGACTCCCCCCTATGCTATATGTCTTTTAATTTTCCGTCTGCTGGCGCCAAGAGTGTTGATTGTGGAGCCAAGCAAACTGAAGCTGTCAGCAATCTCAATCTCACGATGCTGCCAATTGGCCCAGTGGTGAGAATCTTTGTTTTCTTGATGTTGAGCTTCAATCCATATTGAAGGCTGCCGTCCTTGACCTTCTGCACCAAGCACTTCAGGTCCTCCTCAGTTTCAGGGTTGTGTCATCTGTCCTCCCTAAAATCCCTATAAAAAGAGGCTGGGCTTGACTGCCCAGGCACCATTTTGACCTTCTCCACTCGCGGTCACTTGGCATCCCTCTCAGAGCATGTAACCTGTTTGTATCTTGGAACCAGCTTCTTTCTCTCTCCGTCTTGCCCTCAATTCTTTTGCTGTCTAACGGGTATAAAGTGGTTCCTCACTGTAGTTGTATTTGTATTTCTCTAATAACATAAGCAACTAGCATGTGTTGTTGGGTATTTGTGTATCTTCTTCGTAAACATGTCAATTCAAGTCCTTTAATTGGGTAACTTGTCATTTTTTATGCATTAGATTTCTTATTTTTTAATAAATAAAGTTACCCTAGTTTTTCTTTGTTAGGAAAGTTGTTTATCCGGAACGGAGATGAAAAGTGTATTAAAAGTGAGGGTGCCACTTGCCTGTAGCTTTGCAGTACTGTGGAGGCCTGGGAGATGCTGTAATGCTAGAAGCCAAGGCATCAGCATTTCAAGCTCCAAAAAGGTCACCCACGCTGGGCAGGTTCAGCCACGCTTCCGACCTAAGGACACGTGAAGTGGGACAGGCCACCTCCGTGTGAGGAACTGACCCCAGCTCTCCTGTGAAGAGCGGCAGTGCACGTCCAAGCCAGGCCAGAAGACCCTTGAGCTTAGCAGTCGTTCCCAGAATGCCAGGGAAGAACCGCATCAAAATGAGGAGAAACGGCTGCAGACACCCACTCCTAACCGGAACGTGGGGTGTCTGAAGCAAGAACATAGGGGAAACCCTTAAGGATCGGCGTCTTGGGCAGGTGAGGTGAGACGTGCGGGTATTGGCCATTATGAAGCAGAAGTCACGTGATCTACTGCCTAAAAGAACTTGCCATTTCAGAGATACCTCTTCTTGCCTATGAAATAAAAGTAGCTTTAGGTGGTGCTTGTTTGAACATTTTCGTTGTTGCTTTAGTTTTTCTCTTTTCATCAGTTACATGGAAATTTGGTGAAACTCAATATTCAACAGATAAATGTCAATTAAGAATTGAAATACTATTTCTCATAAAAGCAATGAGAAATCATGAACTTCATTTCTAGCAAGGGTAAAATTGATTTGCTCACTCATCTGTACTGTAGGCATATAATCTATGCTAGATATCCTATGATTAATTCATACACAGCAAACACGTGCCTGTTTTGTTTTATTTTGTGAGTGTCCCCTCCAATATTAGTGTAAAATTCTTTAATGCTTCCAAGTTTAATTAGAAAATGTAACTCATTGTTAGTTTAATTTACATTTCTCTGGGTATTGTATTTTAATATATTTCCATTTTTTATTACTCACTTGAATTTTCTCTTCTACAAATTACGTATTCATATTTTCTTCCCTCTTTTTTGTTTCACTTGTCTTTTGTGTGTGAATTAACAATGATTCTTTGTATATTAAAGCTTTCAACTTTTTATTCCATTTTATCACATATACGTTTTCTAAAGTTCCTTTCTGGCCTTGCTGAGTGTGTGATTGGTCTGTAGTCAGCCCTTGTCCTCCACAGCACAGAGCGGTACCCTTCTGCCTCGTCTGGGATCCTGCTGCTAACGTTGCATCAACGCTTCCGCCTGAGCCCCAGAATGCATAAAATGTAAGGTCGACCACCTGTTTACAAAAGTTCAGAGATGGAACAAACTCAATATTACATAAATTGACAACCAAAATATATGTCCTGTACACACTGAAAAGAAAATGAATTCCTATGTATGTACGCATACACACAGCTTGCTAAAGTGCTGTGGACTGAATTATGCTCCCAGAAGACATGCTCAAGTCTAAACACTGATCCCTATGAACTTGACCTTGCTTGGAGATAGAGTTTTTGAAGACATTCTTAGTTAACATCGAGCTATGCTGCAGAAGGATGTGTCCTAATCCCACAGGGTCGGTGTCCTTATCAAAGATTGCCATGTGAAGACAGGCAGATCAGTTACCAGCTTAGTGACTCCAAGGACTGATGGGACCACCAGAAGACAGAAGAGAAGCATGGGACATTTTATCCATCAGAGCTCTCACAAGCAATCAAAGGGGCTGACACTCTGAAGTAGGACTTCTTGCTCCCAGGACTATGAGACTGTGAACACGTGTGGGCGTAGCTGCTTAGGACATTTATGGATTATTTTACTGCTTGGCTTTAATGTATTGTTCATTAATTTCGAAAACATCCGTAGTTGTTATAAAGTATTTGGCAAGATCAGGAAAATGTAATCATGAAGAACATCTGAATAACATTCTATTTAAAAGACTTCAGATAACAAGGTATAATACATTTTTGATGACACTGTTGTTTGGTGCTGTTGAGTCAAATACAACTCATGTTGTTGTTATGTGCTGTCGAGCAACCCTATGTCCAACAGCTCAGAGGCCCCCCCATCCTGAGCCAGTCTCACTGACTTCATACACCTACCCTCATTGTCCCAGTTACTGTTAACAATTCATATTACCTGGGGTCTTCCTCTCCTGCTCTGTCTCTCCGCCCTTCCAAACATGATGTTCTTCTCCAAGTACTGGTCCCTCCTAGCAATGTGCCCAAAGTATGTGAGATGGAGCTTCAAAACCCTACTCTCTCCAAGACAGACCTATTTGTTTTCTTGGTAGTCCACACTCTTCTCCAGCACAACTCAAAGGCATCAATTCTTTTTCTGTCATCCTGAGTCATTGTCCGGCTCTCTGATGCATAGCAAGTAATTGTGAAGACCATGGCCTGGATCAGGCATGCGTTAGTCTCTAGCCTGACATCGTTTCTTCTCAGCACTCTGGAGAGGTTCCTGACAGCACATTTTTCCACTGAAATTAGCCTTTTGATTTCCTGACTGCTGGTGCCAAGAGTGTTGATTATGAAGCCAAGCAAGCTGTAATTATTAACAACCTCAATCTCTTCTCCATTTATCGTGGCGCTGCCAATTGGCCCAGTGGTGGAGAATTTGGTCGACATTGAGCTTCAATCCATACTGATACTACTCATAGTGACCCTGAAAACAACAGACCTGAATCCTGTTCTATTTTGTACCATCCTCACCATCTCAACACACTAGAGCCCATGCTTGCAGTCAGTATGTCAATCCACCTGGTTGAGGGTCTTCCTCTCTATCACTGACCCTCCACCTTCCCAAGAATGGTGTCCCTCTTCAAGGAATAGCCTTTCCTAGCAACATGCTCAAGGATGTGAGATGAAGGTTTGTTATCCTTGTCTTCAAAGAACATCCGGGCTGTGTTTTCTCCAAGATACACCTGTTTTCTCTTTTGGCAGTCCGTGGGACCTTCAGTACTCTTCTCCAACACTACAACGGCATCAATTCTTCTATCATTCTTATTCATTGTTCAGCTTTCATACACAGAGCAAGTAATTAAAAAGATCATGGCCAGAATCAGGCACACCTTAGTTCTCAAACTAAGATCATTGCTCCTTAGTAATCTGGAGAGATCCCTGACCGCAGACTTTTCTAGTACAATACATCCCTAATCTCCTGGCAGCTAGGAACAAGTGCATTGATTCTGGATCCATGTAAGATGAAGTCATTGACAATTTCAAACTTCTTGCAATTACATGCTATGCATCAGAGAGCTGGACAATGAATAAAGATGACAGGAATTTTATACCTATGAGCTGTGCTGGAGAAGAATATAGAATATTCCATGGATTGCCAAAAGAACAGACAGTTCTGTCCTAGAGAGGGTGAATCCAAGTTGTTCCTTGAAGGCAAGAATTTTGAAGCTCCATCTCACATACTTGAACATGTGACCAGGAGAATCCAGGCCTAGGATAAGGACATTATGCTTGGAAATGGGGAGGAACAGCACAAGAGAGGAAGACCCCTGAAAAGATGGACTGACATAGGAACTGGGGCAACATGGTAGGTGCGTCTGAGTAAGTGAGATTTGCTCAGGATAGGATAGGGTTCAGAGCTACTATGCACAAATGCACTATGAGCATTGTCAATTCAAGAGCACAATATCATGATATTGCCTCTCGGTCCAGCAGTGAAAACCTTTGTTTTCTTGACATTGAGATATCATTAATATTGAAGGTTGTAGTTTTTCATCTGCAACAAGTGCTTCAAGTGCTCTTCACTTTCAGCAAGTAAGGCACACAACCTGAGGACACACATCAGCATAACCATTACTGACGGGTCTTCCTCCAACCCTGAGGTTAAATTCTTCTTCATAGAGTCCAGTTTCTTGAATAATTTTCCAAGCATATAAATTGAATAGGTACAGAGAAAGGCAACAACCTCTATACACTTCTTTCTTAATTTTAAATCATGCAGTTTTTCCCTTGCTCCGTTCAGACAACAGCCTCTTGGTCTAGGTCTAGGTTTCACATGAGTACAATTAAGATCTTTGAGATACCCAGTTTTCTCAATATTAGCCATGATTTTTATGATTCACACAATCAAGCACCTTTGAATGGTCAGTAAAACTATGATGATGTTACTACAATTCAAATAAAGGAAGATGTGCTGAGAGATTAGATATATTTTACCATTACGTGACCATAGTAAATTCATATGTTGTTGTTGTTTACCATCAAGTTAGCTCTAACTCAGAGCTGACCCTCTGGTGCAGTTTCAGAGGCAGTTCATTGCTCAGGAAAAGATGGCGTACCCTGGTCCCATGGAGCATCTGGTGGACCCGAACCACGCACCTGCGAGCATGCTAACTACAGTAAACTAGGAAAAGATACTTGCCACTCTGTCAGATACAGCTTGGAGGAAGTAGGGCCAGTGTGCTCTTTAGCGGAAAGAATGGTGGAAAAGAGAGGGAGACCCCCGATGAGATAGAGTGACACAATGGTGGCAGCGACAGTTTTGCCTATGTTATAGCTGATGGGATGGCACAGGATAGGACAGGCTTCAGATCTGTTGTTCACAGGGTGGCGGTGACCCATTCTTGACTCAATGGCATATAACAACAACAATAACACAATATTTCAGAAAGGAAAAAAATCAGAATATTTTTATTATTAAAATCTTCCTTTAGAAAATTGTAATATTTTAGAATTGGATGGAGATTACAGAATTTCCAACCAGCATAAAATTTCACTTATGTTGCTCAGTTAATTTAAATTAGCAAGATACATCAGAGACTAGTATTAACCCTGCTGATTCCTTCTGGGAACTCTGAAAGAGAGAGTGTCCCATGTTTCCCTTCTGTCTGCTGGTGGTCTCTCTTATCAGCCGTCGGAGTTCGTAGGCTTGTAGTCGTGCCTGTCTGTCTTCACATGGCCACCTTCCCTCTGCATATGTGCTCTTCTCTTGGATTAAGACACCAGTTCTACAGGATTAGGACCCATCCTGCTCCAGTAAGGATCAGTATTAACCAATAATGTCTTTATTTCCAAACAAGGACAAGTTCACAAGTGCCAAGGTCTGGACTTGACTATGTCTTCCTGGCTGAAAGCAGAGAATAACAGAAGACTATCTATCTGTGTTTACTTTACTATGCAAAGGCATTCAACTATGTGGATGATAACAAAGTATGATTAAAATGAAAAAGAATGGGAATCACAGAACATTTCATTGTATTCATATGAAACCTATTACAACACGAAGAAGTTGGTATCTGAATGGAATAAAGGAACACTGCGGGGTAAAATCTGGAAAGGTGCGCTTCAAGGCTGTATCCTTTCTCACAACTATTAATCTGTATGGTGAGCAAATCATTCAAGTGGCTGGAATTTATGAATAAGAATTCAATATTGGAGGAAGACTCACCACAACCTGTGTTAGGCCAATGACACAGCCTTGCTTGCTCGAAAACGAAGTGGGATTGAGGCACTAGCCACAGAAGATCAAAGGCTATTTAGCCTTCAATATCAATTACATATCAACATTAAGAAAAGTAAAATCTTCACCACTAGGCCAATAGGAACATCATTATGGATGGAGAGAAGATTGGAATTGTCAATTCTTTTATCTTATGTGGACTTAGAATTAGCAACCTTATTATGAGAATGGAGAAATAAAGATTTCTTGCATGTGGAAATCTGCTATCTAGCAGCTCTCCAGAACATGAAGGAGCAGGGATGTGAGTAGAAAGACTAAAATGCACACAGTTCTGGCTATGATCTTCTCAGTCACTTGCTGTGCATCTGAGACCTGGACAATGAATAAGAATGACAGAAGGGAAATAGATGCCTTTGAGAAGGACAGATTCAGATCTGTTGTTCATAGTATCACTATGATTTGTACTCGACTTGATGACATCTAACAACAGCAGTATATGGGACTAGTAATCATTGCTGTTGGATTGCTGTTGTTGTTGTTGTTAGGTGCTGTCGAGTCGTAGGCGACTCATAGCGACCCTATGAACAAAAGACCTGGACAATTTTCATCCTTTCTGCAGGTCATGGTGGTGGTCTCACGGCTATTGGACTAGGCAGGAAAAAAAATACACTTAAAACCTGAAAATTGGGAGAAGTGCCTGACAGGATGGGCTGCAAAAACATCTTTTAAAAATTTGTTTTATGATTGTGTATTCCCATGGGAGTTTTATAAGAATTTGATGAGTACCTTAGAACTATTTTAGGAGGAAATTATAAATAAGGAGGACACGGAACATAGCTGGAGAACAGATAACATCTTGGACAACGTGATTGTCAAACCAGGAGTGCTGACATATTGCTTCTTTAAGTACTTGTTCAAATACGTGCTACAGGCCCAGTCAGTCTCCTACTTCCCCAAGCTCAGCTTTGAAGATGTCAGGAAATCCACTTGTCATTTTCTCTCTTTGCCATGGGAAAGTCTGCTGTTAGGGACCTCTCCTAAGTACTGAAGAGCAATGGTGTCTCTCTGGAGACTAAGGTGCGTCTGATACAGGCCATGGTCTTCGCAATCACTTGTTATACATTAGAGAGTTGGACAATGACCAAGGAGGATAGAAGGAGAATTGATGCCTTTGAGCTGTGGTGCTGGAGAAGAGTATTGAGAATACCATGGACTGCTAGGAAAGCAAACAGATTTGTCCTGGAAAGGGTTAAACCGGGTGGCTCCTTGGAGGCAAGGATTCTGAGGCTCTGTCTAACATACTTTGGACATGTTGTGAGGAGAGACTGGTCCTTAGAGAGGGACATCATGCTTGGGAGGATGGAGGGACAGCGCAGGAGAGGAAGGCCCTCTATGAGGTGGATTGATTCAGTGACTGGGATAATTGGGATGGGAGTGTCAGAGACAGTGCGATTGGCACAGGACAGAGCGGAGTTTAGGGCTGTTGTACACAGGGTCGCTATGAGTCGCAAACGACTCGACGGCACATAACAGCAACAACAAACAACAAGCACGAAGAAACTTGTTTTGGCAGTGAAACACATTTCCCCCTAAAAAAAACCAAAAATAAGGTCCAGTTTCTATGGACTGAGTCTCTCTAGAATTGAGAAATTAATCTCTTTCTTAAGTAACCATGAACACGTTAATAAATCATAAAACAACAACTACCCTTGCTCAAATTTCTAGTCAGTTTAAACTCAGTATAAACTTTATAATGCCATATTATAAACATATTATCAATATTAAGGGCTTGGAAGGAGAACAAGATGCTAAGTGTTCAGAGAAATAAATCGGTTGATCGGTTGACTAAATGTTTTCTAGCCTCAAAATGTGTGTGATCTTTATGAAACAACAGGAAGTAAATATGATAATATAAATAAGGTAACAGCAAGATGCTGAGAATCATTGGAGTGATTAGACAATTCAAATATGGAAATGGTTACAGAAATTTAAAAAAGATTAATGTAACATTTGCATTGCTCTTGTAGAAAAAGAATAATCTAATCAATAATCAGACAAGTGCAGAGACTACTCTGCAGACATTGGACACATACATACAAGTATTTGCAAGAAATGCAATGCAGTATGCTCATGGAACAGCCAACAGACAGGTTTTTCTGAAGAGAAATGGCATTTACAGCAAAGTAGCCGTGAACAAGAGCTCGGACCATGATGGGACTTGGCTAACAGTCTATTTGGTTTCATGTTGTCTGTGCCAAGGAACCAGGGAGGCTGTGGGCAAGAATACAGTGCCCACAAGGAAGCAAGCCCTCCCTGCACCCCATCTGCTGCAGACAGGTCAGGCTGCAGGAGTGAACAAGTACAATGACTTGGTGTTTCGCAAATTCGTTCTGATGACCACTGTCCAGCGTTAGGAATGAGCAGCAGTAACGTTAGGAAGACAGTAGAGGACAAAACTGGAAAGAAATGAAGAGGACAGATGAAGCCAGGCACTCCTCACCATCACCCGAGGCTGGTGTCCAGCCCTGACATAAATGACAAGATACTTAAGCACATTCTTGTCTGAATGATGCATCCCATCCTTCCCACTTCTGAAATGAAACTCTAGAAAATTATTCATTTGATTTTTACTTTCTTTGAAACTTGAATACTTACAGAACCTCGAAGGATTTGGTTATTCCCAGAGCATATTGGGAAGACTGCCTGAAGTGATACTTCTGATAATTTTAATGTGTAGTCTCAGAGGGCAACATTATTCTATTAAAAAAAAAAGCCATCTGTGCTTATAAGCCCATACTCTTCTTTTTCCGTAGAGATCTTATCAACATTTGTGCACTTATTATATATTTAACTGTTTCCTGCTGGCTTATTAATAAATCATTCAAGATTACCACACTTTTCCTCCATCTCTAAAAACTACCTGTTATCTGTGTCTTCCACAGCCAGCTTTCTTATTCAAAACTTCTCCTATTCCATTAAATCCTTCTTTTTCACATCAGGGACCTCCAAAATAGACTTGTATTTAACATCTCCATTTCTTTATCTCCACTTCCCAACTGATGCGTGACACAGCCGTAAGTTACTGTTACTCCCTAAGACTACACCAGCCAGAGTCTCTGTGGCTTTGCTGACATCACCAACAAGGAGCCTACCCAGAAAACACTATTTATCCGAAATATTTATCTCATTGATCATTTGACTCTATTGTTTGATGTTGGTGTTTTGTTTTATTTTTTTTTTTCTTTTTTGTTGTGTACCGCTGAATCACATTTGATCCGACTGGTACAGGAGGAGATTGCCCCTCCTTCTCAAGTGGAGCATCTGGTGGATTCGAACTGGGTATCTTCAGGATTGCAGCATAGATTCTTGCCACTAGGACACCAGAGCTCCCAATGTTGTTGTTTTTAAGTGCCATCAAGTCAGTTATGACTCATAGTGACCCTGTGATCAACAGAACAAAACCTTGCTGGGTCCTGTACCATCCTCACATCCTCTGCTGGCTTCAAGCCCACCGTTGCAGTCTCCGTGTCAGTCCACATTGTCGAGGACTGTGTTCATCTTGCTGACTAACTTTCCAAGGATGATGTCTGTATCCTCTGAGTAACATGTCCAAAATATGCCAAACAAAGTCCCCACGTTTGCTTCTAAGGAGCACTCTCTTTTCACTTTTGCCAAGATATATTTTATGTTTCTGGAACACGGTACATTAAGTTTTATTCACCAGCACCACAACTCAATGGTACCAATTCTTTAGTCATCCAAATATTACACACAGAGGAAGAAGTGAAAAGCACCATAACTTGGGGTAAACACACCTTAATCTTTAAAGAGACATGCTGATCTTTGGCACTTGAAAGAGGACCTTAATGGCAGTTTTGCCTAATGCAAGGCTTCTTTTGTTTTCTTGACTACTGCTTTCATAGGCATTGAATGTAGATGCCAGTAAAAAGGAATTATTGACAACTTTAGTCTTTCTGCTCTTTATCATGGTGTTTATTAAATCAGTTATGAGATATTTTTATGTGCAATCCAAATTGAATACTATAGTCTTTGAGGCTAAACAAGAAATGCTTGAAAGCATCTTTTTCTGCATATTATTTGGCCAATTGACCGGAAGAGATCCATGTTTGTGCCTGTTCTTAGAACAGGTGATGTGATCCAACAAGATGGTTACATTATTGAACAGAATCACTAATATAACATATAAGTAAGCCATTAAAAATATCTGGTGTGGTGTTATCAATAAGGAGCTGTCAGAAATCCAAGCTGGACTCAGGAACAGCTGTGGAAATATGAACACCATTGTGGACATAAGGTGGATCTTGTCAGAAAGCAAACAATACCTAAAAATGTTTGCTTGAGCTTTATTGATTTTCCAAATGTATTTGCCTGTGTGGATCATAATAAATTATGGATAACATCATAAACAATAGAAATTCCAAAACAATGATGCTTATGTGGAGCATATAGACACTAAGCCAAGAAGCAGTTGTTCAAATAGAAAAGGGTTGTATGAAATGATTTGAAATTAGTACATCAGGACTGTGTTCTTTCCTCAGACCTGGTCAATCTGTATGCTGAGCAAATCACCTGAGAACTGGAATAAATAAAGAAGAATGTGGCTTCAGGATTAAAGAAGCCTAGTCAACAACCTGATACACTAATTACACAACTTTGCTTGCAAAAAAAGGAAGTTGTTTTTATAATTACAACCTGATTTTTTTCCCCTAAAAGAAGCCTTTTTTCCTCTGACCTGCACTGACTGATTTCACTTGATTCCCTTATCTCGTTCAAGTTGATCTTTATGGTTCTCTGTATGTGCTCAGGACGTGACGCAGGTGCAATGATCCAGGGGGCCAGACAGGTCTAGGAATACATCGGGGGACAGGCGGGAGAGGCCACCAGCAGCCGCACAACCAGAGACCAGAGCATCATCATCTCTGGGAAGCAGAGCGAGAAGGGACAAACCAAAGGGACTGGAGGCCTGAGGGTCATGTCAGGGGCTCACTCAGGCCTTGCTTAACAGCCACTGGTGTGGGTGGAGGGGAACGGGCAGCAGCAGACAGGGCACAGGACCACCAGGTTTATCTTATGGGAAGTATCTTTAATCTGCTTTCTTGGGGGGTAAAATGCTGGCCTGCCAGATATTATGCTGACGCTGAGCTTCCAATTAAGACAGACTAGGAGGATGGATGGGCCAGCCACGTTTGAACTAACAGACTTTGAAAACTATGAACAATAAAGCCAACCTAGACTAGCTGACCCAGCTCAGCCGACCTAGACTCACTGACACAACTCTGGCAGCTGAGCTCTCAAATCAAGCAATAAAATGACGAGGAAGAGTTGCAAACAATCACTGATAATGGGAATGCAGAACGTGAGCAGTATGAACATAGGAGAGCTGGACATTGTTAGCAGATGGAATGCATACATATTTATATACTAGGCATTTGGAGAGTTGAGATGGACTGGCAGGGGCCATTTTTAATCAGACAATCATATGATCTACTATGCTGGGAAAGAAAAAGTGAGGAAAAATTGGGTCACATTCCGACTCCTGAAGACATTTCTAGATCCATCATGAAATACAATGTTGTGAGTGACAGGATAACATTCATACTCATACAAGGAAAACCTGCTAATGCCATGACTATTCAAGCACGTGCACCAATAATAGAGCCAGAGAGGAGGAAATAAAAGATTTCTACCAATTATTGGAGTTGGAAATCAATCAAACATGCAACCATGATTTGTTATTAATTATTGACTGGAATACAAAAGTTGAGAATGAGGAAGAAAGACCAGCAGACAGAAAATACAGTCTTGGTGACAAGAATGTGGCCGGGGATAGAATGATAGAATTTTGTATAATCAATGATTTATTAATAGCATATATCTTTTCTAAAAAGCACAAATGGTGACTGTACACAGACTTCGACTGATGGACTACACCGGATTCAGATGGATTACATCTGTGGAAAGAATCACTGGAGAAGCTCAATATCAGCTGTGAAAACTGATCCAGGTACCGATGATGGAATAGACCACCAACTACTCATGTGCAAGTTCAAACTGAAGAATAAAAAGTTGAAACAAAATCACAAGAATTTGACCTAAACTTTCACCTAAATTTGACCTTGAGTCTATATAGCCCATCTGAATTTAAAAAACGTCCAAGAACAGATTTGAAGCCTTAAACTCTAATGAATGAAGACCATATGAGATGTAATGAAAATATCAAACTCTCAGTGAATGTGATCGAGTCCTCAGTGACCACTGGAGCGCATCAGTTGTTGCCTTAGTGTTTATGCAGCATAAGATAGTGAAGTCAGAACAGTGTCTCACCTTGCACCCAACTGTTCCGCTTTGGCTCAGAGTTTCATCTTCTCTTACCTCAATTACTGTGTTCATACCCTAATGAAGCATTCTCTTAGGAGCTCTGCTGGTTTAATACCTTCAAAGGACTTCCAATTCGAAAGCATGAACACCGCATTAGAACAGATGAGGAAAACTGTGAGAGAGGAATGTACGATTAGAATCACGTAGGACAATATTCTGGAACAAAAGGTGCACTGCTAAGTGGACATGGAGAGGGAGAAGGCAGAGGAAAAAAGGAAAACGGGCAACAATGAATGAAGAAAAACCCAACCTTTCTGTAAATGTTCATTAAAATCACAATTTTTTTAAGAGTGAAAAAAAGGCTAAGTATCCAAACCTCACTGATATTCTGCAGAATTCTCATGCAATCTTCTTACCAAGCACGGTGTCATTTTGCCAGGACTGACCCCTCCTGACAACATACCCTAAATATGTGAGAGAAGTTTCACCATCCTTTTCAAATACTGATACATTTTCTGAAATGTCTCTAGGACTACTGAGCAAATTACCACTGCACCTTTGGATTTCTTTGTCTGCTCTGTTCAGACTTCTTCTTCAACTCTTATTTGTCACAATGTTTAATATTCCCTAAGCACTGCAGACCCCTTAGATACCAAAAGACAATGATGTTACAAAAAACTATTGAATATCTATTATGAATATTAAATGCAAAAGTTCTCAACAAAATGATACCAACATCCATAAAGACAGCAGTCAAGAAAGAAAACAATGTATTGCTTTGGGAAAATCAGCTGCAAAGGACCTCTTCAAGATTTTAAGAAGAAAATATATCACTTAGGTGTGCCTTGACCCAAGCCGTAGTTTTCTCAATCGCTTGGTACACATTTCAAAGCTGGACAGTTGAAAACAAAGACAGGAAGAGCTTTGACGCATCTGAACCGTGGGATGGCACAGAGCATCCAATACAGACGTACACCGTCCTGCCACGGCGTGAGGAAACGGATCTTCTGACACACAACAAGAATGCTCCGTGGGAACTAGCACTGAGAGAACGCACCTCACGTACTGCGGGCGAGTAATGAAGGCAGAGCAAGCACAGGAAGGCTGCACGATGGCTGGCAAAGGAAGTGATGCGAGGGCGCTCTTCATGGCGTGGACCGACGTGCTGGCCTCGGTGCTGGCCTCCAAGCATTGGAAGGCAGGTGGGACTGGCGAGGTCCACCAGCCTCTCTCCCTCTTCACTATCATTCCCTCACTGTCTCTCTTTAAAAATAACATCCTCAGTTTGTGTTACGAAAATGGTATCGTTTCAAGTACTCATGAAATCCTTAGGAGGCCCCTCCTTTCCCTGAATTACTCCTGTTCCTTTTGATAATCACTTCCATTTCTTCATCTCCGTTGTACTCACTCATATTCCATGTTTTAGCCTCTGTTTGGTGAGTCTGCGTTATCCAACAGTACAGCTAATTGACAATTCTGTGCATGGGAGGAGAGTTTGTAGTTTGATAAGATTTCCTTTAAAAGAATATCTAAAAATAAAGACACTTTTTCCACGGTCAAAGGGCTGGATAAGAAGAGAATACTACTATTTATAATTTAGAAATTAATTTTTCCAGCATTGACCTTGAGACTTAATGATGGAAAATAGTTATTCTATCGTACAATCAAAATCTTAATGAGAGCCAATTTTACTAGTTTTAAATTATCTAAATATTAGGCTGCATTTTTCTTTAATTCCCCTACCTTAATGAATATTCTACCACAAAACGATGTTGTTATTGTTTGGGTTTTTTGTTCCCCGTGGGTCACAAGTTTCCTTGTATTTCCCTTTGCAAACTTTGCAGCCTAAATCCAAGAGTCGTTACAGCTGCCTGCAAACATTGCTGTTTTCTTGCATCTCTAGTTCCTGCCTTTTAAATCACGATAACAATTATTTCTGCTAAAACTATTGGAGGTAGAGGAGAGACTCTATAAAGTGTTTCCTGTACATTTGATTCAAATATTAATCCAGAGCTTAGTGCTGTTGTTTATTGCACTGCTGGATAAGAAGGTCGAAAAGCACGGATGTATCGCAGTCTCCGTACTCGTAACAAGACAAGGCAAAGCTGACAGCAGGCTCAGACCAGCGAGCAATGTCCGTGTCATGACTGTGCACAGTTCTACGCCGCTGGTAGACTTCTGAAACAATCTGCAAAATCAGAACCGTTCAATTTTATTCTCTCTAGTTCATACTATTACATTTCAAGGTACGCGAGACTTACACACTCAGTTCTGGAATTAGTTTTCCAAGATGGTTCTAAGATTATCAGCAGACATGCAAAACTTGTCTGATACACACACATTAATAAACACTACGACTCGACGGCACATAACAACAACAACAACAACAGTACTGATTTCACTTCCTTTACAGCAATGTTGATGCTAATGAAAAATAAATGAATGATAGATTAATGTTGTTGTTATGTGCCTTCGAGTTACTTGCGACCCATAGCGACCCTATGTACAACAGCCCTAAATCCTGCTCTATTTTATGCCAATCTCACTGCCTCTGACACACTCATCCTGATTACCCCAGTCACTGAATCAATCCACCTCATAGAGAGTCTTTCCCTTCTGAGCCATCCCTCCACCCTCCTAAGCATGATGTCCCTCTCCAAGGACCTCTCCCTCCTTATAACATGTCCAAAGTATGTCAGACAAAGTCTCAGAATCTTTGCCTCCAAGGAGCAGCCTGGTTTAACTGTCTCCAGGATGAATCTGTTTGTTTTCTTGGCAGTCCAGGGTACATTCAATACTCTTCTCCAGCACCACAGTTGAAAGGCATCAATTCTCCTTCTATCCTCCTTAGTCATTGTCCAACTCTCTGATGCATAACAAGTGATTGCAAAGACCATAGCCTGTATCAGATGCATCTTAGTCTCCAGAATGACACCATTGCTCTTCAGTACCCTGGAGAGGTCCCTAACAGCAGGCTTTCCCATCGCAATACATTTTTTTTTTTATTTCCTGGCTACTGGTGCCAAGACTGTTGATTGTGGAGCCAAGCCGACTAAAGTTGTTAACAATCTCAATCTCTTCACCATCCATCCTGATGCTGCCAATTGGTCCAGTGGTGAGAATCTTTGTCTTCTTGACATTGAGCCTCAATCCATATTGTAGGCTGCAGTCCTTGACACTCTGCAGCAGGCGCTTCAGGTCCTCTTCAGTTTCAGCAAGCAGGGTTGTGTCATCCGCATAACACAGGTTGCTGATAAATCATCCACCAATCTTGACCCCACATTTCTCCTCATAGAGCCCTGCCTCCTGGATAATCTGTTCTGCATATAGAGTGAAAAGGTATGGAGATAGGATGCATCCCTGGCGTACGCCTTTCCCAACTTTGAACCATGCAGTGTTTCCTTGCTCTGTTCTGACGACTGCCTCTTGGTCTAAGCATAGGTTTCACATTAGAAAAATCAAAAGTATTCTGGGATTCCCATTCTTCTCAGAGTCAGCCACAGTTTATTATGATCCACACAGTCAAACACCTTTGCATAATCAATGAAACACAGATAGACATTCTTCTGGTATTCCCTGCTTTCAGCTAAGATCCATCTAACATCAGCTACAATATCCCTAGTACCACGACCCCTTCTAAACCCAGCCTGGACTTCTGGCAATTCTCTGTTGATGTACTGTTCCAGTCGTTTTTGGATAATTTTCAATAGAATCTTGCTTGCATGTGAAATCAATGATATTGTTCTATAGTTTCCACACTCTGTTGGGTCACCCTTCTTTGGGATGGGAACAAATATAGATTAATGTAAGTTTCCTTATTTTAAAATTGTAATCAAGAAAACAATAAAATTAATAGGTGGAAAAAGAAGAAGAAAATCAATGCATTCAGGATGCTGGAAATGGCATTGTTTTTCAATATCTCACTATCATCATTTGAAAACCTAGGTCATAAAACCTAGAACTTATAGAAATACTTCCAGTAAACTAAAACCTCACAAGCCTATTTCCAACAAAACCCAGTGACAAGACCTCTCTGTGGCCCCAAATAGAGACATGTGGGCAAAAGCCTGTGACAGCTGTAAGTGCAGGCTGTCTCTAGCTTTAAGTCTAAGGGATACACAGGGAATATTGGCACTTAAACATTAGTTACACACTTAATTTTTCTAATATTTTCCTTAACTACATTCTTGTTACAGAAGAAATACTGTAAGAGTGAACATGGATTTTCTTTCCTGTTATTAAGTATTAAAAGATTTCTGGTGGCCTAGCAGTAAGGAGTGATGCTGACAACCCAAAGGCTGGCAGTTCGAATCCACCAGCTTCTCCATGGATGGGAGGAAGACGGGCAATCTCCTCTCTGTGGATTTAGGACCCGTGAATACCCTCAGCTATGAGCTGGTTCCAACTCAGCTGTTCATAACAAAAATAACAATGCTAAGATGTGGTAGAGAGTAGCTCTCATCTCTTTAAAGTCATTGTCAAGGGGATACACGGAATGAAGAGTTGTGCTTAGTAACTGTAATGTTCTGTTCAAGATTTTGCGTTTTAAATACGTAAGGTAAACCCAATTTAGAGCTCATTTTAACGTTGCTGCATCCAAAAGTGGATTTTCACTTAAATCTATAGAGAGCTAAATATAAAGCAAATCTCTTTAGATTCGAAATCACTATTTTATGGCTTTCAAAAGAAAATGAGTTCTTGTAAGGAAGAAATTTATCTTTCTTTCGTGATTTCCTTCCCTGTCCCCCCTCCATTCCCTTTTGTTGTTGTTGTTGCTTGAGTGGAAGTTTGCACGGAGCCTGGCTTTCCAGCCATTGGTCCTTCCACGCTGTGCACTGATGACAAGAATGACAACGCGCCCAGAGGACAGCACTTCCTGCTCTGCACCTCTCAGTGGCTCCCCCTTCATTAGCGAACCATGCTGATCGTCTCTTTAGTGTGTGTTTTCTTTCCCGTCACTCACATTGTTGTTGTTGTGTACCATCGAGTCAGAACTGACCCATAGCTGACCCTCCTACAG
This sequence comes from Elephantulus edwardii, assembly GCF_000299155.1. NCBI lineage: Eukaryota > Metazoa > Chordata > Mammalia > Macroscelidea > Macroscelididae > Elephantulus > Elephantulus edwardii. Next base: position 14,021,206 of record NW_006399805.1, read on the forward strand.
ATTTTCAGAGGCAGTTAATCGCATGGCAGGAAAGTTCCCATCCTTCTCCTCTGGAGCTGCTGGTAGATTCGAACTGCGTGCCTTTGGGACTCATCTTGACATGGGTTTCTTATCTATTTGGGAGCTCTGGTGGTGTAGTGGAGCTGCATTGCAATCCCACAGGTATGCATTTCAGACCCCCCCCACCCCCGCGCTGTTCAGCAGGGAAATATCTTCTTTGTGATTAACTGCCTCTGAAAGCCGACCGAGGGTCAGCTAAGAATTGGTTCAAAGTCGACAGTACACAACAACAACAAGATTATCTCTTTACTGGCTTCTTCTTCCTCTCATGCCTGGTGACCACCATCAAACATGTTTTTATCCTTGGCTTTGTAGAACAGTAGGCTCCTACAGTACTTGTCCTTTGTTAGGGACTCACTTCACTGAGCTCAATGTACCCTAGACCGTGTTGTCCAGCATTTATCACAGACACTTCCAAGGAGTGTTTGGACGGCACTTATTCCAAGACACATTTGTCTGTTCTCTGTGTAGCCTCCTACCTCGTGCCATCATTATCTCTGCCACATGTTGTTGTTATGTGCCGTCGAGTCATCTGTGACTCATAGCGACCCTATACACAACAGCTCTAGACTCTGTCCTATCCTTTGCCATTCTCACTGACTCGGACACACCTACCCCCATTACCCATCACTGAATCAATCCATCTCATCAAAGGTCTTCATCTCCTGAGCTGTCTCTCCACTCTCCCAAACATGATGTCCCTCTCCAAGAGGCACGATGTCCCTCCTTGCAACATGTCCAAAGTATGTCAGACAAAGCTTCAGAATCCTTGCCTCCAAGGAGCAGCCTGGCTTCACCCTCTCCAGGACAAACCTGTTCATTTTCTTAGCAGTACATGGTATATGTAACTGAAAATCACCATGCACCTTAGTACTCAGGGTGGTATCCTTTCTCTTTAGGAGAGGTCCTTTGCCTCAGATTTGCCCAATGAAATACACAGAGTTCTTGATTGTTGCTTCTATGAACATTCATTGTGAATTCAATGAAAATTAAATTCTTAACAACTATAGTCCTTCAATGAGGAGAAGCTCAGAATGTTCAAAGAACAATAAACTTCAAAGAGTAAGTTGCTGTGAATTATTTTTATTTACTCACACAACATTCCCACCTCCACCTCCCAAAAAAAAAAACACAAACAAAAAAAACAACCCAGTCAGAAACAAATGTCAAGATCTTCATTTAAGAAAAAAGCTTCTTCATGTAACACTAAAGCTGTAGGAGACTGTCATCTCACAAAAGCAAGCTGACATAGTTGGGAATTAAACTCCCTGCACTATGATCATGAAATAAAAGAGAATGGAGTACAGAATTACAGCCCTCAAGCAGAAGCACTGAGCGCAAACAGCATTCATTCAGCACAGGACAACTGCTTAGCGCTCTAAACTGGAGTGCGAGAACCAAAAGTTCTTCAACAGTACTTTGGTATTTGGGGTTTTTGTCACAAACTGAGAACAATCTTAATTGTTTTAGTTCCCAGCTAATAGCACCAGGAACATCACTTCTGATGCCAGACGGATCTTGGATGAAAACAAAGAATAACAGAATACTTCATACTTGTGTATTATTGACAGCATGTGTAAGAAATTATGGTTAATATTGAGAAGAATTAGGATCCTAGAACACTTACCTGTGCTCATGTGAAATCTATACTTAGACCAAAAGCTATCATCTGAGCAGAGCAAAGGAACACTGAATGGTTTAAAATAAATAAAAGTGTGTGGCACGGCTGTATAATTTTGCATTTAATCTCTCTGTTGTGAAAATAATTCAAGTGGCTGGATTTTATAAGAAGAGTGTGGCATCAGGATTGGAGGAAGGCTCATCAACCTCAGTTATGCAGATGACACAATGATGCAATCTTGCTTGCTAAAAGTGAAGAAGGCTTGAAATGCTTGATACAGAAGATCAAAGACTACAGCCTTCAATATAGATCACACTTCAACACCAGGAAGACCAAAGTCCTCTCTACTGGCACACGAGGCAACACCATGAAAATGGAGAGAAGACTGAAGCTGTCCACAATGCTGTTTTGCTCAGATCCACAATCAACACCCTTGGCACCAGTAGTCAAGAGGTTTAAAGAAGTAACACACTGGGTAGGTCTTCTGTCAAGGACTTCTCTAAGCTATTAAGTAGAAGTGATGTCAGTCTAGAGACTAAAATGCATCTGATATAGGCCATGGTCTTCTCAATTGCTTTTTATGCATCTGAAAGATGGACAGAATTTAAGAAATGACTAAAAAAACAATCAATGGCTTTGAGTTACGGTTTTGGAGGAGAGTACTGACTCTCCCATGGACTGCCAAAAGAACAAACAAGTATGCCTTGGAGAAAATGCAGTCAAGGCTCTCCCTGGAGGCAAGGATGTCTCACCTATTTGGATGTATTATTAGGAGGTCCTTAGATAAGAACGTCATGCTTGGATGCAGGCGGAGGGTCAGCATAGGACAATCTTCAATGAGATGGACTGACACAGTGACAGTAACAATAGGCTCAAATACAACAAAAAAGATAAGGACAGCACATGACAGGACAAGGCTTCCAGATACAACTCACTTTCTGAGTGTAGTCAACTCGACAGTACCTAACAACATCAGAGGTGTTGGTAGCAGATTTATTTTAATGAAAAGACTCCCTTTCATTTCTTCACTGCCACTTCCAAGGGTATTAATCGTGGTTGAAGGGAAATGAACACTGGCATTTCCTAATTTTTCTTACTTGTCATGGCAGGTCATTTATTGCTGTGTTTGTGAGGATTTTTGTTTTCTTTATATTGAAATTTAATCCATACTGAAGGCTGTAGTTTTTGATCATCAGTAAGTGCTTCAAGTTATTTCAACACACAGCAAACAACGTTTCATCACTTGCATATCACATATTGTTAACACATCTTTCTCCTATCTTGATATCATCGTCTTTATTTGGCACAAATATTTGAATTATTTGCTTAGCAAAAAATACTGAATACATATGGTAAAAGTAAGTAACCCTGATGTACACCTTTCCTCTTTTTAAGCCACTCAATGTTCCTTTTTTCTGTTTGGGTTGACAGTTTCTTGATCTATGTATACACGTTCTCCATGAGTAGAATGAAGTGTCTTGGAATTCTCATTCTTCTCCATGTTAAACATACCCTGTTATTAAACACACAGTTAAATATCTTTGCATGTAAGGTGCTGTAGAGTCAACCACTACTCACAGCTGCTGTAAGAATAAAACAGTCCTTGTCTCTCCTGTGCCAGCCTCGTGATATCTGCCAAGTTTAAGCCATTGTTGCGGTGCCTGTGTCAATCTGTGTCATGAAAAGTCTTCTTCTACTCCTCTGACCCTCTGTCTTTCCCAGCATGATGTCTTTCCCCAAAGAGTGGCTCCTTATGACCAGATGCCCAAATGATGATGAGGCCAGCTATCACCATTCTTCTTCTAAGGAACATCTGGTTGCATTTTCTCCAACAGATGTGTTTATTCCTTTGGCAGTCCGTGACTTATTCACTACTCCTCACCAAAACCACACAGTAAAGTCACTGACTCATCTCAGGTCATCCTTACACACTGTACAACTTTGACATGCTCCTGAGAGAGACCTTCTAAACTGTCCCTGTCCATCAACACAGTCAATCTGATTGCTGGGCATTCTATCAAGTATATTCCATGTTTATGTTTAGTTATATGTTTATTATGCTTATGTATATACTCATTATGTTTATTTATATGTTTATTATATTTTGTGCATTCTATCAAGTATATGCCATGTTTATGTTTATTTATGTGTTTATTGTGTTTGTTTATATGCTCATTATGTTTATTTATGTTTTATATATATATATATATATATATATATATATATATATGTTTATTTATATTTATTCCAACATTTATGTTTGGGTTTTTGTTAGTTTTTCTTTTAAGGTATTTTCCATGAATAAACCCATTGATTATACAAAATTCTATAAATTCAATTGATCATCCATCTCAATTCTGTCACTAAGGTTAGCTTTCCAACTGCCAAGTACATCTTTGCTTCCAAATTTTCATTCCACTCATCACAATATGAATGAAGAATAGTGTGAAACACAACTATTTACAAACTTTGTGAGCAAATCAATATAAAATAAAAACAAAGACAAAAGCAAATGTGCCAGGACACCCACTTCTGAAACCCTAGGCTTCCAAGTCCTATGACTAACAGAAGAACACCATTGTGTTTAACAATCCATGAAAACCAGTTATGTAACTTTTCTAGTACTCTGCTTTTAGCCTAGAACAGTCTGGTCTCAGCAAGGGTATTATCAAGTTCTCTTGTAAATCTAGTTTGCATTTCTGAAATTTTCCTCTTGATGTACTGCAGCAACCATTTTAAAAATTATCTTGAGCAAGATTTTTTTTTACATGGACTATTAATGATATTGTTGAATAATTTATGCATTTCCACATAATCACCTTTCTTGCTTAAGGGCACAGGTGTGAGTCTCCTGTAGGTAGCTGGGAAGGTAAGAATCTTCCAAGTGTCAGCATAGCACTGTGGGTGCACCCATTCCTGTCTCTGTTTGCTAAAATGTTCAACAGCTGGTCCTCCTTAAATTCCTAGAGCTTCCCTCACTACCAAAAACTCCCCAGTGCCAGGTAAAAATAGCCATTCAATGCCATGGCTTCTTTACAATGTGCTGGACCCGGAAATGTTTGGGCATTCGATGCCATGGCTTCTTTACGATATGCCGGACCCTGAAATGTTTGAGCATTAACCCATTCTTCCTGGTATCGTTGTCGTTACGGTGACTGTGCAGCCTTCTTCTTTTATTTGATGCTTCCTGTATCGCTCATTATCTTTTTTGTCTGATTCTTTATTGTAACTCAAAGTTGAATGTTTCTTTAATTATTTCAGTTTGAGAAAGGCTAAGTGTGTGCTTCCCTTTGGGCTTCTAAGTCCATGATTTTACTCATTCCATTTTATTCACTTTTCCCTCCTTCAGCCATTTGAAATCTTCTCTTCAGCTTTGTTACTTCATCGTTTCCTCCTCCTCCACCCTCCATTCTCTTAGATTCTCTGTTTTAGAGAAACTTTTTGAATCTCTTTTGGCATCCATTTTGGAATTTTATTTCTTTCCACTATGTTCATTGAACTTTTCCTTTCCTTGTGGAGGTCCTTGGCATTAAAGGACCTCTTCAAAATGCTAAAAAGCAGGGATTAAAATTTAAAGCCCAAGGTGAACCTCTGTCAAATTGTAATATTTTCAATTGCTTTATAAACAACGGGAAATTGGACAATGTAGATGACCAAAGAAGAACTGATGCCTTGAATTGTGGGTTGGCAAACAATACTGAATATTCCACGGACTGCAAAGACAGCAATCCGCTCTGTCTTGTAAGACATACAGTTGGAGTTTTCCTTAGAAGCAACAATTGGAGACTTCATCTCACATACTTTGGGCATATTGTGAGGAGGAGAGAGTTTTTAGAAAAAAACATCATTCCTAGAAAAGCAGATGGTCAACAAAGGAAAAGCTTCTCAGAGGTGGAGTGGCAGGTGACAACAGCAGCAGATACAGGCACAGTGTCGGTGGAAGGAAACTGGGCAGGTTGCAATCTTCTGCACTCAGAGGTTTGCTTTGAGTTAGAATCAGCTAGGATGAATCTAGCAATATGCATTAATTCGTGGAAACATTAGGATTGAACATTATTATTGTATTTTAACACACACTTGATAGTTAATGTTATGGGTCAACTTGGTTAGAACATAATTAAAATTATTTGGCAGATCCTATGTAATTACCTCCCATTTGGTAAGCTGATGGGATCAGCCAAACTGGAAGAGCAGCTTTGTTGTGGGAAGCAGCCACCATATAAATAGATGCTCTCAGAGAATAATCTCTCCCATTCGCTCACTCCTCTATTCCTCTAATCACTGTCTGACTTGAGTTTCATGGAGGTAAATACACTTTAGCCTGATATCTGACCTTCAGATTTTAAATTTGTTAGGTTCTTCCACCACATGAGTCAGGAGAAGCCTGTAGGATTCTTTCTAAAGATACAGATCTACAGAAAACAAAAATCCTCACCACCAGGCCAACAGTGAGCATCATAATGGATGATGTTCAATCAAAAAGTTGAACACCATTGGCACCAGCAGTCAGGAAATCAAAAGATGAGTTCCACTGGAAAATACGTTGTCAAGGACCTCTCCAGAATGTGTCACACTTGATACAAACCATGGTCTTTTCAACTGTCTGCTATGCATCTGAGAGCTGGACAATGAATAACAATGACAGAAGAAAAATCAATAATGTTGAGCTGAAAAGAAAAGAGTACTGAACATACCATAGACTACCAAGAGAACAAGAAGGTTTGTACTGGAGAGGATGAAACCAGGTTGCTCCTTGGAGGCAAGGACTTTGAAACTCTATCTCATATACTTTGGGCATGTTGCCAGGAAGGACCAGTTCTTGTAGAAGGACATCATGCTTGGAAGGATGAAAGGCCAGTGTAAGAGAGGAAGGCCCTGGATGAGAGGCTTCACACAATGACTGAGGCAGTGGGATTCGATGTGCTGCAGATGGTGAGGTTGAGTCTGTATAGGGCGAGATTCAGAGCTATAGTCCATAGGGTTCCTATGAGCCAACGACAGCACATAACAACAACACTGATAGACATACAGAAGATTCCACGGGTTTTCCACCTCTAGAGAATTCAGTCAAAGGCAGCATGCAAAAAGCCCAGTGTGCCTGATAAGCTTCTTCAGTGGAAACAGCTTGAAGTTACTCAGGAGTTTATTACCAATAACCAATAGATTCTTGGACATAAAAATTGTGTAGATGGTGTTGAGCAGAGTCAGAACTGACCCGCAGTTGACCTCCATCAGGTTTTCAGAGGCAGTAATTGCATGGGAGAAGACGGCCCGTCCCACTCCTACAGAGCAGCGGGTGGATCCAAGCCATGTGCCTTTATAGAAATTGAGATATTGCACTGGTTTTGCACCTCTAGAGAATATGTCTCCCCGCCCCATGTGTGTGCGTGTGTGTGTGTGTGTGTGTGTGCACGCATGCATCTCTAGGGTATGTGTGTGTAGCACTTCATTTCAATATTGTTTAGGAATTGGCTATGGAAGAAATCCGTCCTGAAATGGATATTCCATATCTATGAGGTCTTCCATTTAAATACTGCAGGGTATCGGTTTGCTGCTATATGCCGCTTTCCTCAGAAATTGGCACCATTCAGTTTGCCCTAGAGATCTTCCCCAAAGACTCTGAATTCCTAACAACATTCTATTTAGTTAAACAACAGTGTAAAAAAAATATTCCCAGAAGTGGGCTTAAAGATTTAAACATTAAATTAATTTTGATGTGGGCTATTTGAGTTTAGAGTAGAATAATTTTACCATAGATATAGTTTCTTCTTCCCTAATGATATCTGCACAGGGTAATTTTATGATCACAGTAAGTTATTCTGGGTTCCTGTGTCAACAGTAATCTTTCTAGCCTGCAGGTAGTTATAATTCTCTGTCTTTACCTAAAGACGAGGGCAGGACAGATATAGAAGACATTAAAACATGTCATATAAAACCTACCATAACAGATTGCTTTATTTTAAAGTTAAAAATCCCTAAAATCTGCTGTTGGACTCATCTAGATATACAATAAAGCAGAGATACCTAGAATTCAATTCCACATGTACATAGATTTCCAAGCCCTTCTGACTGATGGAATCTAATGAAGGTTGAAATAATAAGACATGCACTTGAAGATTACTATTAGATGGAAATGTAGGAATATTAGTGCTTACTATATTTCAATAAATAGAAAACCCCAGTGGTATTTGCTCCTCTAAATTTAAATTACGTTTAATCCTAAGGTTTTCAGTAGGGACATTAAAGTGAAAATGAAGCAGCCTAGTTATCAAAAGTTCCTCAAGTGTGTGTGAATGTGTCTGCATTCATATGTGGTTTTAGCACATTCATAACATCTTACTCAGTAGAGCTATTTTCTTTCTGACCCTCTGGGCCAGCCTCAAATCTTGGGCCTGCTGCACTGACATCCTCCACAGGGGAGATAGTTGTTGCCTGGGCCATAATATCTGCACATTTACATGTCTTGTGGGTTTGTGTTTTAGGTAAAACATTATTTTTTTAGTTTCTTGTACTGGGGGAGTGACTTGCATGTTGCTAATTTCTGTAACGTAGCTGTATTTTTGAGTGCTCGTTTTCTCTCTGTGCATGTGAGTTCAGCACTTGTCTGTCAGCTGTTGTACTGGAGAGACTTAAGATTGCTGTGATGCTGGAGGCTCTGTCACAGGGACTTTGGATGTCATCAGGGTCACCATGTGTACAGCTTTTGGTATACAGATTAGTAGAAAGGGCTGGCCATCTCCTTCTGAAACAGCAGGCCTTTGAAACCTCTAAGAACAACAGATGAATACTGTAGATATAGCACTGAAGGTAGAGCCTTCAGACTGGAAAATAAATAGAAATGAGGAGACACTGTTGCTAACACCCACTAATAATTGGAAGGTAGAATGTATAATGTATGAATTTATAAAAATTGGAAGTTGTCAATAAGGAAATGGAACACACAGCTATCAACACACAGTAAGATGGACTGACACAGTGACTGCATCAATGGGCGCATGTGTGTCAGAGATGATGATGACAGTATCGGATAGGAGAGTGTTCAGAGCTGTTGTTCATAGGTCACTAAACCACATTCAACATGACAGCACCAAACAACAGCAATAACAGACATTAGCCAGCTAAGATAGGATGGTACCAGACTCTTTCACCAGACTCTTTCAATCATTCATATGACCTGTTATGCCAGAAATGAAAAACTGAGAAAGAATTATGTTGCATTCATAGTCAACAAGACCATTTCAAAATTCATCTTCAAGTGCAATACTGTGAGCCACGGGATACTATGTATATGTATACAGGGAAGACCTGTTAAAACAGCCACTATTCAAATATACACACCAACAGCTAAGACGAACATGAGAAAATTGAGGATTTCTACCAATTTTTGCAAATATAAATTGGTCAAACCACGATCAAGATTCATTAGTGATAGTTTGTGAATGGAACACAAACTTTGGGAACAAAGAATAAAGACTCACAGACGGAAATTAGAACTTAGTGACAGAAATGAGGCTGGAGATCAAATGACTAAATTTTGTGCAATGATTTTCTTCATTGCAAATACCTTTTATTAGAAACACAAACGGTAACTATACACGTGGACCTCACCTGATGAACTACACAGAAATCAGATTGACTATGTCTGTGAAAAGAATCATTGGAGAAGCTCAATATCAGCACAAAAAGTCATGCTGATATTGATAGTGTAACAGACCTTAATTTACCTGTTCAATCTATCTGCGGAACAGATCATTCTGGAGCCTGGACTCCGTGAGGAGGAATGTGGCATCAGGATTGGAGGAAGACTCATCAACAACCTGTGTTGTGCAGGTGACATAACCTTGCTCGCTGAAACTGTGAAGGAATTGAAGCACTTGCTGTAGAAGGTCAAGAACTGCAGCCTTAAATATCAGTTGAAGCTCAACATCAAGAAAACAAAGATTCTCATCACTGGGCCAATTGGCAGCACCATGATAGACGGCAAAGGTATTGAGATTGTTAAAAGCTTCAGCTTGCTAGGCTCCACAGCAACACTCCTGGTACCAACAGCCAGGAAATCAAAAGAAAAATTGCACTGTGAAAGTTTGTTGTCAGAGACCTCTCCAAAGTACTGAAGAGCAACTACGTCAGTCTGGAGACTAAGCTGTGCCTAATCTAGGCTATAGTCTCCACAATTACTTGCTATGCATTAGAAAGCTGGAAAATGACTAGGGATGATAGAACGAGAATGGATGCCTTTGAGCTGTGGTGCTGGAGAGTATTGAATATACCCTGAACTAGGAGGAGAATAAGCAGGTTTGTCCTAGAGAGGGTGAAACCAGGCTGTTTCTTGGAGGCAAGGATTCTGAAGCTCCATCTGACATACTTTGGGCATGTTACAATGATGGGCCTGCTCCTTGGAGATGGGCATCATTCTTGGGAAGGTGGAGGGACAACACAAGAAAGGAAGACCCCTGATGAGATGGACTGGTTGAGTGACTGGGGTAATGGGGGTAGGTGTGTCAGAGACAATAAGGTTTGCACAGAATAGAGCAGGGTTCAGAGCTGCTGTACATAGGATCCCTATGAGTGGCAAGTGACTCAACGTCACAACAACAACAAATTCAAACTAAAATTTAAGAACTAAAACAAGTCCACAAGAACCAAAATATAACCTTCACTCTATCCCACCTAAGTTTAAAAATCATCTTAAAAATAGATTTGAGAAAGGAAACCCTAACCATCCAATAACAGATAAGTTGTTGGAAGGCACAAGGATTATCGATGAGAGAGACACAGGTCATGACAAAGAGAGGGGAGAACAGACCAAAACGGACATCAGAAGAGACTCTGGAAATTGCACTAGAATGACAAGAAGACAAAGAAAAGAGAAGAAATGCTGAAATAAGAGCTTAACAGTTTTCAAGGAGCAGCTTGAGAGGACAAAGTCAAGTATTGCAAAGGAATGTGCAAAGAGTTGGTGTCAGAAAGTAAAAAGGGAAGAACTCACTCAAGATTTCTTAAGCTGACTTAACTAAAGAACAAATTAAATTTTCAAATAGCAGCTGTGAAGGGTAGAATGAGAAAAATATTGAAAGATACAGGAAGAACCTAAAAAAGATGGGAGGCATCTACAGAGTCATTGTATAAAAAAAAATAGATGACAGGGAATCATTTCAGGAAGGAGCACACAAACTAGAACCAGTGGTGATGAAGGAAGAAGTTCAAGCTGCCGCGAAGGCGCTGGCAAAAACAAAGCCCCAGGAACTTACGCAGTACCAACTGATGTGTTCAACAAACAGATGCAATCCCGGACATGCTCACAGAGCTGGGCCAGAAAATTTGGAGGACAGTTACCTGGCCAATGGACTGGGAAAGATCATATTTGTTCCCATTTCAAAAAGGTGATCAGCAGAATGTTGAAATTATTGGACAGTATCATTAATATCACATGTAAGCAAAAATCATGCTGAAGATTATGCAAAAATGGCTAGAACAGTAAACTGACAGAAAACTGCCAGAAGTCTGAGATGGATTTAGAAGAGGCCATGCTACCAGGGGCATCATTGCTAATGTCAGATGGACAGCAGAAAGCAGAGAAAGATGTCTATCTGTGTTTTATAGACTTTGCAAAGCCACTTTACTATGAAGATCACAACAAATTATGACGAATATTGAGAAAAATGGGAATGCCAGAACATTTCACTGTATTCATGTCAAACCGATACTTAAACCATGGAGCATGGATTGCAGAACACAGCACAGTTGACTGACTTAGCCTTGCCCACCAGGGATCAGAGCACCCTGAGGGAAGGACAGCCAGCCTTTGAGCCAATGATAGGGCCTGCTGGTTAAAAAGACACGGACTCTTTCTCCTTTGTTTGCTCAGAGGTGGGGGGAGGTGATGGATTCTCTGTGTGTGCAGAGGTTTCATGTGACAACTTGAAAGGCTGGGAAAGTTATGTGTCCAGGTACCCTTTCTCCAGGTATCCTTTCTCCATGGCATATTCAATCTGTATGCTGAGAAGAGCCAGCAATGATATTTTTTTCCTTAACTTTAAAAATAGTTTATTTAGACCCGGGTGGTACAGACCATGTTTTAAGTCAAAAAGTACAAACTAAATCAAATGATAACTGTTTTTTTTTAAGTATTGAAGTTATTTTTCCTTTATTTTTTATAATTTTTTTTAATTTTAATTGATTTTTAATGAAAGTTTACAGAAAAGTTAGATTTTCATTCATTCATTATTGTATATTTTATTCACTCTTCCTCTCTTCCTCCTCTCCAACTTCACTTTTTTCCTAAAAAAAAAATTCATTCATTGTCGCACTATGCCAACAAGGATCTTATGAAGAAGAATGCGGCATCAAGATTGGAGGAAGACCCATCGACAACCTGTGTTCTGCAGATGACATAGTTTGCTTGCTGAAAGTTGTGTCATCTGATGAGGACTTGAAACACTTACTGCAGAAAGTCAAAGAGTGCAGCTTCCAATATGGAGTACATCTCAACCTCAAGAAAGAAAAACTTCTCATGTCTGGACCAGTAAGGGAGTTGGTGGCCTAGTTGAAAGAAGCTGTGCTGCAATCCCACAGGCATGCAGTTCAAATCCACACTGCTGCTGGGCAGGAGAAAAATAAGCAATCTTCTGCCATGTGATTAACAGCCTCTGAAAACCCTCTGGAGAGTCAGCTATGGGTTGGTTCCAACTCGACAGTTCATAACAACAACAACGAGACCAACAAGCAACAGGATGGTAGACAGAGAAAAGACTGAATTTGTAAAAACTTTCATCTTATATAGATCCACAGTCAACATCCTTGATATCAGCAGTCAAGAAATAAAAAAGGCAGATCATGTTAAGAAAATCTGCTGTCAAGGACCTCTTCAAAATTCTGAAGAGCAAGGATGTCAGTTTAAAGACTAAGGTGTGCCCGATCTAACCTATGATTTTTTTTTTTTATTACTTGCTATGCATCTGAAGATTAGGCAATGAATAAGGGTGACAGAAGAAGAATCAACACATTTGAGTCGAGGTATTAGAAACAAGTGCTGAATACCCAACGGACTGCAACAGGAGCAAGAACATCTTGGGGAAAGTCAATCAAGGTGCTCTTTGGAAGTAATGAAGGGGAAGCTTTGTCTCTCATATACTGAGCATGCTGTTAGGAACCGCCAGTCCTTGGAGAAGGATACCTACCATGCTTGGAATTGCAGAGGGTCAACATGGGAGAGGAAGAAGCTCAATGAGATGGATTGACATGGTGACTGAACAACGGGCTTAGCATATCGGTGATGGTGAAGACGGCGCAGGAGAGAGCCGGGTTCAGATCGAATGTTCACAAGGTTGCTGAGTCACAGTCAACCAGATAACACATGATAACAACATTCTCTAAAAAAGCATGTATACAATTTGGTATATAAGTTTTCTTCTGGTGTGAAAACTAATCACAATGTTAAATGACTTTAAACAAATAAATGTGTGATAGTACCTTTTTTCTTGCGATCAGGCAACTTGGCATGGGTCGCCCATTAGACTAAATCCAAGATGACAGCAGGGCCCCTTTCTGAGAATTCTCGTGGAAAATCTACTTCTGTTTGTTTGTTCCTTGTGGCTACAGAGCGAAGGTCTGACCTTCCCGCTCACTGCCAGCTGAAGGCCATTCAAGCTCTCACACCTCAGATTCCACGGCTTCCTTCAACCATTCATTAAAGCAAAGGTGGCAGAATCCTGCTCAAGGGACTTTCATCTACTCTGCCACACTATACTGTGAGGACCTCAAGTGATGACCGGGGGCCCACTTGGATGAATTATCCTGGTTTGAAAGTCTGCTGTTTAGTTGACTTTTTCCATGTATATATCTATAGATCCAGGCAAGACCTACAGACCTTTGCAGGCTATTGTTCAGCCTACCGTATTTCCACTATTATAGAAGCAATGCTTAGTTCCACTACTGCACTGTTACCTTTATCACTTGCATGCTTTCCTAGTTCTGAAATGAGCATATTTAACACGCTGAAATCTAATCCATTTCCTTCCTCATAATCTTATACTCCTGTCACTCTCTTCACTGCTGTTGTCATCGTTAGATGCTGTGAGCACGTCAGACTCATTGGGACCTTACACACAAGAGAAGGAAACCCTGCCCCATCCTGTCCTCCCAAACTATGTATACTATTGACATACATATTTTTAAGTCCTAAGATAAATTCATTAGGAAGCTCTGGTGGTCAATAAGTAAGAGGTTGTGCTGCCAACCCAAAGGCATGTGGTTTGAACCCACCAGCTAAAAAGGAGGAAAAAAACGTGTGATCCTCCTACACTATTCACTGCCTCTGAAAACCCACTGGCGGGTCAGTTCTGACCTGATGGCACATAACAACAAGAGACATTCTATTGCCTGTAACCCGTGCGTTTGTAATAAACTGCTTTCATTATACATCTGTTGCTGATGTCCAATCTTCCACCTGGAGTCACGTTCCTTCCATCTCTTACAAGTTTCTTCAGAAATTAGTTAAGTGACAGACTTTATTTTTTTTTCTCCTCATATCATCATGATTCTTGAAACCCACTTGTTTTGAATAGTAGTTTGGATATTTTTAGAACTTATTAAAATCACCATTTCAATGTCTAAAGGTTTCCATTATTAATGTTGTTGTTGTTGTTTGATGCCATCAAGTCCAGAAGTAACTCATAGTTGGCACTTCAGTGGTTTTTTCAGAGGCTGGAAATCACATGGTAGGAAAATGCGTTCCTCCCCAGAGCAGCTGATGGATTCAAACAGCCTACTTTCAATTGGCAGTCCAACTCCTTACGCATTAGGCCAACAGAACTCCCTTATGAATGGGTGTTATTATTGTCATGATTATTGTCATGATTATTGTCATGTGCCGCTGATTGAAAATGACCAATAGCTGACGCTGCAGTGGTTTTTCAGAGGCAGTGGGTCGCTTGGGGGAGATTGTCCATCCATCTTACACTGAGTCGCTGGCGGGTTCTAAGCATGTACCTTTGGGACTGCAGAACAACTTCTTACCACTAGGCCACCAGAGCTCCCTTACTAATGAGTAGACAACTTAAAGTAAGGCTCTTTTTAAAATCGTGTATGTAGAAAATATCTCTCTCTAGTTCTCTACTTAACTACAACATGTTGTTAATTGCTAACATGCCAGGTCCAACTCTGAAGTCTGCCCTGTCCTGGGCCAGTCTCATTGATTATGATTCGCCAACCCCATTGCCCTGCTTCATGTATTGAGGTCTTCCTCTCCTACGTTGTGCCTCCACCCTTCCGAGCATGATGTCCTTTTCCACGATGTCCTGGCCAAGTGCCCAAAGTATGTGGGGGAAAGCTTCAAAATTCTAATCTCCAAGGAGAAACTTGGTTTCATCCTCTCTGAGGCAAACCCATTTGTTTTCTTGGTGGTCTACTGGATGTCCAAGACTCTTCTCAACAGCACAATTTCGAAGATATAGATTCTTTTTCTGTCATCCTTAGTCATTGTCCAGCTCTCTGATGCATAGCAAGTATGCATAGCAAGTAATTGTGAAGACCAAAGCAAGACTGGACATTCAGTCCTAGGTCTTTGGGCCTGCAGTTCTTTGGCCAAATAAACAATACCGGCATACCAATCTACAGGAGACCTAGTCTCCACCTTGGAAATTATCACGTTGTGACAGCAGTATGGTGCAAAAGGAAACGCAGAGACACTGTCACAAAATGACAGCCCTGGAGGAGAAGCTCAGGGGCAAGGACCTCCCCCCAGTACTGCCTTGGACAAAAATCCCTCCCTGCAGCTGCTACATGGGATCTGGACTCAAATCCTCCTAAATGCCAGCCGGGCATCAGCCTGAGAGACCGGCAGCAGCATGAGGCAGAAGACATCACAGAAATGACCTGTGGCCTAAGCTATTATTTCAGGGGTAGCTGAGAGAGGGAGGTGCTGGATGGGGTCGGAGTCCAGGGGACGCTGATGTAGCAGGGAAAGGGAAGGGACAAGACACAAACACATGGTGTGGGGACAGTGAGTGTGTTGGTTATTTCTATACGGGAAATCTGCTCCTTTCAGTAAAATGTTCATCAGATATTGTTCTAAAGCTAAGTATCCAACTTAAGTCAGACTAAGAAGAAGGATTTACCATCCGCTTCTGAAATGTAACAGGCCTTTGAAAACCCTATGTACAAAAACTTGAATAATGAATAATGACATTTTTTTCTTCAGTAAATAGTTCACATTTAAAAAGAAAACAAACTTTTGATTGTGATGTGAGTAAAGTCTACAAAGTTTATTGGTTTGTCACATACATTTTGCTCTGTAACCTTAATACACACAGTGTCTGACCATCCATTCATACTATATGCATTTCCTTTTACCCTTCATAGTGTTAATTATCTATTTATGAATTTTCTCCTTTTCTCACTTTCCCTTCCTTAACCTAGTGACTATGGTTGAATAGTTCTATCTGTTGCCTTTCTTTAGTTTTGCAATAGTAGTCTTGTACAATATTTTTCCATCTGTAACTGACTATATCTCGTTCAGTGTAATGTCCTCTAGATCAATGTTATGCAGTGTTTCACCAATTCTTCACTGGTTTTGACTGTTTCTGCTAATTCTTCTATAAGTGTAAAGAGGTTGCGTTGCTGTATTCATACTCAATCATTACTGTAATGTCTTCCAAAAGGTTGTTTCTTTAATTATCATATGTTGATTTTGTGCATAATTGTTTAGTTTTACTTTATACAACATTTGTATTCCTAACTTACATTGTTAAATTAGCTGTTATGTTTTTTAAATGATGCCTATCTTTTCTTTTCATATAGCGCAAAGCCCTTGTCTCCATTTTGGAGCTGGGTGAAGTGCCTGGACTCTGTAAGATGGTGTTCTTGCTTTGGGTGAGAATCTGTCTGGATGGTTTGGTTGTTTTCTATTTAAGCTGCTTGTTTAGAGTCAACAAGACCTCCTGGAGGGCCCTTATATTAAAAGTTGGGCCTGAGGGATTGTATTTCAATCCCTTGTTACTGTATTGTGAAGGAACATTCTTCTAAGCCCTACAGCACTCTGATCAATCTGCTGTCCTGAGGTAGCCTGGGTTTGCTGTGATACTGAATCTTGTGCCATTTGGATCTAAAATGCCTTAATGGAACAACTGTGCCATAGGTGTGCCAAACACCATAATCGCTACCCATCGTGGGCAGTGTGTGGTGGAGGTCCCAGAATGCTTCACCTCTGGAAGCAGAAGCGGCATCCACTTCCTAAACCGTATGCCTCTGGAAACTCTATGAATTTGGAGAAATGATGATATTTATAGAAAGACTTTAGGAATAGATAGATAGATAGATAGATAGATAGATAGATAGATAGATAGATAGATAGATAGATGATAGATAATAGATAGATGGATAGATAGGTGGGTAGATAGATAGATAGAATATTTTCTTCTAAGTTGTACAGCACTCCTTTGTAAATTTGCTGCACTGAGGTAACCTGAGTTTGCTGTAATGCTGAACTTTGTGTCACTGGGGGTTCAAATGCCATGATGACTGTCCATGGTGGACAGTGTTTGGTGGAGCTCCCATTTTAAGACAGGTTTAGGATCAGGAGTGGCAACCACTTCCTAAACCACATGCCTCTGGAAACCCTATGAACTAGGAGAAACTACAATAGTTATATAAAGTCTCCAGGCCTTTTGTTCATAGGGTCACTATTAGTCATGCTCGACTCAACAGCAATCAACAACAACATCTTTTCTTTATAGATACATCTATATTTAATATTTTTGCTTCATCTAACTTTGAATTTATTCTTTCCAAGTAGCATATGGTTAGATTTGTTACACCATGTTTTATCTTACTGTATAATGAATAAATCTTGACAGTTATTATTGTTTCAATCAGCATGCATTGGTTTGTTTGTGTGAGTGTATATGCGTTTTTCTTCCCTTTAGCATTTCCCCCTCTCTCTGCATCTTGTATATAAAGGTGTTTGCTGTGGCTGTCTTTATATTCTCCCTCTTTGACAACAGAATTAGAATGACCATTTGATTTATTTAATCATCCAGATAATATTTGAGAACATCTTTGAGTATGTCTCATATAAATTTAGAGACCACCACAAGCATAACTTTTACCCAAAAAACACTAATTACCAAAAAGCAGACAATGCATGGAATAATGTGAAGATACCATACCTGGAAAAGCTAACGTTAATGAGAAAGACAGAAGAACAAAACGGAAGGCAGAAGAGACTCCGACAGTTTCTTTTGGTTGGGTAGTAGCTAACGTGTGTGGAAGAAATGATGGTGTAAAAGAGCTGAACTGATTTTAAAGGGTGACTCAACAAAACAAAGTATTATGATCAAATATGCAAAGATATGGATTTGAAAATCAAATCTAATTTATCAACCAGAAGAACTGAAGACTTCCATTTTTTATATTGAAGGATTATTTGGGAGAAATGTTAAGTGATGCAGGAAACATCAAAAGAAAGAATATGACGATGACACAGAGTACACACAAAAATTTGATTGATAGTTTCAATAAGTAGCTTAAAACCAAGAATTGACGGCACTGAAGGACAAATTCAAGCTTCACAGAGACATTGGCAAAAACCAAGGTTCCGGGAAGTGTGGAACACCAGCTGAAATACTAAAGCAAATGGATATGGTGATACATAATCCTACGTGTCGGGAAATACAGAATAAAGCTACCAGGTCAACAAAAAGAAGATGCACGTATCCTTTACAAAGAGAGGCGACCCTGGAAATGTGTCAGTTATCAAGAAATATGATTATATCTCACATAAGTCTACTTCTGCTGAACATAATTAAAACTAATTACTGTAGAGTATTAACAAAAGACCTAGAAACTCAAGTGGATTCGAAAAAGCTATGGAATGAGAGGTATCATTACTGACATCAACTTGACATTGGTTGAAAACACAGAATACCACAAAGATGTTTACTTATGTTTTGTTAACTTTGCAAAGGCAGTAGATGTGTACTTCATAAAAAATTATAGACAACTTTCAGAAGATGAGGAATTCCTAAAGATTCTATTGTGCTCACGTGGAACCTAGACATGAACCAAGAGGCAGGAGAATAGTGTGGTTTAAAATCAACATTCAATCTGTATGCTAATAAAATAATCTGCAGAACTGAACTCTATGGAGATGAACACAGACTTAAGGTCCCAGAAGATTTATTAGCAACCAATATGGAGATGAAATTACCACAGTACAGAAAGCGATGCCACCGGCATGTCAGTATGGATTGCAACTCAATATTTAAAAAACAAAGATTCTCACCACTGTACCAGCGGCAACATCATGATAGATGGAAAAAAGATCGAAACTGTCAACAACTTCATCTTACTTGGATCCACAATTAACACCATTGGTACCAGCAGTCAGGAAATCAGGAGACATACTGTACTGGGAAAGTGTGCAGATGGTCTTTCCAATCACAGAAGAATTGATGTCTTTGAGCTGGGGTGTTGGAGAAGAGCACTGAACATTGCATGAATGACCAAAAGAACAATTACGTCTTGGAGAATGTGAAGCCAGAGTGCTTTGCCTCGCATACCCTGGTCATGTTGCTAGGAGGAGCTATGTCTTGGAGAAGGACATGATGCTGGGAAGAGTGGAGGGTCGGTGAAGGAGAGGAAGACCCTCCACCAGGTGGATTGACATAAGTGGCTGCTACTTTAGGCTCTGATGTGTCAGAAAGTGTAAGAACGGCACAGGATAGGGCAGGATTTAGATCTATGGTTCATAGGGTCACTATAGGTCATACTCAAGTTGACAGCACCTAACAACAACTTTTGAGATTGTAGCACAGCTTCTTACCACTAGGCCACCAGAGGACTTGATCATAGGCTTCACGAAATGGCTTAATATCAAACAATTCTTCAAGGTATTTCCTCATGTCTTTGTGTATTTCTTTCACCATTCAATATTTTGTCCTGAGCCTGCAGACATCCGGGAATCATGGCCCAGTCCAGCTGATACATAACCTTCCATCAGAGCTAGTTACTCCTGTCTCCCATCCAATTCCCCGCTGCCAGATCTAAGTAGTTACTGCGCAAGAGTTAAACAGTACATTGTTTATCACTGACGTAATTGTAAAACACAAGATAATGAGATGCATCAGATGAGTAGATATAATTCTTACTAGAATTTTCTCAAAGTCTTTAGTAGTGTGCACTTTTCCGTTATGTCTAAATGTTTTGGAAAAAAATGTTATTCTCAGAATTGAAAATACTTTGACCGTGTAACTCCAGTTTGACAACTATTCTTCTTCAGGACTTTGAAGATACAACTTCATCATCTTCTCCATCTACAGCTCGCACTTCGTTGTTGGCTTCATTACCACTGTGCACGGCATCTGTAATTTCTTGTCTCTGTCTTTGCTTTACCCCCAAGGTCCCGCCATTTCAATGAAGTCTGTCTCTCTGTGGCTGCTGCTTCTCTGAACCATCCTGTCGCCTGCACAACGTGCTAGATTTAGTCTCCTAGGGACCTGTGTGTTTATATTCCAAGATATTATGACTTCAATAAATTTCAAAAACTCTTAGATTTTTGGTTATGTTTTAGAATGTATTTTACTGAGGGGTTTTGTTTTATTTCCATTCTACAACTCCCTCTGTTTTTCAGTCTAGTCCTCATGTTACTATTTCACATCTATTTGTAGCTTGTTTTGTAATCTATGTTAGCTTCTTTAATTTCTACATTAACCTTTTAATCCCTCTTCCATTTACATTCATGCAGATTTAAAAAAAACACGATAATTAAAACTTTAGAAGGATTTTAAATTTACTGAAAAAATATAAAGATGGTACTGAAAGGTGCTCTCATTATTAATAGCATTCAGTGTGGTACATTTGCTACAATTAATGAACCACTGTTAATGCATTCTTTTAAAATGGTCTGCACACTCGGATTCTCTTGCATTTTAACTAATATTTCTGTTGGGTTCCAGAATCCTATCTAGAAAATAAAACTAAATTTCATTGTCAGATTGCCTTTGTTCTGGTCTTGACAGGATGGGCCTTTCTGGTTATAATCGTGTCAGTTCTGAGGGACTCTGACCAGCACTTAGAGAATGTCCATCTTCTGAAAGCAGTCTCTATCAGGATCGGGGGAGGTTTTCTCATGACCAAACCGAGGTCATGCTTTCATATTTTGTACTTCACAATTACATTTATCTTCTTTCTACATCAATTAATACATTAAAGAGCACGTTTTATCTAATGTGTTCTACTTTTAGTTAGGCTATTTCTCCTTTTTCTACAGATTTTTCTAAAAATTTAGTATTTTTCACTACGTGACAGGAATTTAAAATCTTTTTACTCCTTCTGTTGTTCCTTTGTAGTCTTTTGATTCAGGTCATATGTGTGTGAGAGAAAGGGAAATTTTTGGATATAGAAGGTTTATAAAATGTAGTTATTTGGTTTTTGTTTGTTTGTTTTAAGTCTTCTGATTTGTTTGTTAGATAGTTTGTGGGGAATTTGGGGGTTTTGTTTGTTTTTACATTGTGAGTATTGTATTTTTGTGTATGGATGATTGATTGAAAAATCAATATACTTTATGAACTTTCACTGAAATCAAACCAATAAAAAAGAATTCTAAAACAAGTCAGTGTTCTGCTTTATCATGCATCAGACACTGGTCTCACCTCCCTTCACCCAGAACTACAGGGACAGATTGGGGCAGGGATGGAACCGTGTATGCTCAGTGTTCTTTTTCGTCAACTCTGTTCCTGAGTGTCTTGCTGATTAATTAAAGTGAGTCAGTCCACAAGAGTCTGGGCATCTCTGCTTAAACTTTGGATTTTACATCCTGAAACTGCAAAGCCCTGGAATAGATTCTGAACTGTGGTGAGATGTCTTAACTTGAAGCAAGCACCTTGCCTATTTCCTATTTTACATTAGAATGATTCTATGTAAATAATTGAATATACGACACTGGTATGATGGGTTTGTAGGATATTTTGCATAATGAATATTACTTCTTAACCTTAAAGTGTTAAATATAAGTTTATCCTGCGGCAGGTACTCCAGTGGTAAGAAGCTGCCCTGCAATACTGAAGGCACATGGTTCAGCCATCAGCTGCCCCATAGGAGAAGGACCGACAGTCTCCTCCTGGGTGATTTAACTGCCTCTGCAAAACGGCTGCAGGGTCAGCTATGGGTCAGTTCCGACTTGATGGTACACAACAACAACTACTGTAGAGTGTGTTCAAACTGAGTTACAGATAAGTAATCTCTTTTGAAAAACTTCCCATTTATGCCAATAATATTTACTGAATATAACTTATATTTGTATTTTATATTCTTGCAGCATCATGATGGACAGAGATTGACATTGTTCACAGCTTCAGCTTGCTTGGTTCCACAATCAACAGTCCTGGTACCAGCAGCCAGGAACTAAAAAGACAAATTGCATTGGGAAAAAATCTACTGTCAGGTACCTCTCCAGAGTACTAAAGGGCAATGATGCCAGGGTAGAGACTAAGATGCACCTGATACAGGCCATGGTCTTCACAATTACTTGCTATTCATCAGAGAGCTAGACAATGACTAAGGATGATAGACAAATCGATTCCTTTGAGTTGTGGTGCTGGAGAAGAGTATTTAATACACCACAGACTGCTAAGAGAACAAACAGGTTCACCCAGGAGAGGGTGAAACCATGCTTCTCCTTGGAAACAAGGATTTTGAAGCTCTATCTGGCATACTTTAGACATGTTGACAGAAGGGACAAGTCCTTGGAAAAAGACATCATGCTTGGAAAGGTGGAGGGACAAGAGAGGACGATCCTGGGTGAGATGGAGTAATGGAGGGAGGTGTGTCAGAGACAGTATGGTTGGTGCGAGAAAGAGTTCAGAGTCGTTGCTCCGCTAGCCTCTGGAGCGGAGTGAGCCATCCACCTCGCACTGACTGCCCAGCTGCTCACTGAGCCTCTCCATTGAGGCAAGCAAGTGAGCGAGAAGAGCCCCGTGTTATGAGCAGTTTAAGTGTAAGAAAAAGATATTAATTTTGTCGTAACACATGAGATATCTTAAATTGTAATTTGCTGTAAAACACATTATTAAGAATGTTTGCTGTGCAAAAATATTATAATGAATTTGATGCTTAAGTATAGAAATAAGAATATTTATGAAAAAACATACTAGCAGTTTAACATGCTGAAATGGACCTCTTTGAGGCCTAGAGCCCCACTGACCACAGGAGGTGCAGACCCTTGGTAAGGGAATGTAACTGATAATAACATGCCTGTAAAGCTGTGTGAATCCTGATAAGGGAATGTAACTTGTTACTGCCTGTGTTGCTGAGAGAATGTAACTTGTAAATTTAAGAGTAAGAAATGTATTGAGAAGCAGCCATATGTTAGAAATAAGAAATATGTTAAGAACTTACTATGTTATAGGTTAGAAATAAGAAATATGTTAGGAATTTGCTATTAGAAATTATGTTAAGAATATTTGTGAAAACATACTCTTCGTGGCTCTGGGGACCCACTGACCACAACAGGTGTGGACCCTTGATAAGGAGATATGACTGGTTACTGCCATGTTGCCAAGGAAACACAACTAGTATTGAACATGATTGGTCAAACCCATATTGTTATTAAACATGTCCCAGCATGCCACACTTGCCTCACCATCATGTAAAGCAGGGAAGCCAGAGTAGATCCGCCCCCTCCCAAGTTGGGATTCTGGGGTGAGTATTCTCCACTGTTGATGAATCAACATGTGATAAAATTATGAATTGCAATGTAGATGAATTGCAAACATTTAATGCTTGCTATGAATTAATGAATCAATCAATACGTTGTGGTGTATTATTAATTGCAATGTAGATAAGTTGCAAGTGTTGCTATTAATTAATTAATCAATCAATCAATCAATAAATTGTAATTGGCTTTTGTAATAAGTCTATGAGTAATTAACTCAAGGCTCATGACAGCCCCGGGCCGCCTCTGCAGACTCAGAGCGCCCTTTCTCCCTTTCTCGCTGTCCCGACCCGGGTTGGGGCTGCGGCCGGATGCTGCTTGCCCCCCCCCGCCCCCCTCCACCTATGTGGAGGGCACGACCTCCCTGAAGGTAGCCAATGCTACACACTGGGCTTCGCTGGACACGCTGCGCACATAGTAGAGAGGGACCGGCGTGTGGGCAACCCTACACCGAGTGGCACAGCTTTGCCTTCCCGTGCTTCCATCATTGCAGGAGGGGCTGTGTGCTCTTCGTGCATTGGTCTGGCAGTTGGTCGGTTGGTCTGTCTCACAGCATCTCCTGGTCCCCATGCCCGCAGTCCCCAGGTGCCGCCATGGCTCCACCTCGCCTTCCACCTCCAAGTCCCTGTCGGAGCCGAGGTCCATGACCAAGTCGTCCTTGGTGTCCTGCCTGCGGAGCTCGCTGCCCGTGTCCAAGAGAGAGGCTAAGCCCCACTTGCGCTCCAAGAGCCCCTGAAGTCGCCAGAGGAGGAGGGCACCGTGTCGTCGTAAAACAATGATGTCTCATGGAGCAATATAATGGAGGATTTGGGACAAAGGACCGCAGTACTTATGAATATTCTGTACTATAACCATTATTCCTGTAGTTTAATTAAAGCTTTTTTCTTAGTGTTATCTTTTTTTTTTTTTTTAAAAAGAGCTCTACAATGACGATGACAGAAGAAGAACTGAAGCTTTTGAGCTGTGGTGCTGGAGAAGAGTACTGACTATACCACAGACTGCTAAGAGGACAACCAGGCCTGTCCTGGAAAGGGTAAAATCAGGCTGCTCTTCGGAAGCAAGGATTTGGAAGCTCATCTGACATACTTTGAGCATTTGCCAAGAAGGACCAGTCCTTGGCACAAGACATATGCTTGCAAGGGGGGAGGAACAGCAGAGAGGAAGACCCTGGATGAGAAGGATGGACTCACTGACTGGGGTAATGAGGGTAAGTGTGTCAGAGACAATGACATTGGCTCAAGATTGAGCAGGGTTTACAATTGTTGTACGTAATGTCACTGTGAGTCACAGGCACATAACAAGGACAACCTTTGGGTTGATAGCACAGAATGTTTGGGTTCTTAGCACTAGGACACTGTAATATCAGGTGTATAAAAATAAGGAAATTGGAATTTCTACACTTCTCCAACAGTGTTGCCTTTGCCCTCTATTACTTATCATGTTCTAGTAATGTACAAGCCAAACCAGAAATCTCATTAGACCATAGTTGGTAAAGTAGAACAGCTCCATATGTTTTGCAGCTTTGAAGATTTTACAGAATTTATATAAATCTCTGCAATCACGACATGACTTTGAGTCTAACCAACCATTCACTTTTTTAGTGAACAAACACTTGACTCACTTTGACACTAGCATTCCTTAATAATATATAACTACTGTTAAATAATACATTCTTTAAAATACACTAGTAGTTAATGAAGATAATAATTACATGATTTAGAATCTCATTCTCCATATAGAACTTGGCCAAGTCATTTCAGGAATCTAGTTTTTTTATTTTAAATCTTTAATGCCAAAGAGGATCTGGAATGAGAGCTATCACAGTTGACATCAGATGGCTCTTGGTGAAAACAGAACATCAGAAAGATATTTACCTATCTTTTGGGTGGATTTTATTTTACACTAAGACAGTCCACTATATGGATCATAACAAATTATAGATAAGTGTGAAGACTGGAAATTTTATAACACCTGTGTGTGTTCATGCAAAAACTACATAGAGCAGGAAGCAGTTGTCTGAAGAATACCAGGAGGGTACTCTGTGGTTTAAAATCAGAAAAGGTTTGAAGGAGCTCTGGTGGCCTAGTAGCAAGAAGGTGCACTTCAATCATGAAGGCACATGGTTCAAATCCACCAGTTTCTTCACTGGAGAAGGAGGGGCAATTTCCTGTGCCAGTCAGATTCAATTAGACGGTAAACAACAACAAAAATTTTAAAAAAAAATCAGAAAAGCTTTGTTTCACAGTTGTGTCCTTTCACCATAACTATTCAATCAATATGGTAAAGAAATCATCTGAAAAACTGGGCTATACAAAGATTACAGCATCAAGATTAGAATAAGATAATTAACACTGCAGGATGCAGGGTAATGAATTGTTTGTTGAAAGCAAAGAGGACTTGAAGTGCTTACTGCTGAAGCTTCAAGAATATACAGAGATTTCACCTTGAGTTGATGTTTGTGTATGCTGTGAGATGTGGATCGTTTCAGCTTTCTACAGGTAGCCTTCCAATTCTGATAGTATCTTTTGTTGAAGGGGTTGTCATGTCCCCATTTGATAGTTTTCATTTCCTTTTCGATTATCAGTTGAGCATAGATAGCTGGGCTCATTTCTGAGTTCTCAGTTCTGTTCCATTGGTCTGTGTGCCCGTCATGGTACCAGTTACCTGCTATTTTGGTTACTATTGCTGTGTAGTCAGTTTTGAGGTCAGGGAGTGCTATCTCTCTCACTTCATTTTTGTTTCTCAGAAGGGTTTTGATTATTCAGCGTTTCTTGCTTCTCCATAGAAACCATAAAGTTTATAAGAGACAAACTGGGATCAAGCTTAGAAGGCCTAATCTACAGTGTAAAGAGACTGCCAAATACAGCCAGAAATGCACACTCTGTAGAGGATAAAACAGATGAATGGGATCTTCTAAAGATTAATTCCCTGTGCACATCAAAAACATTTTCCAGCAGAGAGAAAAGAAAGCATACTGACTGGCTATCAACATTTGGCAATACCATCTCAGCCAAGAGTCTCATAACAAAAATTCACAGAATACTCCTTGGCCTCCACAAGAAAAAGTCTGAAAGCCCACTTACAAAATGGACAGAAGACTGGAAAGAATTTTCACAGAGGAAGATATTCAAATGGCAAATGACACATGGAAAAGTGTTCAAAATCACTGGCAGTAAGAGAGATACAAATCAGAACCACAATGAGAGACCATCTCACTCCAGTAGCAGTGGCAAAGTTTAACAAGGCAACAAGTAATAAATGTTGGAGAGGATGTGGCAAGACAGAAACTCTTATACACTGTTGGTGGGATTGTAAAATGGTACAACCACTCAGGAAGGCAGTTTGGCACTTCCTGAAAAAGCTGAACGTAGAAATTCAGTATGACCCAGCTATTCCAACATTTGGAATATACCCCAAGAGAATGAATACTGAGACACAGAGACTTGTACATCAGTCTTCATAGCAGCGTTATTCAACATTGCAAGAACATGGAAACAGTCCAAATGTCCAACCACAAATGAATGGATTGAGAAACTATGGTACAGTCACACAAATACTACACAGCATGCAAAAGCAATGATTTTGCAAATTACTACCTCACTTAGGAGAGACTGGAGAGCATTATGCTGAGTGAGTTAACTCAGTCCCACAGGGACAAACACTGTATAAAACATTCTTGTAGAATGAGTATGAGTATCCAAGGGAGGAAGTGGAAGCAGAGGGATGAGGATGGGCTGCGGGTGTGTGTGTGTGTGTGGGGTGGGTAATCATAGGGTTGCGCAATTTGATGGGAGAAGTGAAAGAGATGGGAGAGATCCGGTATGAAAAACAATATATTCGAGTTTTGTAAATAAACTAGTAAAAAATAAATAATTATGAGATAAAATACAGATGTTGTTGTTATGTGCCTTTGAGTCGTTTGCGACTCATAGCGACCCTATGCACAACAGCCCTAAACCCTGCTCTCTCCAGCGCCAACTGCACTGCCTCCGACACACCCATCCCGATTACGCCAGTCACTGAATCAATCCATCTCATAGAGGGTCTTCCCCTCCTGCGCTGTCCCTTC
>NW_006399805.1:14049529-14053917 GCF_000299155.1 Elephantulus edwardii
ATGAAACACAGATAGACATTCTTCTGGTATTCTCTGCTTTCAGCCAAGATCCATCTAACATCACTAACAATATCCCTAGTACCACGACCCCTTCTAAACCCAGCCTGGACTTCCGGCAACTCTCTGTTGATGTGCTGTTCTAATCGTTTTTGGATAAAAAAAAAAGCACGAGGACAATAGAAAGAATTTGGATTTCATTGTAGATTAACTTCAATACAAAGGTAGCAATAATGTTCATATGTGTACCAATATGTAATAAGATAAAATGAGAAAATAATAAAGTTGTTAAGGATTTCATTTTACTTTATTTGTTACAATCAATGCCTATGGAAGCAGCAGTCAAGATATCAAATGGCATAATGCAGTGGACAAACCTGCCCCGGAAGAGGAGGAAGAGGAGGAGTTCCTTAAAGTGTTGGGAATAAAAGTATCCCTGTGAGGAGGCCCTGATCCAAGCTGAACTTCCAATCGCTTTATATGCACGTGCAAGTTGAAGAATAAAGAAAGAAGAATAAATAATTGATCCCTTTGGTTTGTAGGGTTGGTGAAGAACCCAGCACTGTCTACTGAAGAATCAGCCAATCCGTCTTGGGAGGAGCCTTGCCAGGACTCTTCTGAGAGGTCAGGTTGGTAGACATCGTGCCAGATTCTTCGCACAGGATTTTAGGAGGATCCTGAAGGAGGACATCAGACTTCATAAGTTAAAGTGTCAAAGGCAAGAGGAATGTCCTGAGGGACCAGGGCTCAAATCCACCTGTGGCTGGGAGATGGTGGAGGTCGGGTGGAGCTGTGTTGTGTTACACATGGTGCTACTATGAGTCAGAAAGTATGTCATCTAAAAACAATATTTATTGAAATAAAATAGTTTTCTAATTCCCCTGCTTTACCTTGGAAAGTCTCCACAAAGATTTCCAAAGTGGATCAAATCATTCAACAGTTTCCTCTCATTCTGAGTTCCTGTTGCATTCCAAATGTGGCATTTGTGACTTTCTCTGACCCTAAAGCCACTGTCTCAGTTTCTACACTTTATCATTTTTAGAATTTGAATTAGTAACCCTCTTGCCAGTCTTTCACTTACCCAAGGATTACCTGAGTTTCAGACTTTGCCTGTTTAGACTGACCAAGTTGCTCTCTATTTAACTACAAGCTGCACACTGACGTGTGTACATGTGTGTTTACCTCTGTGTGCGCATTTAATACACTAAACTGTTGGGAAGATACTATGCCCAATGCTTTTGTTAATGGTACTTTGAGTTCCTAGTTTTCTAATCCAATGAGCAAAAGACCAGTTCTTAGGATAATAGGACAGTGCATATGAGCCAGACTGGTCTGTAAAAAGCAGCACAAAAAGAATCTCTTATTTTCACAGTAAGGTGATAACTTGAGTGTACTTTTGGCTGTACGTCTGTCTCCAATTTTAGTGTCACCTTTAAAGCAGAGCTACACTAAGTTAAGTGTATCTGCAGCAATTCACTGTCAGCGAAAAGCTCTAACCAGGAGACTGACTAAAATTTGTTAAGCTTTCTTTTTTGTTTCGTATTAGAAAAACAGTGATTGAGAAGATATATTTGCATCATTTATGCATAAGCTCTTTAAAGTTTTGTCTAATAAGAGTAGTCTAATTTTCCCTACATAAAGTAGATCACTTTAAAGGTGTTTTGTACCAGCTTCCCTGTCTAGATCCATCACTCATCTCTCTGTAAAAGGCACTTAATGGTTCTAAGCCTCACATGCCTACTTCACAAAGTGGAAATAATGTTCCCTGCCCATAGTTAAGTGAGCCGATTGTGGATATTGTTTCTGTAGAGGCTGTCCTTTAACTAAACATTATACAGCAATAGGAAGTATACACAACAGGAGAAGACAAGCTCTCTCGTCCCCAGGCACAGGGAACTTCCATGGTAGAGAAGGGCTGAGCTGGTCAGTACTGTCTGTCGATGTGCCCGTGACCCTCAGTCAACACCTCCAGTGGTTGCTGTTGAGGTGAACCCCCTCACACATGAACTTCCATCAGGGGCGGAGGTTATACTAGGCACAGGAAGGGACTGCCCCTCTACCTTCCACGGAGAAGCAGCTGGCACCTGGGCTAGCGAGGCGGCTTCCTCTGGACTTGTGAGCCGCCAGGGCTCTTTGTCATTATCCTGTAATGTTGAAGAGCCAAGATTAGAAGCAGTTACCTAAAAATAGGGTTTGCCTGATTTAATGATCAGAAAGTCTCTTGGGTGTGGTCTATATTGATTATATCCATGTTGTTATTGTTGTTGTTTAGTACCTTCAAATTAAGTACAACTCTGAGTGACCCTTAGGGTGAACAACGATCTGAACCTGTCCTATCCAGAGCTGTCCTCACCATCTCTGATTCACTGGAGCCCTTAATTACAGGCACTGTGTCAACCCACCTGGTCGGGTTTTTTCATCACGGCTCCACCTCCCCTCGGCTCTCCAAAGAGTAACCTCTGTGAGCGGCATGCTCGAGGAAGCTGGGACAGTTTCCTCGCCTTGGCCTCTGAGGAGCGTCTAGCTGCACCTTTTCCAAGTCATGTTCTGACAGTCCTCGGGATCTTTGGGATTCTTCCTCAGCATCACAGTTCAAAGGCATCAGTTCTTCTATGATTCTTTCATTGTCTATTCATCCTGTCATTGTCCAACTTTCAGATGCATAGAAAGTGACTGAAAAGACCATGGCCTGAGTCAAGCATTGTTGTTGTTAAAATGCCATTGCATAGTGGCCCTGTGCACACTTCCTCATGGCTCTGAACCCTGCCCCATCCTGAGCCAGTCTCACTGTCTCTGACACACCTACATCCATTATCTATCTTAGTTGTGTCAATTCTTCTCAGCCTGGGTCTTCCTTTCCTTCACTGTCCCTCTTTCATGATGTCCCTCTCCAACGACTGATCCCTCCTGGAAACATACCCAGAGAATGTCAGATGGAACTTCAAAATCCTTGTCTCCAAAGAGCAGTCTGGCTTCACGCTCTCTGGGACAGACCTGTTCTCCTGGCTGTCCATGGGATAGTAATGTCAAGTACTCTTCTCCAGCACCACAACTTAAAGGTATCAACCCTTCTTCCATCATCTTATTCACTGTCCAGCTTTCTGGTGAGTAGCAAATAACTGCAAAGACCATGTCCTGAATCGGGTCTACCTTAGTCTCCAGACTGACATCATTGCTCTTCAGTACTCTAAAGAGGCCTTGACAGCAGATTTTCCTCAGGCAATTCTTTCTTTTTTTTTTTTTTTTTAATCTGACTGCTGGTGCAAAGGGTGATGACTGTGGGATCTAATAAGCTGAAATTGTTAATAATCTCAATCTCTTCTCCATCTCTTGCGGTACTGCCAATTGACCCAGAGAATCTTTGTTTTCTTGATGTTGACCCTTAGTCCATATTGAAGACTGCAGTCATTGACCTTCTACAGCAAACCCTGAGCTCCTACCTAGTTAACAATGTTGTATCACCTGCTGTTGTTGTTGTTGTTGTTGTTGTTATGTGCCGTCGAGTCACTTGCAACTCATAGAGACCCTATGTACAACAGCCCTGAACCCTGCTCTATCCTGTGCCAATTGCACTGCCTCTGACACTCCCATCCTGATCACCCCAGTCACTGAATCAATCCACCTCACAGAGGGTCTTCCCCTCTTGTGTCATCCTTCCACCCTCCCAAGAATGATGTCCCTCTCCAAAGACTTGTCCCTCCTTACAACATGTCTGAAGTGTGTCAGATGAAGCCCTAGAATCCTTGCCTCCAAAGAGCAGCCTGGTTTAACCCTCTCCAGGATGAATCTGTTTGTTTTCTTGTCAGTCCATGGTACATTCAATACTCTTTTCCAGCACCACATCTCAAAGGCATCAAAACTTTTTAATAATTTGAAGAGGTCCCTGAATTTCCCTGTACAATATGTCTCCTGATCTCCTGAGTGCTGGTACCAAGTGTATTGATTGTGGATCCAGGTAAGATGAAGTCATTGACAGTTTCAATCTTTTCTCCATCTATCATGTTGCCTATCAGTACAATGCAAAGATTATTTTCTTGATGTTGAGATGTAAACCACATTGAAAACTGCATTATATGGCAAGCTAGGAATAATTTTGTCCAATCTTCCATCTGTCTAGTGACCTCTGGACTTGACTGTGAAGTCTTCAACTGTGGAGATGTGATTGTGGATCTGCAATGGCTACATTGTAGACCCTTCATGGGGCCTGATGTAGTCTGAAGCATTGCTTTGGGCTCTTCTGTAGTCTGTGGTACCTTTTTGAACTCTGAATGCTGAAGACGTAGACTTGTCCGCCTTTCCAGATGCTTCTCTCCTTTGGGCTGACTTGAAAACCTATGACTTGTTAGCCTCTAGAAGCAAATGAACCATTTCCCAGAGGAGGAAAATATCTA
>NW_006399805.1:14055762-14114755 GCF_000299155.1 Elephantulus edwardii
CGAGTTCGGCCCTTTTGATTTTCTGACTCTAGCTCCTCGCACATTTCATTGTCTGTATTTTGCTTCTAGGGAGAACGCAGCTTAAGACAGTGATAAGTGAAGCAATCTAACTTAGTTCCCTTCCAGGATATTTGATGCAAGTGTTGGTAGACTTCTTAGCTGTGAATCAAAAGGCCAGTCTTTCGAACATACCTTTCACAGGAGAATGATATGGACTTTGCCTCCATAAAGATTTATGGCCTTGGAAACCACGTTGTTCTCCTTTGTCCTATAGGCTTAGTAAGAGTTGGAATCTACACAGGGGCAGTGCATTTCATTCCCCTGAAGCTATGGGCTAACCTGGGAAGGCCAAGGCCAAGCTCAAGTCCTGTAGAATAGAAGGAGGTCCTGTGGGAAGGAGTGACCCTTTTGTTGGTGTTTTTACAAAGACAGCTTTCATGCGCTCCATCTTCATTGTGCATTGGGTTCAGAGTGTTCACATTTCTTGGAGGTGACACCCAATCTCCTGCACTAGATCACCCTTTCTTGATTACACACGATTCAAGTTTTCTCTCACATTTATCTTACAATGAATTTGATTGTATTTTAGGGGGGTAGAAAACACTCGAAAGGAAGATATCTATCTATAGCTTTGATTTCTTGCTTTGTCAACAACAGTAGTGTTGTTGTTGTTGTTGTTGTTAGGTGTCATCAAGTTGACTTCACAGCTCATAGCAATACTATGAACAAGAGAGCTGAACTTTACCCTATCGAGAATCATCCTCAAGATTGCAGTCATGTTGAAATCTATTGTGACAGTTACTGTGTCAGTTCATCTCTTTGGAGATCTTTCTCTTCTTCACTGACCTTCTACTCTTCCCAGCATTATTTCTCTCTCTAAGGACTGGTTCCTCCTGAATATACATTCAAAGTAAATGAGAGGAAGTTTCAACATCCTTGCCTCTAAGTACTCTGTTTGCACATTAAGTGCAATTAATGAAGACAGATATTTTGGTTTTTTGACAGTCCATGAGATGTTCAATTACCTTTGCCAACACAACTCAAAGGCATCAATTCTTCTTCAGTCATTCTTATTCATATTCCAGCTTTCAGATGTTTCATTTCAACATTTTTCTCATTGTTAGGTACTGTTGAGTCAGAACAAACTCACAGTTGACCCAGCAGGTGTTCAGAGGCAGTAAATTGTACAGAAGGTGCACATCTCTGTCCCACAGAGCAGCTGGTGGATTCAAACAGTGTGCCTTCCATTAGGCAGTGCAGTTCCTTACTCCTAAGCCACCACAGCCCCTTCTTACAGGCATAGGTAGCAATTAAAACATTAAGGTTTGCACCAGACACACCTTGTGTTTAAACGATGTCTTTACTCTTTAGAACTTTGGATGGGTCCGTAACAGCAGATTTTCCCAGTGCAACACGTCCATTGATTTCTTGACTGCTGCTACAAAGAGTGTTGATTGTGAATCCAAGTAAAAGGAAGTCACTGACAACTTCCATCTTTTTCCCATCTATCACAATGTTGCCTGTTGGTCCAGTGGTGAGGATTTCTTTTTCTTGATGTTGAGATGTAACCCATATTGAACACTGTAGTTTTTGATCTTCCGCACTAAGTGTGTCAAGTACTCTTTCTAAGCAGAGGTGTGTCGTCTGTATAATACAATTTGCTGATGAGTCTTCTTCCAATCCTGATGCCCCATTCTTCTTCATAGAGTCCAGCTTCTTGAATTACTTGTTCAGTATACAGTTTGAATAGATATGGAGAAAGGATACACATTTTTCCTGATTTAAAATCATGTAATGATTTTTCCTTGTGAACTTTGATAACTGCTTCTTGGTCTAAGGATAGGTTTTGCACGAGCACAATTAAGTATTCTGACCCATGGTGACCCCAGGTTTCGGTGCAGAACTGAGCACCATGGGATTTTCTTGAGTGTCACCTTTATGATGGCTGTTCACAGGGACGGTCTCCTGCAGCACCATTCAGCATATCAAACCCCTGGGCTTTAGATGCCATTCATAAGACTCTGACTCCCAGTGACTCAGGACAAAAGACTGCCCAGCCCTGTGCCATCTGCACAATCACTACTGTCTTTCTTCCTGTTGTAGCCACTATGCCAACCCATCTCCTGAGGGTCTTCCTCAGTTTGCTGGCTGCGCCTTTACCAAGAATGATGTTGTTCTCCAGTAATGGCCTTCCCTGATCAGATGCCCAAATAAGTAAGACGAAATGTCACCATCCTTGCTTCTTGGGGACATTTTCACTGCTCTTCCTCCAAGACAAATGTGTTTTGTCTATTGGTAGTGCATTTAGTTAGTAGCTAATAGCATTCCAGTTCAATTAGTAAAAAAGGGAAACTATTTGCTCCAACCAGGGACCTAGAAGTGCATGTGGGAATACGTATCAGTCACCAAGTGTGTGCCAGGAGATAAATATTGTGCTGAAGAATCACATGTATATCCTCATATCATCATATTCGGGGCAGAATTAAAATCCAATTAGAAATGAAATGAACATTTACAAAGTTGCCTAGAGTTACATGGCTTTTTAAGTAAAGCCAGAATTTAAACTTATATTTACTTAAATTAAAATATCAAATGTGTTCTGCCTGACCCTTAGATTGCAAAGTGACCCTCCGAATGTTCCAAGAAACATGAGCTTTACAAGAATTTTTGCAGAGTGTAAAAACGTGGGAGAAATGACAGAACAGGTATAATTCCAAATGGTCAATGATAATCTATCAATGTATTGTTGTGAAAAAAGCAAATTATTTCAAAATCATTCTAAATTCGCCAGTGGAGCAATGCACCAGTAGTCAGCAATCCGAGAGCGGCAAGATTTGAGTCGGCATCCTCTGCTCTGCCACCACAGGGCCTTGCGGCAGCTTCTGTCAGAGGCCGCTGGGTTTGCACAATAATTCAAGACTTTTTAAAGCAGGGTGCAGAATGAGAAGTTTATAGCTATTATTGACTCTCATGTCAAAGATATATTTGTTAATAATGACAAAATTGTTGATTATAGATGTGGTTTTAAGTGCAGATGCAGCAATGTTGCAGAAAAGTTAATAAATGATTAACTGAATATGCCTACATTTTAAAACCACTTCTATGCAGGTCACTCTGTCAGGGAATGGCCAAATAATGTCTGCAATTGAACAGAACATAATTCAGTAGACTTCAAAGAAAAAATATCTTCTATACAGTTGGGAGGCTAGAAGAGAAACAGATAACGGAAAAAATTGATAGTTGACATGGAAAGAGAAAAAAATGAACCTACACATAGACAGAAAAATGGCACAGAGCTAGACACACACATATGTGCAGGCGTGTGTGTATGGGGTGGGGAGGCACAGAGAGACAGAGAGACACAGGGGTAAGACCTACCACAAGTTAATTGAACTATGACTGTAACAATAAACTTCAGCACGTCAGAGGTCACGGCAATCAGCCAGGACAAAGAAAGACTCCGTTCTACTGCTTATGGTGTAGCTATGAGCGCTACTCGATTTGGTGACATCTAACAACAGCAATAACAGAAGTAGACACAGAAACATTAAGGAATAGAAAGAAACAGAGATAAAAACAGAGTTGCTGTTGTGTGCTGTCAAGTCATCGAAAACGTATAACAACTTTATGCATAATAGTTCTGAACCCTATTCTATACTGATTCAACTTTATTATTTCTGACACATCTACCCCCATTTCCCAAGTCACTAAGTCAAACCATCCCATTCAAGGGTCTTCTCTCTTGCGCTGTCCCTCCACCCTCTCAAGCATAATGTCCCTCTCCAAGGACTGGGCCCTCCTTGCAGCACGCCCAAATTATGTCAGACAAAGCTTCAGAATCCTTGCCTCTAAGGAGCAGCCTGGTCTCACCATCTCCAGGATAAAACTATTTGTTCTTCTAGTAGTTCATTGTGTTTTAATTTTGAATGATACTATTTAATGTTCATAATTCAGTATAACATAGATATTTCATAGAAACTCTAAGGTTAGAACAAAAAAAATACCATGGTATATTCAATATTCTTCTCCAGCACCACAGCTCAAAGGAATCAATTCTCCTTCTATCATACCTAAGTATTGTCCAGCTTTCTGATGCATAGCACATAATTGTGAAGACCATGGCCTGGATTAGGCACATCTTAGTCTCCAGACTAACATTGTTACTCTTCAATACAATACAATACAATGCAATACAATACCAATACAATACAATACTCTGGAGATGTTCCTGACAGCAGACTTCCAATGCAGTTCATCATTTGCGTTCCTGGCTCCTGGTACCAAGAATGTTGATTGTGGAGCCAAACAAACGAAAGCTGTTGACAATTTCAATCTCTTCACTATCTATCATGATGCTGCCAATTGCACTAGAAGTGAGAATCTTTGTTTTCTTGATGTTGAACTTCAAACCATATTTGAGTCTGCAGTCTTTGATCTTCTGCAGCAAGTGTTTCAGGTCCTCCTCAGTTTCAGCAAGCAAGGTTGTGTCGTCTGCATAATGCAGGTTGTTGATGAGTCTTCCTCCAGTCCTGGTTCCACATTTCTCCTCATAAAGCCCAACCTCCCAGGTGATCTGTTCAGCATATAGATTGAAACAGTATGGTGGTAGGACGCATCCTTGGCATACACCCTTCTTGATTTTAAACCATGTAGTCTTTCCATGCTCTGTTATGATGATTGCCTCCTGATCCAAATACAGGTTTCACATAAGCACAATCAAGTATTTTGGGATTCTCACTCTTCTCAGAGTTAGCCATAGTTATGATCCACCTCTGGTACTCTCTGCTTTCAGCCAAAATCCATCTAACATTAGTTATAATATCCCTAGTGTCATGACCTCTTCTAAAACCCAGCTTGCAAATCTGGCAGTTCTCTGTTGATGTGCTGGTTGGTTGGTTTTGGATAATTTTTCAGCAGGAATCTTGCTTGCATGTGATATTAGTGATATTGTTCGATAATTTCCACACTATGTTGGGTCACTTTTCTTTGGAATGGGAACAAATATGGATCTCTTCCACTAAGTTGGCCAGGTAGTTGTCCTCCAGATTTCTTGGCACAACTTTGTGAGTGCCTTCAGGGCAACGTCTCTTTGTTGAAATATGTCAGTTAGTGTGCCATTAATTCCCAGAACCTTGTGTTTTTGGCAATTCTTTTAGAGCAGCTTGACCGTCTTCACCACAGGCTCTTGCTCAAGCATTTCATTAAATTCTTCTGTGTCGGCCAACTCTTTTCGGTACAATGACTTTGTATACTTCTTCCATGGTCTTTTAATGCTTTCTGGATCATTTCATATTCTGTCCAAAGCATCCTTAAGTACTGCAACTAAAGGCTTGAAAAAGGGGGACAGCCAAGGGACCTTGAAACTCTCCTCCCACTTCCCAGGTAATTGAGGACCACGTGGGATCAGTTCAGGCCCTTGGGCCTGCAGCCCTTGGGCCAAGGGAAAAAATCTGTTGTCTACACACCAGTTCTACAGGACATATCACCTTTGCTCAGGAAACATTACAACTAAACTTAAGAGACACTGGTCACAGCATAAGAAACTATCAGCAGCCGATGTGTTTGGAATCACAGAAGCCAAGGAAGCTTCAGATATAAGCTATCAGATCAAGGGCTGGACAATGGGAGATCGATGGTGAAGGGACTGGGTAGAAGTGGATGGGTATCCTGTTGGATGGTGGAGCAGGGAGATAAGCGGGTAAAGGCACGTGTGCCAAAAGCAGGGACAACACTGATACTGATGGTTAACTCCACAATAAGGATAACTCCACTTTTCTGCAAAATGCTGGTCTTTCTGATACTTCTCTAAATCTGAACATTCAGATTAAGACAGACTAGGAAGAAGGATTGGCCATCCACTTCTGAAATAGCAGGCCTCTGAAAACTATGTACAACAAAACACATGTAGAATAACAGGACAACCTAGGTGGAGATTTCAAGTATGGAAATACAAAGGAAGAGGAGCAGTTGTAAGCAGACACTAGTGATTGGGACATGGAATGTGAGAACCATGAATGTAGGAAAATTAGATATTGTTAAGGAAGAAATGGAACGCATAAATATTAACATACTAGGCATCAGTGAGATGAGATGGACTGGTATGGGGCATTTTGAGTCAGATGATCATATGATATATTACTCATCTGGAGATGAAAAGGTGAGGAAGAATTAGAGTTGCTTTCATAGTTAAGAAAGTAATTTCTAGATCCATCTTGAAGTACAATATTGTGAGTGACAGGAAAATATCCATACGCATACAAGGAAGGACAGTGAATACAACGATATTATATATATCAGTTCCTTCAGCTTAAAAAATTCCAAGTGAGTTCACCCTTTCGATTTTCCAACTCCAGCTCTTTGCACATTTCATTATAATAGTTTGCTTTGTCTTCCTGAGCTGCTCTCTGAAATCTGCTGGTCTTAATTTCTTCCCTTGCTTTGGCTTCTCAGCACTCTAGTGCAATGTTAAGAGTCTCACCTGACATTCATCTTGGTCTTTTTTTTTCTTCTCTGACTTTGTAATGATCTTTTGCTTTCTTCACGGATGATACTCTTGATATCATCCCACAGCTCATCTGGTCTTCACTCATTAGTGTTCAAGTCTCAAATGTGTTCCTGATAGGTTTTGAAATTCAAGTGAGATAGACTCAAGGTCAGATTTTGGTTCCTTTGGCTTTGATATACCCTTGTTTAGCTTCAGCTTGAATTTGCATATGAGCAGTCGGTGGCCTGTTCCACAGTCAGCACCTGGCCTAGTTTTCACAGCCAATGTTGAGCTTCTCCAGCAGTTCTTCCTCAGATGTAGTGAGTCTGATTTCCTATGCATACCATCAGGTGAAGAGAGCATCTAAATCCTTTTGTTTTTTTTAATGGCTTACTTCTTTTCTCCTCTCGGCTTTATAAATCTTATCTTTTTGTATTGGTTTTTAGTTTTATTGCTGAAATGAAGACTTAATTAGAATTCATATTAGGGATAGTGTTTTGGCTGCTCCTAAGTTTTAGACTTGGTCTAGTTTTAGAGTTATATTTATGGTTAGGGTGAGGATTAAGGTTAGTTCAAGGGAGAGAATTCAGTTTAGGTTTAAGGTTAAGAATAGAATCAAGGTAATTCATGTCAGAATGAGGTTAGAAATAAAAGTATCATCAGTGCTAAACTAGGTCTTGGGCTTGGCCTACTTTGAGGGTTATGGTGACAGGCTTAAGGCTAGACTTAGGATCAGTGGTTTGGGAGTTTTGTTTGGTTTTTAATCACATTTTTTAGCCTTTCTCGTCCTCTTCAGCCAACCTACTGTGTGTCCATTATCTCACTACTGGTGTTTCTTCTCATTCACCAAACCTCCCATTTTGTGTAACTGTTGGAAAATATGCGTCACGTTCAGGCATTTTATGTTAGCTTTTCTATAATTGTGGAGTCATATCTGCCCTTATATGTGTAACCCATTTCACTTAGCCTAAGAAATCCATTTTAAAACAGGGTACAATGCAGAGGCTTTTAAGATACGGCATTATATCATGTGTAATTAAAATAAATCAACATAAGCATACATTTATGTTCATTTAGAGCTTTAATCCCAGTATTTAAAGTGGATTTTGGATTGGCACTGGCCATGTTCCTATAGAGTGTGGATGGAGCTGTCATTTTCTGAGAGCTGCTTTCCAAGAAGGCGCACATGCTACATGCTGGTTTGTATTTGGTATAGCTTTAGGGTTATATTTCTGGTTAGGGTTAATATTAAAGTCAATCCAAGGGTACAGAGGCATCATACATAAAAATGCTATGAAAAATTAAGTGTAATTTTGGTTGCAGTATCTTAAAATAACGTTGCCTTATTTGCAGTATTGTTTTGAGGGGATGTATACATCATTGAAGTAAAAAAAGTTAGTGGGCAGAGGCTACTGACATAAAATACACCCTGGATCCCAGTTACAGACTTTGGAAAGGGCCTGGGTGGTGCCTGTGTGCATCTGAGCTAGAATCAAAATCACAGAGCAAATAGTTGCTCTTGATGTCCACAAATCTAGAAGACTGCTGAAGATTTCTTCTCACAGTTCTACAACAGGTTTCAAAACATATCTTGTTAATTTATGGAACCAAACTCACAGAGTTGTGTCTTAGCATTTTATGATTGCCTGCATTTACTCAGCTATTCAGAAACCCCAAAAGCATGTGTTCCTCAGACCGCATTATTCTGCTTCTATTTTGTATAAACCCTCACTATAAGAACAGAGAAATTTAAAGGCAGAGGAATAATTAGGAAGCTTGGTGATGTAGTGAGAGCACATTGGGCTTCTAATCTTGTTCACAGACATCAGTCAAGCTGGGTCTGTGGTTTGAACACACTAGTTGCTCTTCAAGGGGAAGATGGACAGGCATCGGGACAGGTTTACATCTCAGAAAGTGCATGAAGGTTTGCTACACTATGAGTCAGCGTCTCCTCAACAGCAGGAAGTGGTTGGGGATACAGTTATATATACTGGCTTATTAATAACATTTTACATAGACATGTATCAGATACAGTTCTTTATACTGACACTTTAGAAATTATGTTGCTTAAACATTCTGTATCAAAGTGTTGTTGTTGTTGTTGTTGTTAAGTACCAACTTGTCGAGCATGACTCATATCTACCCTATGAACAAAAGACCTGAGCCTATGCTGTAACTATTGTCGTTTCACTTAAATTCATAGAGTTTCTGGAGGCATGTTGTTTAGGAAGTAGATGCCATGCCTGCTTCCAAGCTTGTCTCAGTCTGGGAGATCCACCAAACATAGTCCACCATGGATAACCATTATGGCGTTTGAACACCAGTGACACAGCATTCAGTATCACAGAAACCCCAAGTTACCTCAGTATAGTGAATTGACAGACCAGTGCTGTACCACTTGGAAAAATGTTCATCCCAAACACAATTAACACCAGGCCGAAGGGCTTGCAGCCCTAGGGTCCAACATAAGCTTAATCATTCTCAAAAAATGGTCAATGTTCTTGCTGTGGAGTTGGACTCGACTCTCTGGCAGGTTTCCAGAAGCTGTGGATTGCCCATCTTTTCCCCAAGGAGCTAATGGTAGATTTGAACTGGCAGCCTTTATATTAGCAGTACAACTCTCTGTAGACTATATCACAAGGATTCCTTAATTATCTCTACATATATTTAAGTATCTGGTTATATAGTTTCTAAATTCTAATTTTTTATATGCAATTTTCATGTGAATTAAAATCATATATCCGAACATACACAACTAATGGACCAAAACGTCATTGGAAGCAGAAGGATGAATCCTCATATTAACATGCACAAGCATTTTAGTTTGAATGTGACACATTTTCCATCTAGACCTGTCTCCTGTTTACAATATTCCTATTATTTACCACTCATTTCAAGAACTCATATGAATATGATCTCCATCTCCAATCTGGGAAAAGGATTGAGCCCATCCTAACATTTATCCTACTGGGAGAGGGGATGGGATCCTTCATGTGGAAAGGGGGGGCAGATTTGGGGGAGGTGGGTGGAACAAACAACAAAAGTTTGCCTAGGACCCTTGAACTCTACTTCATTGGCTGACTTGAATTACAAAGTGAGAAAAGCCAAGTGCCTTAAACATGAAACAAAAGGACTATAAACTTGGAAAGGAAAAGGGCCTGTCTTCACAACAAAATGGCCCTGCTGAGCTTCAAACAGGAAGTGTGGCCACTGTCAGACTAACCAGCTCTAAGTATCATGGAGACGTGGGGTGCACCAGTGATCCCCACAAGGTACAACCATGACTACAGATGGTCTGAGAAGAGCCAACTAAAAGACAAAGAACTATATCGGACATTTTCCCTGTGGAAACATGCTTGAACAATGGCTATGTCGTTGTTCTCAGAGATCATTCAGTTGAATACAACTCATAATGAACCTATGAGCAACAGACAGGGACCCTGTTCTGTCTTGTGCCGTTCTCATAATGTCTGACATATCTGAGCCCGTGGCTGCAGTCACTGTGTCAACCCATGTTGTTGAGGATCTTCCTGTCTTTCGCTGACCCTCCACTTTTCCCATCATGATGTCCTTCCCAAGCCCAAACTACATGCCCAAAGGATGTGAGACAAAGCTTTGTCATCTCTACCTCCAAGGAGCACTCTGGATGTACTTCCTCTCAGACATATCCTGTTTGTTCTTTTGGTCGTCCACAGGATGTTCAGTACTCTTCTACAACACCACAGCTCAAAGGTACAAGTCTTCTGCCATCCTTATTCATTGTCCACCTCTCAGATGCATAGCACGTGATCAGAAAAACCATGACCTGAATCAGGCTCACCTTAGTCCTCAACCTGACATCATTGCTCCTCAAGCATTTGGAGAGGTCCCTGACTGCAGATTCTCCCTGCACAATATGCCTCCTGATCTCCCGACTGCTCAATTGTGGATCCAAGTGAGAGGAAGTCATCGACAGATTCAGCCTTCTTTTCTCCATCTATCATAGTGTTGCCTGTGGACCCAGTGGTGAGAATTCTAGGGTTTTTTTATGTTGAAAAGCTGTTAGATAAATTAAAACCTACTAGTGTTTAAAAAGGAACCCTGGAGGCATCCTACCTGATGCAATATGCTGTTAACTGAAAGGTCATGATTGAACAGTAGCTGGATCTTGGGAGAAAGATGGACAGTCTCCTCCCATTGAGATTTGCAGCCTTAGAAATCTGATGGAGGCAGTGCATTTAATGATTTGAGAGTCAGCATTGTTGGGGAGGATGTGGAGAGATTGGAACTCTCATACACTGCTGACGGGATTGTAAAATGGTATAACCATCCTGGAAGGCAGTTTGGTATTTCCTCAAAAAGTTGAACATAGAAATGTTATATGGTCCAGCTGGACCACTGCTAGGATTATAACCCTTGGAAAATAGAACTGAGACATAGATGAAGATCTGCACACTGATACTCAAAGCAGCATTTTTACAATAGCAGGAACATGAAAACAGCCCAAATGTCCATCAAGTGATTGAGAAATCGTGGTACATTCACAAGATGGAATATTATGCAGCACTCAGGAGCAATGGTCTTGAAAAATAACATGGAAAGAGTTAGAGAACATTATGCTGAGTGAATGAACTCAGTCTTTTAAGAACAAATAGTGCACAAGACCATTATTGGAAACAAAAATACAGAAGGTTATTTCGTAAGATGTATGGAAAAGTCTAAAAGGGAAAAGGGAGCGAGAAGAGAAGCTGGGTGGGGAAGGGGGAAATTATGAGGTTACAAAGTGATGATTAATTTTATAAAACACAATACATGAGAATGAGCATATGAAACACAATGCGAATGGAGGAATGCGAAAAAAATGTATATTAATTAAACACAATGTGTATACATTTTCTATGAAAATCCAACTTTTTAAAAAAAATTTTAGAAACAAGAACATTGGAAAACTCAGATAAGGAGTTTATAGTCTACTGTGAAAGATATTGGAAAGGAGTGAATGACATGAAAAATAAGTGTTGTTGTTGTGTACCATAGAGTCAAAACAGACCCATAGCTGACCCTCCAGGTTTTCAGAGGCAATTAAGTGCACAGAGGGAAATTTCCCATCCTTCTCCCAAGGAGCAGCTGGTGGCCTTGAACTGCATGCCTTTGGGATCGCAGCACAGCTTCTTGCCAGTAGGCCACCAGAGCTCTCACGTCATTGTAGACTAGAGAGTAGGGACTAGTCCAGACTAAAGATCAGGCAGTTGGACAGATCCCGCAGTCCTGGTGGGAGAAAGGGGCCTTGGTGGAACGGCAAATAGCAGTAAGGCCCCGTGCAGAGGCAACCAGCTGCTAACAGGAAGTCCGTGCTTCAAACGTACCAGACCTGCCAGTTTGCCCCCTTGGAGCTGACAGCCTAGACGCCTGTTGTTGCTGTTATGTATGGATGGGTCAGATCAGGCCCATCCTGACCTTCCAGCTGGTTTTCATTGGCAGGTAATGCACGGAAGGAGATTGCCTATTTTTGTCCCACAGAGCAGCTGGTGGAATCAAACCCTGTACTTCTGCATCGGGAGCACAATTCCTTACCCTTGAGCTACCAGAGGAAACTTATGGGCAACTGTGTGGAGCTCTGCTGGTACGCAGTTACAGTGAAAGTACAAAGGCACAAGGTTCGAATCCACCAGCTTCCCAGAGGGGGAAGATGGGCACTCTCCTCTGGTGAGATTTACTGCCGCTGAAAACCTGCTGGAGGGTCAGCTATGGGTCAGTTGTGACTCGATGGTACACAACTACAACAACGTTCTGTCGTAGAAGACCACTGGGAGTCCAAATGGAGCCTAAAGACACCTCACAACCGTAAACCTCAGCTGGTGACAGATGATCTGTCCTGCAGGTGGTGTCTTTTCTTAACCTTACAACACAATCTCTAAGTCCGGAACGTGTTAAAATGTCATAGGGTCCTTTCTATCGGAAGCTTAGCGGAGACCTC
Organism: Elephantulus edwardii; assembly: GCF_000299155.1. NCBI lineage: Eukaryota > Metazoa > Chordata > Mammalia > Macroscelidea > Macroscelididae > Elephantulus > Elephantulus edwardii. Next base: position 14,068,203 of record NW_006399805.1, read on the forward strand.
CATGTGGGCTGCCCGTGCTGACCTGCTGCATTGTGGGATGTGCAGTAATATGCATCGTCAGGTGTAAGAGTTATCAATCACATAGGACATTCCGTTTGGATGGGTTCTAAGGAGAGGAAGCTGCATGAGCAGAGGATCAGATTCTCGTAATCGACTTCTAAAACTACTTTCTCCTCCTAAGCCCTCAATACAGCTTTATGAAGACTTTCCTATGAGAATTGATCTGAGGAGGAAAAATCCCACATGTGCATCTTGCTTGTAGAGGGTCCCTCATGGCCTGGGAATGACCACCGGTAAGTGATGATCCCATCAGCTCCGACTAAGGATGACAGTGTAGAAAGGGGAACTTCCAGTGGGCAGAGCTCAGTGCTCCAGCTCCTGGAAGAAGAGGTGAATAGACCCGGCTCATACAGACGAGCCTACAAATGATGTGGCCGCCAGAACCAGACTGGGAAAGACGGCAAAGTAGCCTGGGCAGGAGGAGGAGGGTGGGCCTCATGTAACAGGTACGAGAGCGCACCCTTTCTTCTCATGAAAGTGTCCCCAAGGCAACTACTTCAGAGGAGTGTCTCAATAGCGAGAGACATGGCAGTCCATTGGCAGAAGGCAGTGGAATCTTTGCTCAGCCAGTCACATCATGCTGAAAAGATGCATGACCCAAACTGGAAGCAGGCATGGAAACTGGACATGAACTCAGCACCCGAGCTTCTACTCAACTCGGTGATATGACAGCTGTTGGTGAGGTAACAACACACTGGCAATGCTGAACAGACAGAAGATGACAGTGAGCCGTTGACATGGCAGTGTTTCCTCAGCGAACAAGCTCGCCACCTGTGACTCCAATTATTCTGGAGAGCTTTCATCGTGGAAGGGAAAGCATTTAGTTCTTTGTGGAAATAGATACTTGTTGTGGAGATGGATTTGCCTTCCTTGCCAGCAATTATTCTGCCAAAACTGCTACTCCTAAGCTGAAGATGTCTTCACTCATAGTCACGAAATTCTCCACTGTATTTCTCCGAACGAGGAACTCATTTTCGAGAAATTGAAGTGCAGCAGGAGGCCCATCCCCGTAGAAGTCACGCGCCATCACCTGCCTAATGGAACGGTAGAATGGACTCCTGAAGAGGTAGTTAGAACACCTTGCAGGAATCGGTTACTGCCCACAGATGGGGACTTAGTCCTGAATATGACATGCCAATATGTACTTCTATTTCTCCCAAAGGTAGACAAGATCCAAGATATGATCTGATGGCGGTGGTGATGGGCCTCTGATAGTGGAGAGGGCTCATATTCGAGGAGAAATGTTCCCTCTGGATAAGGTAGGAATAATGCACAGGGGAAACAAAACTGTATTCTTTAGTGTTAAAATTGGCAAAGGAGAAGGAATTGCATGAGATTCTGGACCAGGAAAGCAGTAGAATGCATGTTGAAGTGATTTCACAACACTGGGGGTATTTCTAAGATGGGAGCTATTACATCCCCAGGTTACCTAAGTTTTATCTAGTTCAGTGTCTCATATACTGTGTTTTTATTGTCTACGTTTTGGTAACTCAGCTTTTTGCTGATTTGTTTTTCTAAACTATGATTTAGAGTTGCTCACTCTGCAACAGGCAAGGAAGTAACTTAGGTCTGACCAGAGCAGGTAAAACCAACTTTCTCCTTGGAGGCTAGGATTTTAAAGCTCCATCTCATATACTTTGGGCAGGTGGTCTGGAGGGACCAGTCCTTGGAGAAGGACATCATGCTTGGAAGGGTGGGGAGACAGCACAGGAGAGGAAGACCCTGGGTGAGATGGATTGATATAGTGACTAGGGCAATGGGAATATATGTGTTGAAGTCAGTGAGACTGGCTCAGGGCAGGGCAGGCTTCAGAGCTGTTGTATATAGGGTTGCTATGAGTTGCAGGTGACTCGACAGCACATAACAACATGGAACTAACTCTGTCTCCTAAGGGCAAATACTGCATAAGACCATTATTGTAGAAATAGAAGACAATGACTAAGATGTGTATCTAAGTCCAAAAGAAGAAGGGGTAGGGGACAGGGAGCAGAGTGTAAAGATGGGGCAACATCACGTGGATGACAGAGCTTGGTGGTCAGAGGAATAGGGTGAAGGGATTAGGAAGGATCCAGTGAGAGTCAGAAAAAATGGGGTGATAGTAGCCATAGATCAGTGGTAAGTAAGTTTATAAAAACATCATGTATATGAATGGTCATATGAAACATAATCTATAAGAATTTTGTATGCAAATCAATAGAAAAATATTTTTATTAAAAAAAACCAAAACCCAAAGCAAACTCTAATAGTTCTTTAACAATCTTTTTAAAAGGAGAAATTATTTTTTTTTATTTAGAAGGACAGTTGAGTTTCTTCTCAAATTTAAATCCTTTATCTGCTATAGATGTTTCTATCCTGCAATCTAGTGGAGTATTTGTCTCCTTTACTAACATAATAAGAGGGTTTTCTGACCTTGTATCAAGGATGAACTTTTTCAAAGAATGGAAAAGGAAATCTTCTCTCCCTTAAACTTTAACTTGGTTGTAGGGCAAAGATGGGCAACCTCCTTCCATGCAATTTACAGCCTCTGAAAAGTCACTAAAGAATCCAGCTATCATCATTCGGATTCAATGGCACATGACAACACCTGCTACGTTGTGCTCCGAGTTACAGACTTTCTCATTTTCCAGCTCCTCTCTTTCTCTACATGATAAGCTGGGATAACCACCTCACTCCAGCTGCAGTAGCAAAGTTCAGAAACCGTAAACAGTAAATGTTGGAGAGGATTCAGAGACACAGGAACTCTTGAGCACTGCTGGTGGAACTGTAAATGGTGCAATTGCTTTGGAAGGCAGTTTGGGGTTTCCTTAAAAAGCTGATCATAGAAATATCATAAGACCCAGCTATTCCACTGGTACTAACATACTCCAAGGAAAAACAGAACTGAGACACAAATGAATGTGGGAAGCCAAATTTTATACAAAATATTATTTGATAAACCATGTGCTTACTCAGGAATTGAAGGAATCACAAAATTATAAATTGGAATTTCTTTTGTTACAGATCTCAAGAAATGAGCTGTTTCCTGCAGACAAGAGACAGCTAGGGTCCCCCTGCAGAGGGAGTGTTAATACGTGTGAAATACTTCCTTCTTGAACTAAGCACCAGGTTGGCAATAGAGAAAAATTTGGCTTCATTTACAAAAGAATTCTCTTTGTGATTTGCTCCCCCTGATTCTCAATAAATATATGCAGAGGTGTGGCTTGAGGCTCTTCAGTTGATTCAAACTGCTGACCCCTGCTTTTTCACTCCCTCTGTTTTATTTCATTCTTGGTGTTCTGTCTCATTATTGATTATTAATATACTTTACCCTCGGTCTGCAACAAATGAACACTAGTACATTCATGTTCATAGCAGCATTATTCACAATAGCAAGAAAACGGAAGCTCCCCAAACACCTATCAACAAACAAATGGATTGAGAAATTGTGGTACATTCACACAAAGAAATACGATGCAGCACTCAGGAGCAACAATTTCATTCAATATTATATAACTCAGGAGAAACTTGAGAGAATTTTGCTGAGTGAAATATCTTATCATTTAAGGACAAATATTGCATAAGGCCACTAAAATGAAAACAAGATAACTGATTAAGATATGTAGTAAAATATGATTAAGATATTATGAATGTTCAAAAGAGAAAGGACAGGCAAGCAAATAGAGAAGGTGAAAATCCCTGGGATAGCAGAGGTTAGTGGAAAGGGTTGAAGTGACAAGAAAAGTTTAACAGAGACTTTAAAGGATGGGGTGATACTAGAGCAATGGCAATTAATTATATAAAATATAACACATACCAATAATTGTATAAAAACAAAGTACATGTACAAAACACAATGTATATGAATGATTATATGCAAAACAGTACAATATTTAAAATTAAAAAGGACCAGAAAAGTAGTTTTACCTTGAGATGACTTGGAAAAGGTGCAGCCAGAATGCTTCTTGGAGGCAAAGATGATGAAGCTTCGTTTCTCCTACGCTGGACAGGTAGCTAGGTGAGGCTATTCCTTGGAAGGAGTTCTCACCTTTGGAAAGGTGGAGGGTCAGCATAAAGAGGAAGCCCCTCAAGGGGCTGGACTTCCCTTCAGAAGCAAAGGGCTCACGTGTGTCAGACACAGCGAGATGGCACAGACTAGGACAGGAGTCACATCTGTTCTTCATAAGCTCGCTTTGAGTCGAAATGGACTAGACAGCACCCAACAACAGCAACAACCTTGAGAAGACTCAGATCCGGAAAGCCAGTATTCGGCTAACGTAGCAGGTATCTCAAGGGCCAAGCACAAAGCCTGGATAAGAAGTCTAGGTGCCTCTGCGTGTTCCCTCTTACCATCCTTCAACTCTGTGAAGAGATTCCCGGTGCCATTCCAGTGACTCTTAAACAGCCTTTTAGAAGCCCTCTTGAGAGCTTGTGCGTGCTGATGTCCATGGCCCTGACCTGAAGAAGGCCATCCGCTCATGCTGCTGTACCAGGCTTCCTCCCCACGGGCCTGACCACCTGCACATGCTCCCCATGAGACCGCACAAGCAGGGCAATGTCGTTCCCGGTGATCGCCAGCATGCTTGTCCTGACGTGCTGTGTGGTGGCGAGGCCTTGGGGGCTGTGCAGCTGACCCAACGGCTGTGCATCTCTGATTCCACTAGAGGCTCCACAGGAGACAGCTGGGCACACTCTCCTCATGGGCATGCTTTCCTCGTGGTCATGCTTTCCTCGTGGGCATGCTTTCCTCGTGGGAACGCTTTCCTCGTGGGAACGCTTTCCTCATGGGCATGCTTTCCTCGTGGGAACGCTTTCCTCGTGGGAACGCTTTCCTCATGGGCACACGCTCCTCATGGGCACGCTCGTCTCAGGCCTTTTAAAGTCGTGGAACCCTTTAGCATGTGTGGTGGGAACATAAAACGATTCACGATGTATTTGTAAATATAGTAGGTGTCTGTTTCCACCTCACTGGGTGATCCAACCCAGGCCATGGACTCCAGACCAGCCGAGAAAATGGAGCCCAGTGCCCTCCCACTGGGAAGAGCGGGGCACCCCCCTCAGGGCACTCTGGAGAGCAGCGGGGGGCCTCTGAGCAACAGCAGGAAGGTGAATGGCTCCTGGGATGAAGGAAAACCGTCGAGATGTTCTACTTCTGGATTTTGCCTCAGGCTCAGCATTCTGATGCCTTGTGGTGAGAAATTGTGCTGCCAATCCAAAGGCACATGGTTCAAACCCACCAGCTACTCTACAGGAGAAACGTTGGCAATTTCCTCTCATCTCTTTGTTTCCTGTGAAAACCACTGGAGGGTCAGCTATGAGTTGATTACAACTTGAAGGAACACAACAATAGTAGAAGCATTGACTACTTAAAAAGTTATTGAAGCATTTGTCTTCAGTATTTCAGCTCCACTCCCCGGCACATGGTGAAGTTACACATCCAAGAGCCGCATTCAGGTGGACACCACCTCCTGAGACTTTCAAAAGGAAAGAAATTGCCACCCAGCGGTGGCGGCTGAGCAATGGGCACACCAGGCAAGCCATGGTGAGAACAGAGCCCCAAGAAAGAGCGAGTCCGGTTGCTCTCTTATTTCCGGTTTTAGCAGTGCTACTCTTCGGCCTCATCGAAAAATGTTAGGCTGTGAACCACCAGCAGCCCTAATACAGCCCTGGTCACCAGGAAGCACAGGGAGCAAATGCCACTTCTCTGCTAGTTGAGCTCAGAATGCCCAGAGACAGCCTTCAAGGAGGGGACCCAAGGAGAGCAGACAGCTACTGCTGGTGTCATGCTGTCTCTTCCAGAAAAGTCCCATTTCTTGGAAAGAACCTTTTGTTCCTAAGATGAACAGATTCCTAAAACAAAACGTCAGAACCAAGAATGAGCCGAGGGCAATGAGCTCTGGGGGAAAACATTGAAAAAGAAGATAAAGAACAGATCACAGCTCGTTGGAAAGACTGCCCTGGGCTTCTCAAGTCAGCCTGGCAGCCATAAGACGGGACACAGAGTATGTGACAAAATTCACCTTCTGAAATGCTGCTGGCTCTGACAGCAAGGTAAGTGACCCCAACCAGACCCCAGCTACCACTGATTCCGAGCACGGCTAGATGTGCGTCATTACCTAGCTGGCACTGTTCCGCGTCACAGCTCATTGCATGTGCTCTGCCCGGAGGTGTTCACACACAGTGACAAAGAAAGCCTTGCACTGGGATTTCATAAAGTCAAGCAAAGAGTGTGGAGCTTGGAGATCTAAGCCAAGCACATAGAAATGGTTTTGGTAAAATGGAATCTGTCATTTTCCTCCTTAGGGCATGTTTATTCTTTTCTTTCCTTTGAATTTCCTTCAGCCACTCCCTTCCCTTCTCTTCCCACTTTCCCTCCTCCCGTTTCCTGTGCATCCTGCTATTCCCTTCTACCATGGACCACCGAGAGAACAAACAGACCTGTCCTGGAGAGGGTGAAACTAAGCTATTCCTTGGGGGCAAGGATTTTGAAGCTCCATCTCACGTTCTTTGTGCATGTTGCCAGGAGGGACCAGTCCTTGGAGAAAGACATCATGCTTGGAAGAGTGGAGGGTCATCGCAGGAGAGGAAGACCCAGGGTGAGATGGATTGAAACAGCACTGTGGTGTAGGGGTAGTTGTGTCGGAGTCAGTGAGACTGGCTCAGGACAGGGCAGGCTTCAGCGCTATAGATTGTCGCTAGGAGTCAACTTAATGGAAGACACGTAACAACAAAAATGCTTTAGAGTAAAGCATTCAGTCAAGTGTGAGCCTGGCAGAAAAAGCTGGGCATATAGAGTCAATTACAAAAGCCCTCTGGCCAATTCAAAAGGTCAATGCACAAACCCATAAGCTTCCTGTTCTGAGCTTCCCCCCCCACACCCTTCCCCTTAAGAAGGTCCCTTCATTATGCACATAAACTATTAGCATCTAAAGAGAACTAGCCCCAGAAGAACAAAGGATACTGGCCTTGGGGCCACTTCATTTACATTTCCTTCCCTAGACCAGGGGAATCACCTGCTCCCAGCCTTGCTGGACACCTTTGGTCCGTGCTCTTGCAAGTGTCCCTGACTGAGTAGCCTGTGTCTCTGATGACATGTAGACGTGGTTTTGTTGCCAATACCAAAATTCTCTCATGTTGCAGACCAGGGGCAAAGTATTTTTATAAGTATTAATAATGAGACAAAACACTAGGGATGTAGGAGAAATACCAAGGTAAAGCAGGAGGCAAACAGTTCTAGAACCACTGAGGGGAACTCCAGCCGATCCCAGCTTTCCTGTCTTTATTGAAAATTGCCAGGGAGTAAATCACCAAGAGAATCCACTACAGGTGAAGCTAAGCTTTCTCTATTGACAAACTTCTGCTTGACTCAGGAGGGAGGGGCAATGCAAAACCCCTGTAAACGCTTAAGGATTGCCTTAATGTATCAGGATTAATCCCAGCTGATATCAACCTCATAACCTGAAGTAGTATTCTGTTTATTCCAAATATTTACCATAAAATTTGGCTTCCCATACTCTCATATCAAGAGAACCTGTAAGCAGACGTCTGAGCGCTGGGCTTTGAGAAATGGAACTTTAATATCCCAAATCTTAATCTTTATATCTGCACAAACCTTCCTGAAGGATGTAGCCCTTTGCGGGTCTCTGAGGAGCTGTGCTGTTGGCACCCCTGATTCCCCGACTTATCCTTTTCCCCCTTTCACACAGCATGCTGAATAAACAGCTTTTCTTGGCTTTTAGTAACTGTGAAATTAGTTCCTCCTCCCACGACAGCAACTTACAGGTGGTGTAGAAATGCCCTCTTTCCTTCGCCGTTGAGTTGACATGTTGCTGTTCGGAACGGACGCCTCGCTGACCCTCTAGAGGCTTTCGGAGGCAGCCAATCACACGGGAGACTGCATTGCTCTCTTTCTCGCACAGAGCAGCTGCTGGATTCGAAGGTGTGTCTTTGGGTTGGCAGCGCAATTCCTTAGCCACCCAGTATCGAAACCATCAACTCCTTCAAGAGTCTAAGCTCAAAATGGAACTAGGGTGGTCCAGTGAGCAAGCAGTTGCACTGCCACACCAAAGGCAGGCAGTTTGAAGCCTCCGGCTGCTCTATTAGAGAAAGACGGACAGCATTTCCCCGTGCGACTTACAGCTCTGAATACCACCAGAGGGCGGCTGTGAGTCAGATCTAAACGGACAGCACGCTGGGACAGCCACAGCAAGCTCAAAGTATTGTCTGGGCCTAAACAATGACATTGCAGATTGTATAGGTGGGAATGGATGGATGGATGGATGGATGGATGGATGGACGGACGGATAGACGGATGGTTGGATGAATGGAAAGATGGATGGACAGAAGGACGAATGATGATGGATGGATGGATGGATGGATGGACGGACAGATGGATGGAGGAGTAGATCAGTGCATGGGTGCTTCTGGTTCACATACGGATGATGTCTCTTAGATATGGCTTCTCTGCATCCAGAGACATTCAAATCATGACAGCTTTGTGTTTCCTGTGTGTTCAACAAGTTGTCCTGGCCCAGCTGCCCAGCAATAGCACCCTGCTCCAAAGAGAAAGGAACAGTTAGTACTTTAACAAAGCAGCCATTTTAACTTGTGCACTTGACTGAGTGGTTTTACCACAATCTCTCTACCATACAGATATCTGTCATGTATCTATCTATCTATCTATCGGAGTTTTTGGTACTCAAACATTTTTGTAACACTGTAAACACTGCTTTTTAGTCAGTATTTTCTTTCATTTTAATGGTATTTAAACTATCAGTTCTTATTTTAAGAGCCATCAATTATTATTTCACCCCCAGGGTAAAAAAACCCAAATCTTTGGAATCACATTTAAATTCTCTTTATCCTTCATTTTCTACTTTGCACTTTCCCCACATCTATTTGAAACAACTATTATTTTTTCCCTTTTTAATCTCCTGGCCTACCGTCCTGCCCATGCAACCTCATGGACATACATGCCTTATAGCCACCTTACCTCAAGTCACACGTAACTCACCAGACAGCCTATATATCACCATACTGTATAGCCATACATATGTTACCAAGAGACCCTGACGGTGACTTTTCTCTTGCAAGCTCATTTCCATTTCACTCAGTCACTTGTTGCTGCCAAATAGGTTCTGATAGCAGAGCTTCATCAGGTCTCTGATTCTGTAAATCACGATGGGATGAGAAGCCCCATCTTTCTCTCTGAGAGCGCCTTGTAGATTCAAGCCTTCGGAGACATAGCCTTTTGGTAGCAAGGTATTGATGGGGTGGTATTACTAATTTCAGAATTCTCTATGTATCAGTTTTAAAACTATCCTTATACAATTATAAAACTGACAGTTTTCTCTAGCCTGCAAAACTAGTTACTTGACCTTAGAATTCTTAGTTTCCTTTCTTTAGTCTTGTGAAGTAGTTTAATCTGTTTACCAAGAGAGAAGATGCATCTCCTAGATCAGCAGTTACCTCTTTGAAGCTGGTTTTCCAGGTCATATGTAAATTGTAACTTAATCTGCCTGTTTACCTGGAAAGGAAGTACTGAATTAACTCTTCTCTTCCCAAAACCCATTTTTCTCAACTAATATGTTAACTAGTTTATAGGTTACCTGTTTACTGGTGTCTGTGTGTGAATGTTTTTGGTTTTTTTGAATGTAGAAATTCTTTGATTTTACTAACCAAAGTGCATTGTTAAGTGAGTTGTTGTCTCACCCTGGTATAAAAGCCTAAAGACCACTCCCAGATGGGGAGGCAAAAAAAATCCTTTGCAAAAGAACCCTTTGCATTCAGTAACAGTATCACCCTATGAATTATGCCGTAGAATGAAAGCCTTAATCTAACGCTAATTATCCTGCTCTTGGTTAAAATCCTAATGCAAATTTCACTCATTAGTAGACATTCTAAGGACTTTCAAACTTTTACGTTTGTTTATCTGTTTTTGCTTTTAAGTAGGAATCCACAGTTTTACTATCATTCCATATAGTTAATCCCTTACTTCAGGAGAAAGATACACCATCTCCTCCCACGCCATGTACTTCCTCTGGAAATGCCATGGAGGCTCCGCTATGAGCTATGAGTCAGTTCCAACTTGACAGAGTGTAACAACAGCAACTCAATGTCAGTATTTTATCAACATATATCTTTATTCCTAGCTGGTAAAGACAGATGGTGGGAATCTCCACAGGAGAGAGAGGGAGGGAGTCAGCCCCTGTGGGCTTTGTCCACTCTGAGACTCCACTAGAGGGTCAGCTATGAGTCATTTCTGACGAGGGCACGCAACAACAACAACAACAACATATTTGTTCCAGGATATTACCTCATGTACTTTGTATCTGGCACATTCAGTCCTAATTCTTTATATTTTTTTATTCTCTCAATCCTTGATTCTTTCATATCTTGCATATACTCTGAGTATAATCTCAATGCCCCTTTTAATTAACCTGTGTGCCTCTGAAGCTTTCCTGACCACTCTAGTGAAAACAAACACCATTCTTAAAATACCAGTTTGCTTATACTTAACAAGCATCCTATTAAACATCTCAATTTTTATAGTTTCTTGTTTACATTTCATGCCGTGGATATTTACTGAATTGTTACTACTGACAGGCACTGAAACACGTTTCTTGGATGCAAGAGTTACCTTCCTCCTGAAAAGTTGGCTGCACATTTGTTGCTCTTGGTTGGGGAAGACGAGTGTATTGCTAATCAGGTGGGTATGTGCACGTTTATGCTGGCTGCTAGTTTTTAAACGGAAGGCAAAGAGGTAAAGCCACATCTGTAGATCTGACCGTGTCTCTGGGATAAGGTGTGCTCCCTGAGCAAGTGGTAATTAGACTGATAAGCAAGTGAACAAGACAGGGACAGCTGTGCCTCTGTGGTGAGGAAAAGCCTCAACAATACATAGAAGAGGATCAGCACGCCCTTCGCCAGGGGGTGGAGAAGGGACAGACTTTCCCCAACGGTGTCCAGTAGACTATGGAAAGGAGTTTATTGTTCTTTTAGTAAAAAATGGGTCTGTGAGTGGCACAATTTGCACTCAGCTGTTCACAGAAAGGTCGACGGTTCAAACCGATTCAGTGACATCCAGGAAAAAGACCTGGCAGTCTGCCGATAAAACCACACAGAGCAGTCCTGCTCTATGAAGCATGGAGTTGCTTACAAAGTGGGCACTGACTTGACAGCGAGGTTTTACCTTTTCGATTGATTTCACTGGAAAGGAGAAATACTGTATAGTTTAAGCTGAAAACAATATTATCAGATTTATATTTTGAAAGGTTACTAGAGACATGATTTAAAGGACTATTAAAAAGGATAATTGTTTTGTTTCTACTCATTAGTTTCTCCCATTAACAAACCGAAACAACAACCAAAAACCCCCACACATGATGATCATTATGTTGTTATATTCTTCCGCTAATTGAAGCAGCTTCATTGAGGTATACTGATTCCTGGTTGCTTATTCCTGTTTTTTTCTTTTTTTTTAAAAAAAGGAGCTACTCAAAGTAGGAAATGCTGTGGGTGATTTTGCTTCTTTGTGTTTGTTCTTTTTTTTTTTAAATAAGAATATTTTGAGAAAGAGGGGTTTAAGTCAAGTTTGTTTCCTTCATATTTGCCCTTCCCTTGGTGTGCTCTCGAAAGTTAATGTTCTTGGTCTGCATAGAAGAATAACTTTCATGTGTTACCACATCAGACATAAAGAAAAACAAAATCATAAAATTGTGATGCATTGTAATGTGGGTAATTATGAATCCTTTAGGTCAATTCATTTTGTGAGTCTACTTAATCAATGTTATTATCCTTATAAATTTTTAGGTTATGTTTTCTACAGGTGTTTTATATATTTTAAAAAGTTTATATAATTTATTGTTAATAGATGTCATAGAGTCAGCTTACTCATAGATATTTTACAAACAAAGCCTTAGTTGGGGCGGAAGTTGAGAAAAATGGGAGTCCCAGAGCACTCAGTTTTGTTCTTATGAAAGCTGTTACCCAGACCAGGAGTCTGTTGTACAAACAGAGCAAGAGAACACTGCATGGTTTAAAATAAGGGAGCGCATCAGGATTGTATTCTCTCTCCATGCCTTTTCAATCTGTATGTTGAGCAGGTTATTTGAGAAGCTGAACACTGTGAAGAGGAAAGTAGCATCAGGATTGGAGGAAGACTCACCAGTAACCTGCGTTATGCAGATGACACAACCTTACTTGCTGAATGTGAGGAGGACTTGAAGCACTTGTTGCAGGAGATCAAGGAATGCAGCCTTGAATTTGGATTGCATCTCAATGTCAAGAAAACAAAGATTCTTACAACTGTCCTGATAAGCGGCATCATGATAGATGGAGAAAATACTGAAACTGTCAACAACTTCATTTGCTTGGAGCCACAATTAACACCTGTAGTACCAGCAGTCAGGAAATAAGGAGACACACTGCACTGGGAAAATCTGCAGTTAGGGAACTTTCCAAATTATTCAAGGGTAATGACATCAGTTTGAAGGCTAAAGTGCCTCTGATTCAGACCGTAGTCTTTCCTATCACTTGCTATCCATCTGAGAGATGGATAATGAATAAGAATGAATGAAGGAAAAATGATACTTTTAAGTTGTGATGTTGGAGAAGAGCACTGAACATCTCACAGATGGCCAAAAGAATAAACAAGTATGTCATGGGAAGGGTGTAATCAGAGTGCTCTTTGGAGGCCGGAATGATGAGGCTTCACCTCACACACTTTGAGCATGTTGCTAGGAGAGGCTGTTCCTTGGAGAGGGACATGATGCTAGGAGAAAGGTAGAGGGTCGGTGAAGGAGAGGAAGACCCTCAAGGAGGTAGATTACACAGTGACTGCCAATGGGCTCTAATATGTCAGGCAGTGTGAAGATGGCACAGGATAGGATAGGGTTCAGACTAGTTGTCGGTGGGCCTACAATGATTCAGTGGCACCGAACAGCAACGTTACAAACAACACATGGAAACTTCTCCCTACTCAAGATTTCCCCCCTACTCAATTGTGGCAGTTACTGGGCCCATCAACTCCTCGATGGCCTCCCTCCCTCTCACGAACCCTCTGAGTCCCCAGCATGGAGTCTTCTTCAAAAGGCTGAAACCTCCAGACAATAAGCTCAAACTATGTGAGACAAATTCTTATCATCCTTACTTCTAAGAAGCACCCTGCCTAGACGTCTTACAAGATGTTGTTATGTGCTGTTGAGTTGCCTGGAGCTCATAGTGGCCCTGTGTACAGCAGCCCTGAAGCCTGCCCTGAACCAGTCTCACTGACTCCAACACACCTGCCCCCATTGCTCTAGTTACTGTATCAGCCCTTCTCATCCAGACTGACCTGAGAGCTGGACAATGAGTAAGGCTGACAGAAGCATCAAAGCCAATGAGCTGTGGTGTTGAAGGAGAGTACTGAATATTTCATGGACTGTCAAAAGGACAAACTGATAAATACATCTTGGAGGCAAAGGTAAAAGCTTCATCCACATACTTTGGTCATGTTGCTAGGAAAAGGTATTCCTTGGAGGAGGACATCATGTTTGGAAAGGTGGGCATTTCAGTGAAAGAGAGGAAGTCTTTCAACCAGATGCATTGACAAAATTATTTTAGCAATGGGCTCAAATGTGTCAGAGATTGTAAGGATGCCACAAGATAGGACAAGGTTCAGACCTGCTTCTCATAGCGTCAGTAAAAGTCATAATCAACTTGATAATTTTTACGAAAAACACAACAATATAACGATGCTGCTTCTTGGTCCATTTGTGAAGATTTTTGCTTTCTAGATGTTGAGATATAATCTATATTGAAGACTATAGCCTTTGATTTTTCAGTCAGTATTTCAAGTCTTCTTCACTTTCTGGCAGTAAGTGTTCCGAATACTCTGAGTTGTTGATGAATCCTAATCCTGACGCTACATTCTTCTTCATATGGTATGTTGTTACTGTTGTGTACCGTCAAATTAGAACCGACGCAGAGTTGACCCTCCTGTGGGTTTCAGAGGCCGTAAATTGCACTGGAAGACACTGTCCATTCTTTTTCTGAGGATCAACTGGTGGATGTGAACCCTGTACCTTTAGGACTACAGCACAGTTTCTTACTACCAGGCCATCAAAGCTTTCTAGTTTCTTCTTCATATAGTATATTGTTGGGCACCACTGAGCTGGACGTGGCCCACAGCTGACCCTCTGGTAGGTTTTCAGAGGCAGTAAATCACATGGCAGGTGTTTGCCCATTTTTCTCCGACAGAGCAGCTGGTGGGTTTGACCTGCAAGCCTTTTGGATTTAAGCATAGCCTCTTACATCTAGGCTTCCAGAGCTCCCTGGTGAATATAGTATATGTTCTGGAATTACTAGCTCATCATACAGATAGAATAGGCATCGAGAAAGATGCAACCTTGAAGTACACTTTTTCTGTTTCCAAGCTATGTAATATCTTCTCATTTGGTTTGAATGACTATTTCTTGGTCTGTGTATAGGCTTAATATGAGTTCAAAAAGTGTTCTGTAATTTCCATTCTTCCTAATATTATTTTGTTGTGATCTACACAGTCAAATAGCATCCACATCCTAAACACCATGCCTCTGGAAACGTTATGAACATTGACAAATGACTATAGTTGTAGAAAGGCTTCAGGGCTTTGTTTATAGGGTCACTATGAGCCGTGCTCCACTCTACGGCAATCAATACCAACACTGCCACCACCACAGTCAACTGACTTTGCATACTCAATAAAGCACAAGTACACATCTTTCTAATATGTTTTGTTTTCAGTCATCTTCTGACGGTTGACTGCGCAGTCCTGCTCTGGGCTCACATTCCAAGCAGTTTTTGAAGCTGCCGTTGTGGCCACTGTCTCAGCGCATCTCACTGAGGCTCTTCCTCCTCTCTGCTGGTGATGTCCTTCTCCAGCCACTGACTCCTCACATAGAATTCCCGAGCCCTGTGAGCCTGGAGAGAGGATGAAAGACACACAAGTGTTGAGGACTTTCCTTCATAGGGTCGCTATGAGTCACCTACGACTGGACAGCACTTAACAACAACGTGTGAGACTGAGTGTGGATGTCCTTCCCCTAAGGAGCATCACAGTAACACTCCTCCCCAGACAAATTTATTTGTTTTTCGTATTATACTCAATATTGCTGACTGTGTCAATTAATTCTCTGGAAAAGTCTGTGGGTTTCACAAATGGATAACGTATTTGCTGCTGACGGTAACACTGCAGAGGCGAGCCCTCCAGGCAATGTCAGAAGTCCTGGTGATCCGCTTTTGAGAAAGCAGCCATTGAAACGTCAGAACACAGTCCTCTGCTGAAACACACGGGAGCGCCACGAGTCAGCAAGCGTCTGGCAGCTGTGTTTTGAGTGTTGTAACTTTACCGTAATCTTCTTATCTGAGGAACCCAAGATAGGAGCATGAGAAAAACCATTGCTCATTGATTTATATAAACCCCGATGCTGACTCACATGAAGATCTGCTTGTCCTGTTTTATGGAATTAGTACAAACCTAACTGTTGGAGAGAAATGGAAACTGGGTATTGTTGAGCATGTAGTGCGGAACCATGTAAGAACACAGGTCCTTGGCTGATGGGGGAGGTAGAGGGCTCATGGCATTGATCATATTTCATAAGTGCAAGTCCAGACACAGTCTCATTACATGACCAAATGGGCCATCTGTGCCACCTGAAGTTTTTAAAAATAATCAATACGGATCATGTGATTTAAGAGCTAATAACAAGGGTAGCAGCCCTGCCCTAACTGATCTTGGCTAACTTCACCAATTTAGTTCTTATCTTGTGCATTGGCAGAAATTGCGATGATCAAAAATACTAAAAGTAGCAATGTAAGTAAAACTTCAGTATACTTTCACAATTTGTTGCTTCTTGTTCACTCGTTATTTATACTTGTACTATTTTTATGTAAAAGTTAAAAACTGTGTATATGTAGCTTTTCATAATTACAGTCATGAACATAGGAAGGAGTTTGATAGTCAAATAAGATTCCCCCTCTTGAAAGCAAACCAGCATGTTTTGGTTCCAGAAGACTCTTTCCGGAGGAGACACGAACAACGCCTTGAAGTCTTTCGTGTGAAGTGTCAGCTTACTTCCAGTGGAATGTTTGTTACCCACTGTTCTCTCTACGGGACTTACTTTCTGCCACATGCTGCTGCTCCCATTCGTGGCTTGGTCCAGAGTGGAGCAAACGGGAATTGAGTCAAAAGAAGTCAAATGCCTTGGGGAATTTCTGAGCTATTTTCAAGATTATCAGAGAACTATGAAATATCGCCTCGGTCAGAGAAATGACAGTCTCCACTTCTCCTTGTTTTTAATTTTTTTCCATGGTTCTTATTTATACTTTTCAGACTCCTGTGTGTATTTTCTTCATGTATTTTCTGTCTACTGAGTATCTATAAATGTTAACTTTATTTCTTTTATTGATAATCACTTAGTCATGTTAAAACTGCCACTATCTGGTTAGAAAATTGGAAAAACATAGCCTTTAACCAGCAGAGGAGAAACAGACTTCTTGCCTTAGGACCGTTACCATCCTTTTCAGTGATTAATGTGAGACTACCTGTGTCTCAAACTGACTATAAAATAATGGGAATAGAACTCATATTTGTTGAAATATTGATGCCTCTATTGAAGGGTGTGTAATAAGAACAGAGTTTTCTGTCTTTAACTTTTAGGGGAGCACCACTTGGGTAGATTTTCTGCTTTCTTCACTACTGCCCACATCTTTCTGGTAAGTTTCAGGTTGTGTTAACATACACAGCTCCCTTTCTCTACTGCCTTGCAAGTCTGAATTAGTCACATTAATATCACCTAAAACAAACTTGGAAGCAGGAGTGGCAGCCACTTTTGCAATAGTTTGCTTCCAGAAACCCTATGAACCTGGAGAGAGGATGAAACACACACAAGTGTTGAGGACTCTCCTTCATAGGGTCGCTGTGAGTTGCCTGCGACTCAATGACAATCAACAACAACAACATTGTAAATATATAAAACTAACTTTAAAACTCTGTTCAATTTGTGAGGATTCAGGAGAAACATTGTCCTTTGCTAGTTTTCTGTCCCACTTCATTCAGCAGTGATGCTTTTATTAGTGGTTTGGCATATGCTACAAGAGAAATTGGATACGGAACATACTTTTAATTCAATTAAACCTTCTATAAATACCATATCAGTCATTTAAGCAAGTGACTCGATGGCATATAACAACAACAACAAATGATGAAAGAACATTCTGTAAGATGATCATTATTTTTTTTTTTTTTACTTGTGAAGGTCCACCCAAGCCACGACCAGCAGCCCGAGAGGATCAAGTTCCCTGGAGGGGTCCCAGGAGTGTGAGGAGCTTGCAGGAACTGGCTGCCTCATCTCTGGCGGGGGGATGATTGGTGGGTTAAAATACCAGATCTTTGGTTAGCATCCCAAAACAGAATCCATTATGTTACCAGGAATCTCGCAGGAAACCATGTCAGGACAAAATCCAAGTTCAATGTTTGTTCCCTACTTCAATCCTAAAGAAAAATGAACAATGTCCTACCCAGTGGTAAGAGTTTGTGAAAGTTTTTGCTAAACTCTGTTGTTTATCACCAGGCAGCCGCTTACCAGATCACTTGCCCTTGAGATGATTGCAATTCACAGTGACCACAGATATGTCAACATTATGAGGTGATTGGATAGAATATGAGTTTTAAAAATAAAGCCGACCAGGATCTGATAGTGTACACAGAAAGAAAGCCTCAAGGACAAAATAAAAACAAACAAACAAAACCCAACAACCTGTTAGAGCTATTAGACCAATTTAGTAGAGTGACAGGTTATAAAATCAGTATCTAAAAATCAGTGGGATTCTTCTATAGTAACAAAGATGACTTGGAGAAGAAAATCAAGAAAGCAATACCATATACAATAGCCAACACAAACTGAAATGCTTGGGCATGACCCTAAGTAGGGATACAAAAGACTTATACAAAGAAAACTACAGAACTTTTCTGCAAGACATAAAAGACATAAAAAAAAAAATGGGAAAATGTACCCTGTTCATGGGAAGGAAGACTCAGTATTGTGAAAATGACAATCCTACCACTCTGCATAATAACATAATAAACTCAAAATCGTGAAAATGACTATCCTACGAAAAGCAATCTACATATTCAATGCAATCCCAATCCAGATAGCAAATATCTTTTTCAAGGAGATAGAAAAGGAAATTGTCAAGTTTATTTGTAGAAGAAAGAGACACCAAATAAGCAAAGCACTTCTGAAAAACAAGAATGAAGTGGGAAGCATAGCATTCTCTGACCTCAAAACCTACTACACAGCGGTAGTGACCAAAACAGCATGTTACTGGTATAAAGATAGGCACATAGACCAATGGAACAGGAATGAGAACCCAGAAATGGCCTCTGGTATCTATGGTCAACTGATATTCAACAAGGAAATAGAACCTATCAAATGGTGAAATGACAGTCTCTTCAATAAATGGTATTGGCAAAACTAGACTGCTACCTGAAGAAAGCTGAAACAAGACAGCAAACCGTAGTCGATAAGAGACAAACTGGGATCAAGCTTTGATGGCCTAGTCTATGGTAGAAAGAGACTGCCAAATACAGCCAGAAATGCACAATCTGAAGAGAATAAAATTGATGAATTAGACCTTCTAAAGATTAAATCCCTGTGTGCATCAAAAGTATTTATAGTAGAGTGAAAAGAAAACCTGCTGATTGGGGGATAAAACCCACTTGGCAATACCATTTCATACAAGGGTCTCATAAAAAGTTTACAGAATCCTACAGGACCTCCACAAGAAAAAAGACTGATAACAATTACAAAAATGAGCAAAAGACATGCAAAGACTTTTCGCAGAGAAAGATATTTGAATGGTCAACAGACACACGAAGAAATGCTAAAAATCATTGGCAATAAGAGAGATGCAAATCAAAACCACAATGAGATATCATTTTAGTCCAGTAGTAATGGCAAATTTAACAAGACAGCAAGTAATATACGTTGGAGAGGATGTGGTGAGATAGTGCTGTGTAGTTGGATGAATATACTATAATGTTTCTATCCAGTTATTTGTTGATGGGTACTTAGGTTGCTTTCATTTCTTTGCTATTGTAAATAACAAAATAATAAATATGAGTGTGTATATACCTGTGTGATTGGAGGTTATGGTTTCTTTAGGATTTATTCCCAGTAGTGGCATTGTTGGTTTACATGGTATTTCTATTTCTACCTTTTTGAGAAAATGCCAAACCTTGCACCTTCCATAGTGGTTACACCATTTTACACTCCCACCTACAGTGATTAAGAGTTCCAATCTCTCCACAGCCTTACCAGCATTTATTGTTTGCCGTTCTGTTGAACTTTGCTATTGTTACTGGGGTGAGATGATATCTCATAGTTGTGTTTATTTGCATCTCTCTGATAGGTAGGGATTTTGAACATTTCTTCATGTGTGTGTTTGCCATCTGAATGTCTTCTTTGGCCAAGTATATATTCATATCCTTTGCTATTGGGTTGTTTACCTTTTTCTCGTTGTGGTGTTGGAGTAGTATATAAATTTTAGATATGCATCCCTTATCAGATATGTCATTACCAAATATTTTTCTCAGTCTGCGGGAGATATATACTCCCTTGTTGGAGTAATATTTTGATGTGCATGGGGACTTGATTCTTAGAAGGCCTCATTCACCTCTTTTGTTCTCTCTTGGTTGTAGGTTTTTCATTATGCTTGGAAGACTGTCATACTGTGGAGTAGGGCTTCTAGAGTTCTTGCAAACTTTTTCTCTAATGACATTTATAATCTTTGGTTTTACATCTAGATCCTTGATCCATCTTTAGTTGATATTTGTGGATGGTGTGAAGTGTGAGTCTTGCTTGAGTTTTCTTCAGATAGTTTTACAATTTGACCAACACCATTTGTTCAAAAGGATGTTGTTTCCCCACTTAACTGATTTTATCTCCTTGTCAAAAAATCAGCTGAGTGTAGGTAGATGGGCTGATTTCTGGGTTCTTAATTCTATTCCATTGATCTATGTGTCTGTCACTGTACCAGTGCCATAATGTCTTGACCACCATACCTGTGTAGTATGATTTAAAATCAGCAAGTGTGTTGTCTCCTACCTTGTTTCTCTTTTTCAGAAGTCTTGCTTATTTGGGGTCTCTTTCCATTCCAAATAAAATTGAAAATTGCCTTTTCAGTCTATTTGAAAAATGGCATTGGTATCTATATTGAGATTGTACTGAACTTGTAGATAGCCTTTGGTAGAATTGTCATCTTCACAATATTGAGTCTTCTTATCCATGTTGTTGCTGTTGTTGTTATGTGCCGTCGAGTCACTTGTGACTCATAGTGACCCTATGTACAACAGCCCTAAACCCTGCTCTATCCTGTGCCAATCACACCGTCTCTGACACTCCCATCCTGATTACTCCAGTTACTGAATCAATCCACGTCATAGAGGTCTTCCCCTCCTGTGCTGTCCCTCCACCCTCCCAAGCATTATGTCTCTCTCCAAGGACTGTCCCTCCTTACAACATGTCTAAAGTATGTCAGACAAAGCCCCAGAATCCTTTCTTCCAAGGAGCAGCCTGGTTTAACCTTCTCCAAGATGAATCTGTTTGTTTTCTTGGCAGGCCAGGGTACATTCAACACTCTTCTCCAGCACCACAGCTCAAAGGCATCAATTCTTCTTCTATCCTTCCTAGTCATTGTCCAACTCTCTGATGCATGGCAGGTGATTGCAAAGACCATGGCCTGTATCAGATGCACCTTAGTCTCCAGAGTGACACCATTGCTCTTCAGTACCCTAGAGAGGTCCCTAACAGCCGACCTTCCCATCGCAATACATTTTTTTGATTTCCTGGCTACTGGTGCCAAGAGTGTTGACCGTGGAGCCAAGCAGACTAAAGTCGTTAACAATCTCAATCCCTTCACCATCTAGCATGCTGCTGCCAATTGATCCAGTGGTGAGAATCTTTGTCTTCTTGACATTGAGCCTCAGTCCATAATGAAGGCTGCAATCCTTGACCCTCTGCAGCAAGTGCATGAGGTCCTCCTCAGTTTCAGCAAGCAGGGTTGTGTCATCTGCATAACGCAGATTGTTAATAGATCTTCCACCAATCCTATCCGTGAGTATGGTATATTCTTCCATTTCTTCCAGTCTCTTTTTGTTTCTTTTTTTTTAATTTTTTTTACATTTTTTAAAAATAATTTTAATGAACATTTACAGAGAATTTGGATTTCCATTCATTCATTGCTGCACTTCTCTACCCGCCCAGCCCTCTCCCCCCACCCCCCAGTTCGCTCCTCTCTTTCAAAAGTAAAAGACTCCCTCCCTGGTACACAATCCCCCCGCGCCCCTCCCACCTCCCCAAGTACATTCCACTATGCAACCTTAATTGTGGACTCTTGTGATAACCGTAATACCCTATCATACATTGCTTTTAAATTATTCAGTCCCTCATCTGTATCAGTGCAGTATACACAATTTATCCAGTTTTTCTCAGTCTTACCCCCCACCCTGATATCAGTCCCATTTTACAGCAGTGGCACCATGCAATATTGTCATTACCAAACACTTTTTCCCAGTCTGTGGCTTCCCTTTTTACCCTGTTGGAGAAGTTTTTGGATGTGCATAGGGATTTGATTCTTAGAAGGTCCCATTCATCTATTCTTTTTGTTTCTTGTAGTAATGTTTTGTAATTTTCTTTATATGTCTTTTTCATCTTTAGTTAGATTTGCTCCTAAGTATTTAATCTGGTGATTAGCTATTGTGATAGGTCTTAGGTTTTGTAGCTCTTTTTCTGTGTTCTCTTTGTCACTGTAGAGAAATGCAACTAATTTTTGTATGTTGATCTTCCATCCTGCTATTTTGCTGAATTGGTTGACTATATCCAGTAATTTCCTCACTGAGTCTTTAGAGTTTTCTAAGTATACTATCACATCATCTGCATATAGAGCCATTTTTACCCTCTCTTTGCCAATTTGGATACCTCTTATTTCCTTGTCTTGTCTTATTGCTTTTACTAAGACTTCTAATACAATATTCAAGAGAAAAGGTGATAGTGGGAATCCTTGTCTAGTTCCTGTCCTAAAAGGGTTTGCCTTTAATCTCTCTCCATTGAGAAAGATGTTAGCTTTTGGTTTTGTATATATACTTTTCACTATGTTGAAGAAAGAATGTCTCTTTGCTCTTTATTGACTACACAAATGCATTTGAATGTGCGGATCATACCAAGCTATGGCTAACACTGAAAAGAATGGGAAACTCAGAATACTTAATTGTGCTCATGCCAAACCTATACTTAGACCAAGAGGCTATTGTCCAAACAAAGCAAGGCTTAAAATCAAGGAAGGTGTGTGACAGGGATATATCCTTTCTACATACCTATTCAATGTGTATGGTGAGAAAAGAAATTGGACTTTTTAAAAAAGAATGTGGCATCAGGATTGGAGGAAAACTTGAGTTATGCAGATGACACAACCTTGCTTGCTGAAAGTGAGGAGGATCTGAAGTGCTTGCTGTAGATGACGAAGATTTCAACATGGATCACATCTCAACTTGAAGACCGAAATCCTTACCACTGAACTAACAAGCTACATTATGATAAATAGAAGAAATGTCGAAGTCATTAACTTGATAACAAGGAAACTCGATAACTTAGCCTTCTAATGCTGCTGTAAATAAAACAATAAACAAAAAGTTAATGCATCTCATTTTTGGAGGCTAGAGATCCAAACAGGTGTCAGCTCTCGAGGATGCTCCAGAGAAAGGCCTCTCAGGGCTCGTCACTTGGGGATTCCTTCTATTCCTTTGTGCTCACTGGTCATGTATTGCTGGGTCTTTTCTCCTTTTATAATAAATTACTTAGAAATTATTAGAATGAGAGCCCACCCAAGTTTGGTATAACCGCTTTATAATAAAAGCTCTATTTCCAAGCACGTCTCATTCATAGTTACAGAAGAAAGGCTTCAGCATCTGTTTCGGGGAACATGATTCAATCTTTAACACAGGACATACAGATACGTTCCAAGTTGGGAAGCCCCGTTCCTCCCTCTCAGGCTGAATCTCCTTCCAGATAACCTGGCTGTTCTAATAAGGTCACGTGTTTAGTGTACTATTAATATCCTTTTGTTGTGGTCGTTGTCTTATACTGTGGAGTTTGAACTGATTCATAGTCGACCCTGAAGTGAATTTTCAGAAACTGGAATCACATGAGAAGAGATTACTCACCTTTCTTTTACAGAGCAGCTGGTGGATTTGAACCACATGCTGGCACAACAACTTCTTACCACTAAAGTCACCACAACTCCTTAAATTTCTTTTAGATTAAAGGAAATATGTCACTTTAAAGCATCTTTGTGGTACACAAATGCATTCCAAAGCACATTTTGATATGATTCTGTTGTCAGGTGCCATCAAATAATTTCTACCTCCATCCAGCCCCACATATAACACATCAAGCTGCTTCCGGGTCCTGTGTCAGGTCACAAGGGTAGAGATGTTTGAGCTCCTTGATGGCCACCGTGCTATTCCTTATTGTGAAGGCAGTCCTTCTTCTCTTTGACCTGCTTTACCACACACGACATATTTCTCAGGAACCTGTCCTTCCTGGAACATGCTCCAACAGGATGAAGGCTTAGCATCCTCCCTTCTGAGGACCGTTTTGTCTGCATTTTCCCCATGCAAATGTATCCATGCTCCTGGAAGCCCGTCATATATTGAGTATTCTTCACCACGTCTCTTCTTTTCTTTCTTGATTTTCCTTATTCATTTCACGTGCATATAAGGCAGTCAGAAAATAACATAGCTGGGGGTAAGTGCACCTGAGACATCAAAGTGACATCTAGCTTTTAAAGACTTTCAAAACATTAAACTTGCCCAGTGCCGAATGCCATTTAATTTCTTGATTGCGGTTTCCCTGGATTAAACACGGAGATTTGGAGTAAGTAGAGTTCAGAACTTCAGACTTCATGACTCCTCTGTTCAGGCTTATGGGCGCTAAATCCTGTTATCTTAGAACTTTATCAAAGGAAGGCTTACACACTGCGGCCAAGTCAGTTCTGACTCATATTGACCCTTCACTCATTTTTCTAAGACTTAGCGAGTGCATAAATCAAAGAGACAACTTGAAAGAGTAATCCATCCCCAGAAAGACCTTTTCATTAAGGACCTGTTGTGTATCTCTGCTTTCTGTGCATCTCTGTTAAAGGTGAAATGGCCTTAGAGACAGTATTCTGTTGGGATTGGAATATATTTTAGAATAGGGCAGTAGAGAAACAATGACACATTTCACTGGAGCCCCTGCCTCCTCCATTCCCCAGCGATTGTCAAAGAATTAATCATTCTTGAGGGAGCCTCCTGAAATCCCAGCCAGGGAGAGTCAGGAAGAAATATTGGAGATGGCAGCCCACTATTTCATCTATACAGGTATTCATGGCAGACTGTCTCATCTATCCATCTTAGAACTAGATTTCAGAAATGAGGTGCTTGTCAGAGGAATGCATATTAATGAGTTTATTTGAATTGAGAAATGAAGTCAGACTCTGTCTGACAGAAAGAATTCAGAGTTGGCTGATTACTTTGAAAATATTGACTGGCTTTGCCAATTAGGTTATGGGGCTGACATTTTCCAAATTAAATAAGGAAAACCTGCAGGTCCAGGTTTTGACAAACATATATAATAAAGGACTGAAGGAGATTAAAACATTTATTCAAAGCATTTATTGGCAAAGGCATATTGAAATGAGCAATATTTTAATCTTCTCCAAACTTGCACACTATGTTGAGTTAATCACAGTGGGTCAAAGTGCAAGATAAACACTGTAATCAAGGAGTGTTTGATGAAGTCCCTGAGAAATTTTCCTTTTGTTTTATGGTAGAGGTTGTTTTGTATGATTTCTGGAAGTTTATAGCTGAATGACTCCAATTAGAGAGTAGTCAATCCATTTGCAAGTAAGGTGACATTGTTGAACAACTAAACTGTCTTTTCTTGGAAATTAAAAAATATATTGAACTTAAAACGATTATTAATAATTTCAAAAGCAGATTTAGAAATGGAAGAAAGAGAGTCATACTTTAAATATGTTTAGTAAAATATAGCAAAACAATGGGGAAAAATCTGATTCTGAAATGCAGAGCCTAGGCTCTGCCTCATGGACGTCAGCGTGCCAGGAGGGGGCGGGGTGGAGCGTTCGTCTGAAATGTGCTCCTTGCCTGGTGTTGAACCCAGGGCAGAAAGGAAAATGCAATAACTCTGTTAATCCTCTCATTCTGCCACAGTACGTTCCTTGAGACATTCCTTTGACTTTCAATTATCATTGTAGTAGTTAGTGTTGCTCGTCTGTAAAATGACTCCTAGTCCATTTAGTAATTTTTAGAATCAACTAGTTCAAGCTTTTTAAACACTCAGCCCGACAATAAATGGTTTTTACCTGAGTTTGACTATTCTAAAGCAAAGAATCTTCATTCTCATAGTCGAGTAAGACTTAAAGAACCAGTGACACTATGCAGTTAAATATATGGGAGTTATACATTAAAATACTTAATTTGATAAGACTCAGTAAAGAACTCCATCACACAAATATTACCTTGTTTCCCATACAATCAAGTTGGACTTATTCCACTTATTTCTGTTCCGTGTAAAGCACAAAGACGGACTCACATTTAGGTATTTGAAGTAAGACAAAACTCAGCTGAGAGTGTAAAGAAACTGAGAATGCATATCAAACAAAAAGGGATAAACAGAATAGTTGGGAATAATTCCACAATTGGCTAAGGTCATCACACACAGAATTCAGAACTTGAGAAGAAAATACTGACAGTACAACGGAAATATGGACAAAGAACAACAACAGTTCTTCAAAATAGGACTTAAACAAGGAAGACTGTTAATTTAAGTCCTAATTGGAGAATGTAAATTAAAATTATACAAAGATGAAATTCCTTACCAGATTGGCCCAAATGCAAACCTCAAGCCATGTGACCTGTTGCTGAGGCCGTGGGCTGGCAGACAAGCCAGTGGCTACCTGGAGATCAGAATGCTTCTGTCCATATGGAATAAAATAAGATCTATCAAAATAAAAATTTCATTTGCCCTTTGGCCTAGAAATCCCAGTTCTGGGAATTCAGTCCGATTCTCTTAGACAGCTTTTGTGGCTGCAATAAACAACCCTAAAATCTCAGTGACTTACAAAAGAAACATTTATTTATGGCATTTATTACATGAGGGCTGCAAGTCAGCTCGGGGGTCCTTGGCGTCTTCTGTTTCCTGAGTCAAGGCTGCACTGTCAGATTTGTGTGGGCCTGCTGCTCTTACGTGGGGAAAGGAGCAGAGCTCAGAGCTTGTGGAAACAGAGCAGTCGTGTTTGAGTCTACTGAGAGCTAGCACACTGCCACTTCTACCCGTGTGCCAGGGGACGAAGCAAATTATATATCTGAGGCCACGGTCCTTGGCGTGGTGTCCTGTGCTCTGTCTGCGGGGACCCACTGCAGACTCACGCAGAGCAAGCATGGGTATCTCATCAGTTACAGGGAGCAGGTAGGAGTGAAAAGTCCCCTTGTCCGCCTGTACATGCTCTGAAACCTGGCTGCCTCATTAAGGGTCATAAGAGTAACAGTTACCGACATTGGTGAAGGGCTACTGACAAGCTCTCTACAAATGCCCTCTTTATCAGAGCAGTGCACGACTCAGAGTCCTGGAGTCTTTGCATGAACGCCTGCTTCAGCCAGCCATTGTTGCTGGGCACATTTCCAGGTGCACAGTGATCTTTTCCAAACCACACATCCTACATCACTAAAATACGGAGCTGTGCGCTGATTCCACCCACTTTGCAGGTGTTTATCTAGGGTCTGATGTGCCCCACGTGATGTAAACTGAAGAAGTCTGACAGACACACTCACCTTCAGAAATTCATTCTCTTCTATACCAGGGTTTTCCCACACTCTTGTTTCTGATGCTCTGTCTTGGTTCAGAATACAGGTATAAATATGGGAAGTGCTGAAGGGGGATTAGGCTTTTGACACCAGAAACCAGGAATCTAAGACAAGTAACTCTTCAAAATAAAATTAAATTAACCTGAAAAATGTTGAATGACCCAGGGAGTATCAAAAGAAGACAAAAGGAGTCCACAAAGTCACTAAACTAAAAGAGCTGGCTGACACAAGAATTTCATGAAACAGCATATGATATGACAGTGGTAATAAAGGAGGAAATTCAAGCTGGAAATTCAATTCGAGGAATTGGCAAAAAACAAGGTCCTAGGTACTGATGGAATACCAATTGAAATATTTCAACAAACAGATGCTGCCCTGGATGTACTCACCAGGTTATGCCAAGAAATCTGGAGGACAGCTACCTGGCCAACTGACTGGAGTAGATCTATCTTTATTCCCATTCCAAAAAAAGGTGATACAATGGAATGTGGAAATTATAAAACACAACCACTGATAACACATGCAAACAAGATCCTGCTGAAGATTATCCAAAAACTATGGAACAATACACCAACAGAGACCTGTCAGACGTACAGACTAAGTTCAGAAGAGGTTGTGGCACTAGGGACATCATAGCCAACGCTAGCTGGATCTTGGCCAAAAGCAGAGAGTACCAGAGGAATGTGTCTATCTGTGCTTCATTGACTATGCAGAAGCATTTGACTGTGTGGATCACAACGAATTGCAGCTAACCTCGATGAGAATGGGAATCCCAGAACAGTTAATTGTGCTTACGCAAAACCTATGGAAGCAGTGGTCAGGACAGAGTAGGGAGACACTACTGGATTGAAAATGGTTCAGGACCAGGTGTGTCAGAGATGCAGCGTATCTCCTATCTTTTCAATCTATATGCAGAACAGATCATTCGAGAGGCTGGGCTTTCTGAGGAGGAATGTGGCATCAGGATTGGAGGAAGACTCATCAACAACTTGCATTATGCAGAGGACACAACCTTGCTTGCTAAAACTCAGGAGGCCATGAGGCACATGCTGCAGAAGGTCAAGGACTATAGTCTTCAATATGGATTGAAGTTCAGCTTCAAGAAAATGAAGATTCACACCACTAGATCAGTTGGCAGCACCACAACAGATGGAGAAGAGATTGAGGTTGTTGAAATTTCAGCTTATTAGGTCCCACAATCAATATCCTTTTCACCAGCAGTCAGGAAATTGAAAAATAAAAGGTTTAGGTATATCTACTTTCAGGGACCTCTCTAGAGTACTGAGAAGCAATGATGTCAGTCCAGAGAGTAAGGTGCACCTGATCCAGGCCATAGTCTTAGCAATTGCTTGGTACTCATCAAAAAGCTGGAGTTGATACCTTTAAGTTGTGGTTCTGGATAAGAGTACTTAACATACCATGGACTGCCAAGAGAATAAACAGGTCTATCCTGGAGAAAATGAAGCCGGGTTGCTCTTTGAAGGTAAAGATTTTGAAGCTCCTTCTCACATA
Source organism: Elephantulus edwardii (assembly GCF_000299155.1). Classification (NCBI taxonomy): domain Eukaryota; kingdom Metazoa; phylum Chordata; class Mammalia; order Macroscelidea; family Macroscelididae; genus Elephantulus; species Elephantulus edwardii. The sequence continues at coordinate 14,096,692 of NW_006399805.1, forward strand.
CGTTGTGCACCTGGCCAGGAGGGACCAGTCATTGGATAGACAGTTCAGGAGAGGAAGACCCAGGATGAGATGAATTGACTCAGTGACTGGAGAAATGGGATTAGATCTGTCATGTCAGAGGCAATGAGATTGGCTCAGGATAGAGCAGAGTTCAGAGCTGTTGTACATAAGCTCACTATGAATCGCGGGTGTCGCGACAGAGTATAACAACAGCAGCATCCTGAACAATGTACTTCTGGGTGTTTGGATGTAATGCTGTGTGGTGTCTCTGATGTCCTTACTTCATCCCTTGAACCCACACCAACACACCTTTAACTTACTCCTCCAAAGTCCCCTCAATGCTACCTGTCCTGGATTTCTTATTCCTTGTGAGATATTTAGAAGATGGCAAGGAAATTGGCTTGTGTTGGTACTTTCTCAGAATTCTCCCTGCTGTAGATGTTTGGGGGTTTTTGTCTGCTTTGGTGTTTTTGGTTTTTTGAAAATGTTTGCTTTGTGGTGGTTTTCCTTCTCTCAATAATTGCTTATAAAAGATCAAGGAACTTTGGTGGTACAGTGTGTAACACAGAAGGCCAGGCATCAAAAGGTACCACCTAATCTACAGGGTGATCTCCAGCCCTCTCCTTTCATGAGAGAGTAATGATACTGTTTATCATTTTCACATTGTGATGACTCTCTTCCAGTGTGTTGGCCAGCCAGCTGTCCTCTAAGTTTCCTCACATACACTGCTCACATGTCAAGGCTCTCACTCTCTGTTGGCTGAAACCTGCCAGCTGATGCCCACTGACCCCGGGGGCCTTAGTTTTCACCAGTGCCTTTAATACAACTTGAACTTCTTCCTTTATTACCATTGGCTGTTGAGCCCTTGAGACTTCCTGAAATATCTCTTGTCCTTTGGTACTTCCTGAAATATTTCAGTTGTTTTTGCTGGAGTGATTTTGAGAGTCCCTTCCATCTTCTTTTGGTACTTCCTGATAATTCAAGATTCTTCCCATAGTATTTCTCAGCCTCAACTTGAGGCTTGAAGTTCCTTTTTTGGGTTTTTTCCATATCAGTATCTCAGACACGTTCATTCATTCTGGAGGCTTCAAGATCAGAATTGTTCAGTGTCTCTCTAATTACTAGTCATTGTAAAGCTCTGAGAATTATTCCTTTAGTTATACTGATGAGATTTAGATTGCTAACAATAATAAAAAATGATTAGAGATTTAGATTGCTAACAATAATAAAAAAATGATTAGAGCATTACACAGATATAGAACTGCCAGAAGTCCAAGCTGGGTTTAGAAGAGTCCATGTCACCAGGAATATCATTGCTAATGTTGGATAGATCTTGGCTGAAAGCAAAGAATACCAGAAGAATGTCTATTTGTATTTTATGAACTCTGTAAAGGCATTTGACTATGTGAATCAAAATAAACTAAGGCTAACATTGAGAAAAATGGGAATCTCAGAACCCTTAATTATGCTCACAGGAAAACCTGGATCAGGAAGCTGATGTCTGAACAGAGCAAGAACACTGCATGGTTTAAAATTAAGAAAGGTGTGTGTCAAGGTTGTCTCCCTTCTGCACACCTATCCAGTCAATACACTGAGCAAATAAATAATTTGAGAAGCTGAACTCTGAAGAACAATGAGGCATCAGGATTGAAGGAAGACACAGTATAACTTTCATTAAACTGATAACACAACCTTGCTTGTAGAAAGTGAGCAGAACTTGAAGTACTTGCTGCAGAAGATCAAAGACTATAGCCTACAATATGGTTGTGTCTCAACATTAAAAAGACAAAAATTTTCACCACTGAACCAACAAACCACATCATCATAGATAGAAAAAAAGATTCAAATTATCAACAATTTAATCATACTTGGATCCACAATCAGTATTCTTGGTACCAGCAGTCAGGAGATCAGAAGACATATTGCATTGGGAAAGATTGTTGTCAGAGATCACTCCCAATTACTGATGAGCAATGATGTCAGTTTGAAGATTAAGGTGCGCCTGATTCAGACCATGGTGTTTCCAGTCATTTACTATGCATCTAAGAGCTGAACAACGCATAAAAATCCCACAGAAAAAGCAATTACTTTGAACTGTGATGTTGGAGAAGAGTACCAAATATCCCACTGACTGCTAAAAGAGCAATCAGATTCGACTTGGAGAAGTTGCCGTCAGGGTGCTCCTTGTTGACAGAATAAGAACACGTCATCTCATGGACAGGAACTCTCATATACTCTTGGTGGGATTGAAAATGGTACAACCACTCTGGAAGGTAGTTTGGTGTTTTCTCAAAAAAGCTGAACATAGAAATTCCATATGACCCAGCTATTCTACTACTTGAAATATATGCTGAGAAAATGAGAACTGAGGCACAAACAGAGACTTGTACACCAATGTTCATAGCAGCATTATTCACTACGGCAAGAATATGGAAACAGCTCAAATGTCCAACCACAAACGAATGGATTGACCAATTATGGTACATTCACATGATGGAACACTACACAAATTGCAGGAGCAATGATTTTGAAAATCACTGCAAAGCATTATGCTACGTGAACTAACTCAGTCTCATAAAAATTTTCTTTAAAACCCCCCAAAACTTCATCTCACATGCTTTGGGCATGTTTCTTGGAGAAGCCATCCACTGGAGAAGAACATCATGCTTGGGAAGGTGGAGAGGAAGAGCTTGAATGGGCTGGACCGACACAGTGACCTGGCTGCAGCTGTGGGCTCGGGTATGCCACAGATGACAAGGACAGTGCAGGACAGTGCAGGGCCCGGGTCCACTGTTCATAGGGTCTCTATGAGTCATACTAGACTTGAAGGCATCTAACAAAAACTTCACAAGTGAAAAACTGCCCTTCTCTTCTCAAAGATTTACAACCTCAGAACCCCAACAGAAGGTCACGACAAAGGTGAACTGCCTGGTTAACACTTAAGGTTTCTTTTTGTTTTTGCTCTTTTCAGTGTTATCAATATATAAAAATTAACCCTGCTATCCAGATGTGTTTTTATTAGAAGACAAATTTACAGAAAATGAACATGTATAAAAGTGAAAACGCTGGCCAAACTCTGCAACCTCGATCTTTCCCCCGTCCTCAGCCTTAGCCTCCCTCATCTCTCCCTTACCCACTTTAGACTTTAGTATGATCTTACTAGTAAACTACTTTGAGAAATAAAACACACAAATGATAATTTTATTGACATCTTTTTTAAGTGGATTTTCGTACAATAGTTATTTACACTGTGTTTCTTTCATGTATATTGTGTGCTGGGTTTTTTCTGCCCCTTCCCCCACCCACCAAACCCTGTGACCCTGTGACTTCCACCCTCAGCCAATTGCCCCCTTTCTTTCTTTCCCTCTTTTATATTAATTTCTTTCTCTTAAAGATGGAATTTACCTTCTGTTCTCTTTAGCAATGAAAGTTTTCTTCATGAGATGTTTCTAACCACTCACAGGGTGAGGAGAAAGTCTTATGATTTATATTCTAATTGCCAAAGTATTAGAATTCTTTTCCAGGTCTGCCTTAAATTCTCTTTCATTTAACTTAGCACCTTTAATTTCTATACATAAATAAAGAAAACATTTCCTCCAAGTGATAGAATGACACATTCTTACCAATTTTCATGTCTAAAAATACACTGATGTCATTCAGCCTGTCAGAAAAATATATTTATCCTATTTCTTCAAAATTTCATCTAATGTTCATTTTTAAATATTCTCTAGCAGTTTATGAACTATGTTGTTGTTATGTGCCATTGAGTCACCTGCAAATCATGGCAACCCCATGTACAACAGCTCTGAAGCCTATCTTGTCCTGAGCCAGTCTCACTGACTGACACACCTATCCCCTTTAACCCCTGTTACTGTGTCAGTCAATCTCATCCAGGGTTTTCTCTCCTGCAAAATCCCTCCACCCTTCTGAGTATTATCTCCTTCTCCTAGGACCAGTCCCTCTTGGCCACATGCCCCAAATTATGGAGACAGAGCTTCAGAATCCTAACCTCTAAGGAGAAACTTGATTTCATCCTCTTCAAGACAGAACTATTTGTTTTCTTGGCAGTCCATGATATGTTTAAGACTCTTCTCAAGCACCACAACTCAATGGCATCAATTGTTCTTTTGTCATCCTTAGTCATTTTCTAGCACTCTGAGGCATAGCAAGTAATTGTGAAGACCATGGCCTAGATCATGTGCACCCTAGTCCCTAGAGTGACATCATTGCTTTTCAGTACCCTAGAGAGATTTTTCCCAGTGCAATTAGCCTTTTGATTTCCTGACTGCTGGTGTCAAGAGTGTTGATTGTGGAGCTGAGGAAGCTGTAATTATTAACAACCTCAATCTCTGCTCCATCCATCATGGTGCTGCCAGTTAGCCCAGTGGGGAGAATCTTCTTGATACTGAGCCTCAATCATATTGAAAACTACAGTCCTTGACCTTCTATGAACTATATGCTATAGATATTTTTTAAAAAATCTATAAATCTCAATACTTAGTTTTTAAATTATATTTTATTTCTAATGTTTTCCATCTTTATATTATTATCTGACAGAACATACACAGTTTTTTAAGGGCAGATTAAAGGAGATTTAATAAGCTGTGTAAGAAGTCATGTTCTTAATTTGCTGCTTTACAACTAAGAAAAACAATTTGTGGTAGATATATTATTAGTTGAGTTTTGTCCCCCAAAAAGGCTTTTTGTCTCATTCCCTAGATATGTGACCTTGTAGGAACTTGTTTGGGGAAAGGGGATTTTTCTTGCGGATCTCACAAGCATAATTAATGAAATAAGAGTAGAGAGGCCTGGAGAAATTCCGAGCAGAGCCTCCACAAGGAAGGGACTGTCTGAGACTTTGTACTTCTAAACTTCAGGTCTGTTGGTCCTTAAAGTCTACTGCTTAGAGCCCCCACTTTGAAGGGTTTTCTATGGCAACACTAGGAAACTAATATAATTTTCATTGATAATCTGAAGTGGAGGGAGATACAACAGATATTTTCTTATTTTATTTGCAACATTTTCTCCAAATGAATAGCCAGGTCTTCATTTCAAAGGAATTTATAAGCTAAGAATTTGAAAAATGTAACAAAGTGAATTCATTTATGCTCTAAGAATTGTTTATATAATAAGCACATATAACATTCTAGAAGCCCAGCACAGTATATTCAAGGAATTTTTTAAAATACACACTGAAAAAAAGACAATTATCCTTCCACAGCTTAAGGGTTTACAGCAGGGGGCCAGCAAACTCAATGCTACTATATATAAGTAGTATTTTATCCTTGCATTCCAAAACCACTTGATTTGACATGCATATTGCTGATTTGTTGGACTGTGGAATAACCTGATAGACATATAGATAAATACAAGTAAGCATGCTTCTTCATTTCTTCTTCCTTGATTTTCATTGTGCATCCAGGTAAGCCAGTCCACACCTCCCCTCTAGGGGAAAGCAGCAGTTTCATAGGCTGCCAACTCAAAGCTCTGTCGTTTAAACCTCCTGGCCACTCTAAGGGAGAAGTCGTGGCAGTCCGCTTCTTTAGAGACTGTTAGGGGCCTTCAAGCTGGCACTAACTCGTAACATCTCCACGGACAACCAAGGGCGCATGGCGCAGTCCTGGACTCGAGCCCACATTGGCAGAAACCACGTGACTGTATCTCATGGCGGGCCTTCTCTATGACTGATCCTCTCCTTTTCCAGGTCTGTCTTTCTCAGGGGACATCATGACCAAGTGTCCAAAGAACCTCAGAAGAAGTCTCTTCACCCCACACAGGGCTCGGAAGGACATTACTTTTTTAAAGATATATTTGTTCTTTGGCAGGCCGTGGGAGAGCCCTACAATTCAAATATGTTAGTTGTCGTCATTGTTGTTTTGTACCATAGATCCAACCCATAGCTTACCCTCCGCTAGCTTTCCAGAGGCGGTTAATGGCCCAGGAGGAGATGGCCCATCCTTCTCCCATGGAGCAGCTGATGGTCTTGAACTGCATGTCTTTGGAATTGCAGCGATAGAATTACGAATAGGCCACCTTTCTCTGTAGGAGAAGGATGGGCAATCTCCTCCCAAGTGATTAACGGCCTCTGGAAATCTGTTGGAGGGTCAGCTATGACGTAGTCCTGACTTAACAGGACACAACACCAGTTCACTGTAGCCTTCCTACGCGTATGAAGCAACGGTGAAAGTCAGCGCTTGTCACAGCCTCAGCCTAGCCATCAGTGGAGCAGCCACAGTTCTACGCTGTCTACAGGCTCATTTTGGGTGGACATTGACTCAACCTTGGTTTTCCACAGTCAGGAATTGACACATTCCAGCCAACAGCCAAGAATTTCACCACCTGAGAGCCATAGCTTCTCATCTGTAGGTTGCCTGTTTTCCAAATGTTTCAAAAATAGATAAAATAATTCTAATTTCATTAGTTTATATAAGAACTTTTGGAATAATTTATTTGAAAATGTAGTTCTATATTATATAAAAGGGTTCACTTCTAGTCTTAAAAAAACTCACAAAAAACCACAGAATGCATTGACTCAGTGATGATAACAATGGGCTCGTGTGTGACAGAGGTCGTGAGGATGCCACAGAGTAGAAAGGGCTCAGACCTGGTGTTCATGGGTCATTATGACTGTTAGCCGACTTGACAGAACCCAACAACTACAACAGAAAAACTTCTGGCAATAAAAACAATCTTGGAGTTTCATTATAATTACTTTTGTTGTTGTTATGCACCATGGAGCTGCTGCGACTCATAGCAACTGTATGTACAGCAGCTCTGAAGCCTGCCTTGTCCTGAGCCAGTAGCACTGTGACATCCCCACCCCTGTCACTCAAGTTACTGTATCAATCCTTCTTATCTGGGGTATGATGTCCTTCTCCAAGGATTGGTCTTTCCTGGCCATGTGCCCAAAGTATGTGAGACAGAGCTCCAGAATCCTAGCCTCCAAGGAGAAACCTGGTCTCACCCTCTCCAAGACAGACTTATTTGTTTTCTTGGCAGTCCATGGTATATTCAAGACTCTTCTCCAGCACAAATCAAGGCATCAATTCTTCTTCTGTCATCTTTAATCATTGTCCAGCTCTCTGATACACAGCAGGTGATTGCGAAGACCATGGTCTGGATCAGGTGCACCTTAGTCTCTAGAATGACATCATTGCTTCTCAGTACTCTAGAAAGGTTCGTGATAGCAGATTTACCTAATGCAACTTGTCTTTTGATTTCCTGACTGCTGGTGGCAAGTGTGTTGATTGTGGAGCCAAGCAAGCTGAAATTGTTCACAATCTCAATCTCTTCTTCATCCATCAGGTCCCATCAGTTGGCCCAGTGGTGAGAATCTTTGTTTTCTTGATATTGAGCTTCAATTCATATTGAAGACTACCTCGACCTTCCACAGCAAGTGCTTCAGGTCCTCCTCAGTTTCAGCAAGCAGAGTAGTGTCATCTGCATAATGCAGGTTGTTGATGAGTCTTCTTCCAATCCTGATTCCACACTCCTCTTCATGAAGCCCAGCCTCCCAGATGATCTGTTCTGCATATAGATTGAAAAGATACGGAGACCACATACATCCCTGACACATTCCCTCCCTGATTTTGAGCCATGCAATGTTTCCTTGCTCTGTTCTGAGGACTCCTTCCTGATCTGAGATATAATTACTATTGGCTTCAGTTTATATTATCTCCAAATATAGTTCGAAATAAAGTCAAGTGACTGTTGGCCAACTACAGCTGGCTCCCTTTAGTCTTTCTTAGAGCAGATGTTGTTGTGTAACTGTCAACTCATCTGAAATGTTCCGTATGACCATACCTAGTACCTATTCAGCTCACAAAATGCCATCCTATATTGTCCAATAACTCTCAGTTAATCTAGGAGGTTATTATGGACAAGTCAAGCAACCAGGTAGCCCACAAAGTGCCTGGAAGCATTGGGTCTCATCTTAGAAATTCTGAGAAAGGCTACAAAACTGGCACCTCAAACTATGGCTGAAGTAGAAATGTGTACCATGTCTCCTCCACTTCTCTTTGGGGAAATCATTAAAATAAATAATCATAGCAGCACACACCACCTCTACATGAAATGAAAATCATATCATTTTTCTCTCCTAAAACTTCTACTGAGATTAAAAACAATTTTTTAAATTGTTAGCATTTACATATCATACACATTTTTATAGCCTGTTTCTCTCTATGACCCCAAAGAAAGTCATCTTGGTCACAGAGAGAAATTTTCACAAGCACGGTCATTTTCTGAAGGATATTTTATACTGAAAAGTCTTTGAAATATCATTTTTCATCTACCCTCTAAACCTATTGAAAATGTCTCCATAGTACCTGAAACATTTTCCTCTGTTGAAATATATCATTTTACATTACTCAGATGTTCTGAAAATTCATAAAGTGGCAATCATAATTTACTGAGATTTCTTTCTGCCAGGGAGGAATGAATAAAACCATATAGTGCATTCAAGAGGAAAAATAAAAGAAAAATGAAAAGAGTAACACCAGTACCTTTGGTCGACTAGTAATGTAAGTTCAAACTGAGAAAGGATCATTCTTAGAACCGATCTTCATCTCAGCAGTTTTCCACAAATGGTTTTTTTCTTTTTTTTTATTTCAAGCTACTGAAAAACTGAAACTTAAAATTACACAGAAAAGTTTCTATTGCAGATCCCTATTATAGTTTTCTTTTGCTGTTGTCAACAATTATCAATCTTTTATGCTCAACTCAATGATTTCCTCATTTCTGTTCACATCCCCACATTGCTCTGACCCATCCTTAAAATGTAAATAAACTCTATCAGCATACTTATTTTCCTAGGATGGTTAATCATAGGTGCCAGCTTGACTGAGTGGGGCCATGAGGCTCAGTTGTTGAGTCCAATACTATTCCTGTTGTTAAGAAGCATTTATTAGTAATAAAATCTAGCTTTACATAATTACCACTAGTGCCCCTACTTCAATTAGTCAAATGTGATAAGTGAGACCAAGCAGCTTTGTCTAGGGGATATATGCTTTGCCTAGTCTATAAATAGACAGTTTCCCAGAACTCTCTCATGACTCGCTGGTTCAGTCACCTCTACTCGAATTTGGGTCATAAGCCTGAAAGAGTCTTCAGACAATTGTCTAATCTGTAGATTTTGCCTTTGCCCTGAGTAAGGTGGCTTGACATAGTGACTGGGGTAGTAGGGACGGGTATGTTGAAGACAGCGAGATTGGCTCAGGATGGAGCAGGGTTCAGAGCTATTGTTTATAGTGACTCTAGGAGTCGTAGCTGACTGGACAGTTGTAATAACAACTGTCATACACTGTGCCGTAACCTATGTAATACAGACAACACAACCTGTGTGGATTACATACAGAAAGCCTTCAATGTGGATTGCATCTCAACATCAAGAAAACAAAAATTTGTACCACTGAACTGATAGGCAGCATCATGATAAAATTGTCAAGTTTCATCTTACTAGGATATCCACGATCAATATTCTTGAAACCAGTAGTTAACAGATCAGGATACCTTTTGCACTGGGAAATTCTGCAGTCAGGATTCTCGCCACATTACTGAGAAGCAATGAAGTTTGAACACTTAGGTGTGCCTAATTCAGCTGATGGTCTTTTCAATAATTTGCTATACATCTGAAAGCTGGACAATGAATAAGGATAACAGGAGGGGAAACTCTGTCTTTGAGCTGTGGTTGGAGATTATTAGATGCCCCGTGGATGCCAAAAGAACAAACAGATGTGTCCCATAGACCGTCAAAGCAGAGTGCTCCTTGGAGGCAAGGGTCGTAAGACTTCATCTCACGTACTTTGGGCATAACGTTAGTTAGGAGGGGGCTGTTCCTTGGAAAGACACACTGTGCTTGGAAAGTTGGAGGGCCACCAAAGGAGAGGAAGATCTCCAATGAGATGGACTGGCTTAATGACTACTGCAATGGGCTCCAGTGTGTCAGAAATGGTGAAGCACAAGGTAGCACAGGGCTCAGAGGTGTTGTTCACAGGGTCACTTGACAACACCTCACAACAACAACAATCATATGCACCAGGTCCTCCGAATGAATTTTCAGTGTAAATTAATGTACACATATAAATACAAATCTAATTTCATGACTTTTCCCTCTTTGCCAGTTCCTTAAACTGGAACTCTAGTTTTTCTCTTTGTTTGTCTCTATCTCTCCAGTGCTATTTTTCTCCCCCTCTAGATAACTACACTAAGATAGAGTCCCATTGGTGGCGCTGGTGGGGACCCATGTTCAGTGACCACACGTACACTCTAACTAAACCTTGTCCATTTCGCCGCAGCCCCGCAATCTCTGCTACGCGAGCCCATTGCTGCGTTCCTGGTGTCGATCCAGCTCATTGAGGGTCTTCCTTTCTATACTTTATCCTCTACTTTTCAGACATCATTTCTGTCACCAAGTCATGTTTTCCAACTATCAGTCCTTTTTCTTTGTCCCAACTCTCTCTTTCCAATCACGAGTTATTAATGCATCTTGATTACATGCTCAATCAGCTTTTAGAAATTCTCAATTTATTCATCTTTGGCTGTAGTGGGTGGTGCATAAATTGGCATAATAGTCGCATAGCAAATCTCCCTTGTTTGCATATGGATAGTACCCTATCTCTGGCGTACTGGTATCAGGATGGATCTTGAAGGAGTGATAGGATATATTTCTGCCATTCACCTCTTAACTGTGGTCAGCAGCACAGCTCTTCCTCCTCCCTCATACGAGGGAGAGTGACTTAATCCTGTGCTGATGAAACACCTGAGGGGAAGGTTAGGTTCCTAGCACTTCTGTTTGCTTGTGGATTTGGCCTGATTCTTCCCATCAGCTTCACGCCTGTCTCAGATATCACTCGATTCAGGAGTGTTTCGTTTCCTCACACCTGTAACCCCTTTCCCCTCCCTTCCTTGCATCTTAATTATTACCCATCTATTTTCTAACCTTACAGAATTTCTTCTACAAAAGATTAAATGCCAAATTACCACTTCCCTCCCCACACCTCCACCACATTTTAAAAATCATTACTGTTGTACTCGATCAGGACAAAATATTGAGGTGCAGAGAAATGGAGAAACTGTTTCCAACCACAAATATTCATTTTTTAAAACAAGATGTTTATGAAGAGATTCCTCAGATTTTCAGAGGTTGTGGTTTTTGTTTTGTTTTTTTCCTTTTTCTTTTCTGTTGTTGACAATGCAGAGCTGAAGCAGCTCCTGGAAGCGCTCAGGCCAGATGCTTTCTGGAGTGGGAACACTGAAGCTCCCCTCAGGTGTTGGGTAGATGACTTCAGGAAGCCCTCAGTCTGGAGGCTTTCTGGAGTGAGAACACTGACACTCCTCTCTTCTGTGCTGGGTACATGAGAGGGAGGGCTCACTCCCTGAAAAGGGATATAGTATTTGCAAAAGTCCAGGATTAGCATAAAAGGCTATTAATGAGATAACTGGACGCAGTGAGGTGAAGGTGAAGGTGTCAGGTGAAGCTGAGCCACAGACATGAGGATGGTGTGAGGCCTGGCACCTCAGAGCTTCCCTCGGCTGTGTATACAGGGTCGCTAGGAGCTGGCACCGACTTGGTCAGACAACACCACATAGCAGTTCCTGCGCATCAGTAGAATCACAGCACTATCTGATGTCCACCTAACACCTTAGGACGGGTTTACAGCTAGATTTCTTGGTGTTGAAATTTGGGGTTCACCTTTTTGTTCAACTTATCTATGTTCCTGTATATCTTTGTCTCTCCTCAACAACCACTCTAGAAGACAGCTTGACATGTCCTCAAAAAGCTGAACATAGACATTCCATATGACCCATCTATTCCACTGCTTGAATACACTAAGAAAATGAGAACTGAGGCACAAATAGTGACTTGTACACCAATATTCATAGCAGCATTATTCACCATCACAAGAACATAAAAACAGCCCAGATGTCCAACCACACTAGAATGGATTGAGAATTTATGGTACACTCACACAATGGAATACTACGCAGCATGCAAGAGTAATGATTTTGTAAATTACTAGCTATCTGGTAAAGAACTAACTTTTGTCATTAGCACCTTTAGGTCATTAAAGTTGAAAATAATCACATCATTATCTTTAATAATAATTGAGTTGCCCACGTAGAGTGTTGACCATGGAGCCAAGCAGACTAAAGTTGTTAACAATCTCAATCTCTTCACCATCTAGCATGATGATGCCAATTGGTCCAGTGGTGAGAATCTTTGTCTTCTTGACATTGAGTCTCAATCCATACTGAGAGCTGCAGTCCTTGACCCTCTGCAGCAAGCATTTCAGGTCCTCCTCAGTTTCAGCAAGCAAGGTTGTGTTATCTACATAATGCAGATTGTTAATAGATCTTCCACCAATCCTGATGCCACACTTCTCCTCATAGAGCCCAGCCTCTCGGATAAACTGTTCTGAATACAAGTTGAAAAGGTGTGGAGATAGGACACATCCCTGGCGTACGCCTTCCCCAACTTTGAACCATGCAGTTCTCTGTTCTGACAACTGCCTCTTGGTCTAAGTATAGGTTCCTAATTAAATTGTGACTTGTAGAGAATGCTCAGCTAGAAGCATTGTTGGGATAGGGAGGCTTCTTCACAGTTTTAAGAATCTACTTCCTTGCCTAACAAGCCAAGTTGGCTGGGAGTTGGCTAATCTCTGCACTCACTCCTCCTTCAGCATACATTGACACGGTCTCTGAGGCACGCATGGTCCTCCGTGTGGTCAGTGACCGGTGTTCTTCACCCACGGCCTCTGGCTTCTTGGTGGCTCAGATCCACCAGCAGCAGAAAGTGGACAGTCTCCTTCTGTGTGTTTTGTACACTCAGCAACTCAGTGGGTGCTCAACTGTGAGTAGATTCTGTCTCCATGGTGATGAGAATAAGCTGGGCAATAGGAAGACAGCAAGGCTCAAAGGAAAACCACCAAGTCCCTTCTCGAATTGTATGAGATTTATGAATTGACATATTTCTCAAATAAGCTAATGCTGTTATCATTATTACTATGCAGTTACTACTAATAAAATTAGGTAGCAGACAATCACTCTTAAATACATTAATATTTTTGTTTGTACATTTCAAGCTAATTTGTACTCATTCTCTGAGAAAAGCACCATGAACTAGGTGAATACTTGTATTTAAAAAAAATAAGAATAAATTTGTAAGAGAGGTGAAACAAACATTTTAATCAGAAATAGAAATAATTAGACATTCTCTTAGACTGTATATGTATACTTAAATTATGAATATTTTATATATATACTTAAATCATAATATTATACATATATTTAAATTATTAATATTTTAGGGGCTAGAAAAGTTGATTTTTTATGCATGGAATATTCATGGTTGTATAATTCAAAACACACTACAAACGTTTCCCTTCCTTGTAGAAGTTATTCACTCAGGGCACTTGGAGAAGTGAGATATCTGATGTGACAGTCTTCAATTCGTTCATGCATTTTAATGAGCTTTTACAAGTGTCTTTCTAAAATAAGGAGCTTTGTAGTAGATGACTAAGTAACAACTGTCTGTTGTTGCAAAAAAAGTCACTATTTTTGTTGTGTGCAGCGTCGGACTGCTTGGGGCGTTCCAGGACTAACCATCCCTCTCTTCCGTGAGGTGTTTCTGTCACTGCTGTTCTCTTCCATTAAAACTTATTTCCTAGTTTATAGATTGTGGGAGCTTTTCTTGAAATAAGTTTGACTTCAATATGCATTGTTCCATTCCTTAAAAATGGTCAATTAGAGAAGTATTAACATCATAGGTGTCTGATTGATGCTTTGCAGATGTAGTGTGGTACCACAAAGCCCCCTTCGCTCACCCCAGGACAACAGGCTTACCTCACTGGTCTGGTCTCTTGGTCCCTTCTTCCTTCCCCTCTCCTGTCTCCAGGCACTCTCCTCTCTCTCCTGTGCTCACATCCTCTACGTGCCCGCGTTCTGCCCCAGGATCTGAGTGTATATACTCAGCTTTCTACCAGATTTTCTCAAAGGGATGCAGCTCAGAAACTTCAAACACAGCATTAAACACTCAAGTCTCTGGTCAAACATCCTCCTTTTATGCCTTTCCATCTCAAGTAACTGTGGATTTCTCTTGCTGTCATTTACATTGACAATTGGTTGCTTCTCTCTTCAAACTTGTTTTATGAAGTTTGCCCTTGCTGCCCTGTAAGGGCCCAATCACTGTTTGTATAAGTCATCAGTTGTGCTAGAGCAGAGACTCCACTCCCCTTAGTACCACCGCCAGTAAAAGCCTGTGGGATGGTCTCTCTGGAGCACCCCAGCTCATCCGAGTTAGGACTGACTCCAGGGCAAGTCCTTCAACAACACGGCTCTGAAGGGCTGTGAATAGAGCGGTGCTGCGAGGCGGTGTCCCAGTCTGGAGGATCTGTGCTGATCGTCTGGGTTTGAAACCATTTTTCTCCCTCTACTAACTGATTTTTCTAAATTACGAGCTTGATAATGGTACTGCTTAGCATGTCAATCTTACGCGTTTCCATTTTGAATATGCGAAGAACAAACTCCTATTCATATCGTTCAAGAATCTTTCCATTTCCATTTCTCCACTCCTCACACAGACCCTGAAGCAGAATTCATGGATCAGAGTCTGCACTTCCATGTGCCCTGTTTCTTGCCCACATGCCTTCTCCTTTGAGACACACCTGTGCTGATAGACCTGTCGACAGACAGTTACTATAACATCCCCATGCTTGCACCAACTAAATCACACTCAAAGTGGCCCCTTGTGCATGAGAACATCACCACCCTTTATTTAGTCTAGCTCTGCTTTTCTACCTCAATTTCCAGGAACATTTGAAGGCAGAACAATCTCAGTTTCCCTCCTAGAGTCCTCTCCATGTGGTTGATACAGATTGTATTTTCTTGACTGAAGAGAATCTGTTTACAAAACAAACATACAATATATCCTTTTTCTATCACTAATCACATGTCTATGTTAAGTTCTCCAGAGCCTCATTTTAACATTCATCAGACAATAATAAAGATGTCAGAGACCTCTCCAGAGTGCTGAAGAGCAATGATGTCAGTCGGGACACTAAGGTGCACCGGATCCAGGCCATAATCTTTGCAATTGCTTGCTATGTGTTGGAAAACTGGACAATAGCTAGGGATGATAGAAGGAGAATTAAGGCCTTTGAGCTGTGGTGCTAGGGAAGAGTATTGAATATACCATGGGCCGCTTGGAGAACAAACAGATATGTCCTGCAGAGGGTAAAATCAGGCTGCTTCTTGGAGGCAAGGATTCTGGGGCTTAATGTCTGACATATTTTGGGCATGTTACAAGGAGGACCAGTCCCTGGAGAGGGACATCATGCATGGAAGGGTGGAGGGACAGCGCAGGGGAGGAAGACTCTCGATGAGCTGGATTGACTCAGTGACGGTGGTAATAGGGGTGGGTGTGTTAGAGACAGTAGGTTAGCTCAGGATAGAGCAGGGTCGCTGAGACACAAGCAACTTGATGGCACATAATAACAATAAACAACATCAGACAATAAAAATAGCTGCTTTTCTCAGTTATTCCTTTTATCTTTGAGAATATTTTTGTTCATTTTTACAGATAGCTTTTCAAAATGTCAATAATTTATTAATGAATGGAAGTGTTGATCTATGTAAATATTAATAAGGTTCTTTTGAAAACATTTCAGTATTGCCCCTTTACTGCTCCTTTAAAAATAAGAGACAGCTAAGAGAATACATAACTTTACCTTTTATGAATTTGGTTTAAAAAATGAAGTACAATAACCCAATTGAAAAATGGGCACAGGATATGAATAAACACTTCACCAAAGAAGACATTCAGATGGCAAACAAGCACATGAAAAAAATGTTCAAAACCCCTAGCTCTAAGATAGATGCAAATCAAAACAACTATGAGGTATCATCCCACCCCAGTGAAAATAGCAAAATTTAACAGAACAGCAAACATCAAATACTGGTGAGGTTCTGGAGAAATTGGAACCCTTATTCACTACTGATGGGAGTGTAAAATGGTGTAACCACTGTGGAAGGCTATATGGCGCTTTCTCAAAAAATTGCAAATAGAGATTTCATTTGACCCAGCAATTCCACTACTGGGAATATACCCTAAAGAAACCATAACCACCACCAAAGCAGATATATGTACACCCATGTTTGTTGCAGCTTTGTTCACAATAGCAAAGATTTGGAAACAACCCAAGCGCCTTTCAACATGAATGGATAGAAAAGCTCTGGTATATTCACACAACAGAATACTATGCAGCATTGAAAAATAAGGAACTCATGAAATATTATACAAAATGAGTGGCCCTGGAGGACATTATGCTGAGTGAAATATATCAGTCACAAAACGACAAATATTGCATTGGGCCACCGCTGTAAAACAGAGCTGGCATCAGGCTTGGGGGGAGACTGAGAAAACAGCAAATGTGCCCTTGGAATCTAGGATATGACAATGTTCTACATATTCTGTGCCTTTCAAGAAGCCATGTTTCTACCCAAATATGAGTATGTATTTTCAGTCTTGCTAAACAATATCAACATGTGGGGCATATCTATTAAATTCTTCGTGCACCAGGAATTGCTAAGAAATCAAGGCAGAGCTATCTCGCTTATTCACGTAATGAAATCAGGTTACCAGCATGGGAAGTATTGCCCCTTGATAACAGTGCAAATATACCCATCAGACTAAAAATGATACATGCCCATATTCAATTTTTTCTTCTTCATTTTCTACAAATATATTTTCAAATAATAAAGTAAACTGTCCAGGTCTTTTGTTCATAGGGTCGCTATGAGTCGCGTACGACTCGGTAACACACAACAACAACAGGAGGATATAGAGAGATCAGTTGGCCTCGTGGACAGAAAGTTAAGCTACCAAGCCCAAGGTGGGTGATTTTAATCTGCAGCCCTCAGGCCTGGTTTTCATTGTTTTTGGTCAAACTCTTTTCTAAGTAGTATAGCACTGGTCTGTCTACTTGTCACACAGAAGTAACTTGTGCTTGCTGTGATGCTAAACACTGACACTGATGTGTCAAATGCAACAATGGTCACCCATGATGGACTGTGCTTGATGGAGCTCCTCAATTAAAACAAGCTTAGAAGCAGGAGTGGCATCCACTTCCAAAATAGTTTGCCTCTGGAAACCCTATGAACCTAGAGAAAGGATGAAAGTTATGCAAGTGTTCAGGTCTTTCGTTCATAGGGTCGTTATGAGTTGCCTATGACTCAACAGCATTTAACAACAACAACAAGAAAAATAATTTTCAAGAATTTATTTGAAGTCATTATATTGGTTTATATTGGAAATACTTTCTACCAAAGTATTATTTTTCCTTATAGATCAATTTTATTTCAATCTGCATTAGTTTAGCTAATTTGACTTATGGATAACAAAGAGTCCTCAAATTTTATTAGGGAAACTGTGCATGCATTTGGTGACACACTGTGACACACTGAAATTGTTCAATAATTCTTATACTAGGATATTAATTTGTAGATTAATTTCATTCCCAAGTCTGTAATGAAGTGAGTAACTTATGCACAGATGCATTTACAGTAGAAGAGATCTCACTTCAGGAATACAACGTTGTAAACCAGGACCAGGGGTTCACAAATCTTGATAAAACTTTGTGATCAGTTAAAGACAATATTTAAAATTTGCTAAAAAAATGGTATGGAGGAGAAAGCTGTTTTTCCTTGTCTTAAATTCCTGCTTTCTTGTAAAATATTCTTTGATGATTTTTAGAGTGGACATTATTTTATCTCCTAACTCTTTCATTAGTGAAGCAGCTAACGCGTTCAGCTGGTAAATAAATATCACAGCTTCTAAGCCACCAGCCATTTAGCAAGAGAAAGAGGAAGTGGTTCACTTCAGCGAAGGGTCATGGTCCTGGGCACCTGCGACAGGGCCACTCAGTCTTAGAAGGTGCCTGACTGGACGGCAGTGGATTTTAGGCATTTTTCTTTGAAATAATTTTAAAATTACAAAAATAATAAAGAATAATATAATAAGCACATGTATGCCTTCCATCTACATTTTAGAAATGTTAACATGTTTTTA
>NW_006399805.1:14116763-14155535 GCF_000299155.1 Elephantulus edwardii
CCCTCTATGAGGTGGATTGATTCAGTGACTGGAATAATTGGGATGGGAGTGTCAGAGACGGTGCGATTGGCACAGGACAGAGCAGAGTTTAGGGCTGTTGTACATAGGGTCGCTATGAGTCGCAAGCGACTCAACGGCACATAACAACAACAACTACATAATAATAACACTCTAACCCTAAATATGTTGCCTTACATTCCTTAGAAATGTAGTGTTGCACACAATCAGAATACCCTGACCGTTTTTAAAGAAATTGAAAATAATATACAAATATTAATCAATTTTCTAATTTCCCACATAGCTTTCAAAATAACTTTTAATGACCCAACCCGATAAATGAATCTACATTGAATTTGGCATTATTGTTGTGTGCGTCTCATCAGAACCGACCCACAGGTTACCCCCCAGCGGGTTTTCAGAGGCAGAAATCACGTGTGGGGAGACCACCCTTCTCTCCCAAGGAGCAGCGAGTGGGCTCAAGCTCCGCGCCTGTGGGATTGCAGGGCTGCTTCCTAACACGAGGCCGCCAGAGCTCCGCTGACTGTTAGAAAGGAGCAAATCAAGCACTTTCACCCCAAAACATGAGCTATCACCTCACACCAGCAATAGCAAATTTCACCAAGTCAGAAAACAATACATGCTGGAAAGGATGTGAAGCAATTGGACCTCTCATACCCTGCTGGTCAGAGAGTAAATTGCTAGGACCGTATAAAGCAATGCCACACGTCCTCAAAAGTTCAGAACTGAAAATATAGTATGATGCACCGATCCCACTATTAGGAACTTATCCTAAACAAAAAGAGCTGGGGTATGAGCATATGTACGCACACCCATACCTATGTTCATTACCTAACTGTTCATAATAACAAAGAGATAGAACCGCCCATGTAAGCACCCATCAATGAATGAATGGCTAAGCGCACTGTGGTACAGACACACCACAGGAACACAATGGAAAAAAATACAAACACATCACATTAAAAATAATAATGAAGAATTGATGAAATGCAACATACAATGGGTGAAGGTAAAGGACGTCGTCGTCGTCCTTGTTGATTGCCTTCGAGTTGAGCACAACTCATGGTGATGCCTGAATGAAATAGATGCATCACAAAGGAAAAATACAGTATTGACTCCACTACTGTACAAAAGGAAAGATTTCTGTCCAGAAAGAAACATTCTTTGATAGTTTCCAAGGACGGGCAGCTTGGAGGGGGCTTAGTAACCAGGAGCCTGACACAGCTCCGTGTGTGACGGGATGCCGTGTGCTGTTGGGAATGATGGGTGCAATGTCCCTCGAGAGAGGGAGACATGGAGAGAGGCAGAGAAACGAGGTAAACAAAGCTAAGCATTACCACATGTACCATCCTGCGCTGTCTGCAGTAAGAAACGTGAATATACAAGCGGATAAACAGGCAGACAGGCCAGCGGGACAGATACAGGCATGTGAGACGGGCTCCCGTGAGCACACATAGGTGTAACAGGTGACAATTCTACACACTTCTGCTATAATATACCCGCGGATAAGCACAGCCATCAGGTGAAGGTATGTACATTTCTCAATCATAGACAGCGTCCTCAGGGGGTTGGTGGCCCTTTGGTCTAGGTACTGTAGTTTCAGGTGACACGAAGGTTGGCTGTTTTAGTCCACAAAGACTTTGAGCATTCTACCTGTAGAAAACATTCTGCATCCTTCTTTGGCAAGTATTGACTGAAGTCTTAAAAGTTTGTGAGTAGCCATTTAAAGTGCAGCTGTGAATCTCTCCCTTTCGGAAACAAAGAGAAGAAAAGCAACAACACAGGAAAACTACAGACTGCTGGACAGTGCAGATGTCAGCCTACATCCCTGCGAGCACCTCAGAGTGATGCTGGGCCAGGCTGCTGACTACTCTGAGGACGTCACAGGGGAGGACCCTGCACAAAGTCAGGGAAAAATGTGGAACAAACGCAAAATGATAAAACAAAGACAAGGCTTGCTGGATTTCTAGAGATGAGTGTAACCTCCAGGATTACGGCTCTTGGAACCTAAGTAAACTTACTACTGTGACTCAGCTTTCAGACAAACAGGCTTTAAAGAAAACTGCAACGCTGATGATATACTTAATTCTCAGAACACTCGAGTATGAAAGATCAAAAGGGAAACATTTGCCAGGGATAAAGCTCAGATGGAAGGAAGGGATAAGATTTAAAGATGGATGGGGGCAAAAGGTATGGAAATAAGGATCACAGGTTGGAAACTGAAAGAGGGCTGTTACATGTGTGGATTATAATTAAATAACTAATAAAATAATAGTAATTAAATTTTGAAAATCATAATAAAATACGATTTCAATAAAATTTAAATTTCAATAAAATGTAATTATGATTAAATAATGAAATATGTATGAATGGCTGAATGGAAAATTCATCTGCTTGATAAACTTGTAGATCATAATGAAAGAGTTATTTAAAAGAATAAATTAGGTGACTGTTAGTTTGCAGGAGAACGGTGAGCCTGGGGGCTGCACCACTGACTCAGATTCAGAGGTTCTCTGCCAGTGCAAATCTACTAGCAGCTCAGTGGGAGAGAACGGGCATACTCTCAGGTCATTTGTAGCCCCCCAAAAAATTCACCAGAGGATCTGCTGAGTCAAACTGATGGCAGTTAGTTGAGTTGAGCACTTCAATGTATTGTCTGCATGTGCCCACGCATTTAGCTTTGGGACTTTTAATGGGCTATAAAAACTATTATACGTACTTGAGATATTTTATTTAAACATCTGCGATGGAGCAGGTCTGTTGTTCAAAATGGCCTTCGTAGGCCATTACTTGAACTTTTGACACTTGACAGGAACACGTACATAGAGGGTGTTCATTCTTCACAAGAGATTAGGCAATTTGGCCATCTAACCATATTTCAAATGAGCAGATTCTGCTGCAGAAATTGGAGATCTCATTATCAGCAAGAAGAAAGCAGAGAATGCCACGTGTACCCTTTGGAGCCAGAGATTCCTGCACTAGCTGGCCTGGGAAGTACACAAGAGCACTAGCAGCCACTGCAGAGAAGCAAAGGCCGGCATGAGACAGAGCAGGCCTCGGACGCTGACCCGAGCAGAAACCCCACAGAGTCAACGACTGGAAACTTGGCCCAAGCTTGCCAGAAGATGGGTGTGGAGGAGATACGGTCATTGTCAGGACCAAGAGAACTTTGTAATACTGGCCTCAGATCACAAGACTGAAGACTGAAGGTCCTGAAAGCATGCGTACGAAGCTGTCCTGACTGAGAAATTAAATCCTGTTGCCAACTAGATTTGTAATGTGCTACCTCCCCTAACCAACACCGTGATTGTGACTGTGGTTCTGTGAGGTCTGTCAGCTGCCGCAATGGATCCAGTCGATCCAGTGGAGCTCTAGTGCTGGCTGGAATCACTAGAGCCAGGCGCGAGAGCGTGGGGGACGTCTGCTATCACGGGAACTGATTTTGTATTGCGGGTGTTCTTAATGGGGACAGATTCCCTTGTGGAATTAGTAGAGGTCAGCTATGGCCGTCTTTGTGCTGCCTTCATTCTTACAACACGCTTTGCAAAAAAGAGATTCCTGTCTATGAATGGACCAACTGTAGTTAAATTACTTGTTAAGACCTAGAAAAATAAAACATTGACATTATAAAAAGACAAATGTGTTTAGAAAGTGGGAAGTTCTTTAATGTTTTAGCTCTTATATCAAATTTAAAAATCAGCAGTATTCAAATAATACACACCTCTGTAGGCACTAAAACTAGCACTTTGCTAGTAAATGCATACCTCTTATATAACCATATTTTATCATTTTCTAAAGGACATACAAAGGATAACAAGGATAAAAAAAAGCTAAATTTACTATTATTTGCATTTCTCCCTAAATATTAGATTTTTTTAAAGAAACATTCAATAACCAATCAATGTATGTTATATTGTTGTATATCATCGGATCATAACTGACCCACAGTTGATCCTCCAGCAGGTTTTCCGAGGCAGCTATTCACACAGGAGGGGACTGCCCATCCTTTCCCTGTGGATCGGTTGGTAGATTTGAACCACAAACCTTTGGGATAGCAGTTTCTTACCACAAGGCCACCAGGGCTCAGATGGAATAAATACTTCTTCAGTAGTTGAATGAAAAGAAGAATGAAGAAAATAAAAGATATATGGAGGAAATTAGTTCACAGAAGTAGTAGAATATGTGAATCTTTCTCTTACACTGAGACTAGAAAAACTAGATCGTGTCTGGCTGCTACAGTCAACTGTTCTACAAGGAATCACGTCAGAAGGTACTGGATTGAGTAGCACAAAAATGTGGAGCACACCTCAGAATCTTAAAGATTGATCTGACAGAGACTGGCAAAACCCCTTAGACTTTAGCCCTTCACCACTCTTCAAGTCTGAACTTGAACTTAACCTCTGTGGCTCAATTCAGTCGGAGAGATGTGTGATGTGAGCAACAGGACCAGGGAGGTATGGACTTGATACAACAATAAGATCAAAAGGCCGCATTTGCCGAAGGACAAAGTGCAGAAGCCAAGGAGCCAAGGAAAGTGGGGAAGACTGAGATCAGAACCCTCTTGGCAAGGAGTGTGGTGCGTGACGGGCTTAAATGTGGGCTTTATGGAATGGAAAACTCATTTGCTCGGTAAACCTGCATCCAAAGGGTGTGTGCATACACACACACATGCACACGCAGACACACAGCACACACACCTCAAAGGAACAGAGAACACAAAAGTCTTACAGCATAACAGAAAAAATAGAAGAAAATCCTTCAGAATTACGATGTAAATCAAAGTGTGCACCTTGGAAGAAGGAGCATGAGTGAAGAAGGAAAGAATAGCTACGTAGACAAACATCCTCGAGGAGAGAAGCTGAAAGAAGTTGTATTGAACACACACTTTCTTAGCAAAGTGGGAGCCTGAAGTAAAAGGGATTTACAGGGCAAGAAACAAAGTTTACATGAGTGACAGCAATGTAAAATTAATCAGAGATGAGTAGCGTCATGGCACATGCTGGCTAATACTCACTGAAAGCGGAGAGAAAGGTCACAGTGTAGTTCATTAGTGTAGTAACATGTTGGAGTGTTGCAGCCATTCAGAATCATTATAAAGTACATTCATAAGAGCTAAGAAACCTAAAACAAATGAGAAAGAAAAAAATGATTTTGCAAGGCTTAAAGGCTGTTAAGATTGATACAGAAAAATTAAGTTATAAGATATTTAATTGTATGAAATGCTATGATCAACACAATTTTTGTAATAATCTTGATAAAACAAGAATTCTAAAATATTTTTTACTTTCATTTTCATGGGTCATTTATAGAGGGAAGCTTAAAAAATAACTTATATGTGTAACGACATTTCTATATGTCATTTGTAGAAAATATTTGTTGACTAAAACCCAAACTAAACCAATGGATTCAAGAACAAACTTTCGACTGGACTGTCTTTAGGTTTTTGTCAAATGTGAACTGTATCTATCCCTTGTGCCCTGTTTGATAAATATGTTTGTTGTTGCTAGGTCCCAGCGAATCCCTTCCAGCAAACCCATGCCGTCCTTCCAGCCAGTGCTGTGCTGAGTTCATGACCGCAGTCACGGTGTCCGTCCAGCTCACTGATGGTGTCTGTCCCTCTCACTGATGCACTCCCTTTCTTTGCTGTGCTCTACTTGACCAAGCATAATGTCCTTTCCCAAGGACTGGCCCCGCATGTAGCATGTCCGAAGGCTGAGCATTAATATCCAGTTGTGATCTGGAATAATTCTGTCCCCTAAATGGAATGTAGACCAGACAGGGCCAGACTGAAGCAGGGAGATAGCTGACAATAAGCTATCTCACCTCGTATAGAACCTCTCCCCTGCCCTCCAGCATGGATGGAGGCTCAGTTGTCAGGTTGCCAAGTCCAGGTCTTTGTGCAAGGCTGCTGGTGCTTAACATTCATGTCATTTCCTGGCCATGGAATTTGACTTTGCGATGTGGATAGGTTAAGAATGCATGAGTTTGCCTATTTACAAGGGGCTAGCTAGTCTCACCAATCCAGGATTGAGGAGATTGCCTCGTTCTCCCATTAAATTAGAAGATCTAGTAGCAGAAACTAATGGTGGACAGGATTTGGCGGGGATCCCTGACTAGAGCAAGCTTGGAAGCAGGAGTGGAGTCCACTTCCAAAATAGCTTGCCTCCTGAAACTCTAAGAACTTGGAGAAAATGATGAAAGTTAATTAAGCGTTCAGGCCTTTTGTTCATAGAGTCGCTATGAGTTGTCTACGACTCAACAGCACTTAACAACAGTAGCAGAAAGGAAGATCTTCCTCACCAGCAAGGAAGAAGCAAGAGATTATAGCACATCCTCTGGGCCCACTGCCTAGACCAGTAGCCACAACAGCAGTGACAACAGAAGCAGGGAGCCAGAGGGACGATATGAGATGGATCTGACTGCAATCTCGCCAAGCACAGAACCAGAGCTAAGTGAACATCCTCTGCCCAGATCTGTTGGATGCCTCGGGGCACGGGGTGGGGAGCACAGAGCCAATAGCGGCAGGACTGAGAACTTTGTAACACTGGCCTAACACTGAACCTTCAGAAGCTGTCCTGTGTTTTCTTAGTAACCTGAATTACAACCTTTTGACTTCCCCAGTATGGTTCTGTGTGGTTTGTACCTATCACATTTTATTTTAGACCCAGTAAAACAGTAAGATTGGTGTAGAGATGAGTAGAAAGCAACGTGGGAATGTGCAGGACATGTCTGACCTGATAGGAATTGGTTTTGTGTTGTTGATAGGGACAGTTTCCCTTTGTGAAGTTGGTAAAGGTCAGATACGGCCACCCCATAGGGTCCTTGCTCTTTTTACAGCTACTGAGGAAGCTATTTACATTTTGGCAATAAAGATATATTTATGAAAACTTCATTCCTGCTGACT
Organism: Elephantulus edwardii; assembly: GCF_000299155.1. NCBI lineage: Eukaryota > Metazoa > Chordata > Mammalia > Macroscelidea > Macroscelididae > Elephantulus > Elephantulus edwardii. The sequence continues at coordinate 14,123,686 of NW_006399805.1, forward strand.
CATCTTTGTCTGAGATAATAGTTGTACTCCATTGCATGGTTAGAAAACATGCTTGGAAAAGTAGAAGGTCTGTGGAAGAGAAGAAGACATAGTCAAAGCCACAGTGGGTGTGAGCATGGGGTTCTGCGGCAATGGACTTGAACAAGATTATAAGGATGGCAATTGTCAGAGGTGAATTTCACCAGTGAGTGCAGCAATGGGTTTGTACATGGAGAGATTGTCAGGCTGGCCGAGGAGAGGGAAGAAATTTGATGTATTTTTCATAGGGTTGGTGATGAATCAAAATCAACTTAATGACATCTAACAACAGCCATCTGTCAATTTGTCACAGTGCGATGGTTCGCATGTGGATGAGAAGCTGGAATCTAAGCCTCTGGGCTCCAGCAGGTGAGGAGGTGTGAAGACGTGCGCAGCCAGGTAGCATCTCGCCCAGCTGTCCGTGTAGGCTGGCTTTAGCTGGAGTCAACTGGATGGTAAGGAATGAGAAAACAATATTCTGTTAATAAAATTATAGTTTTATTATCTTTACTCCAAAACTTTATCTGTATGCTTGGGTAGGTGTTCGGGTAATGAGCATTGATAAGCATAATAATGAAAATTAAGAGCCAAACATTCGCCTGTAGCCTGCAAAAGTAGAGTTGCTGTTTGTGATCACGCGGTCTCCACTGGGTGACTGGAAGTGGCTGAGGGAGAGGAAAATGTGGTGGTGACAAGAAAAATGAAGCCACAAGGAAAGGGAACGAATAAATGTCACAGACTCAGAGAAGTAGAATACCTCAGGGGGTAAGAGTTTATAGTCAGAGTTAATTTTTCAAGGTGAGATTACAGCACTGGAGTGTATTAGTGTTGAAGGTGCTCTTAAGGGGTCACCCAGACCATTTCGCAGAGTTGTGAAAAATCACCTGTAAACAGATGACCATCCAAATTTCATTAACACCCGGAGGGGGGGATGAAAACGGCTGATGGCAGAGATCACTTCCCTGTCTCTCAGTCCGGATTATCAGTTCTCCTTTGCATTAAGACTTTTGACTACTTTTTTTCCTTGTAACTTGTATGCACTGAATCTAAATTTATCCTCTGGGCCGATGCAGAATTCATACCTTCGCTATAAAGATTTCAGTATTTCTAGAGCCCTTTTGTTCCCTTCGAGTATTCTCTTTTCAAGGTAAATCTTAGCCACGTCTTCAGCTATTTTTAAATGATGTCATTTCAGGTTCCCTGGCTTAACTCCTTATCTGCTGAGCCTTTTACACTTCCAAAAAAACCCCACACCACACCAAAACCCTCTCGAGCCCCAAAAAGTATGACTATAAAGCCTAAAACCTTATCTAAATTGAGATCTAAGCAGTAAAAAGAAAAGGAAAAAAGAAGTTACTATTATTCCTCCTGTGTTCAGTGTAAATCTTTAAAGGGGACCAAGTGCTATTTTTATCAGTTCCATAATAATGTTTGAGTCCTGTTGGGTATTCAGTGAGCAAAATTTCCCAACTTTTCCCATATATCATACTGTTAAGTCTTGCATCTCTATCTTGTACTTGACATTTACACTGGAGTCCCTATTAAATGTCATCGTATTTCAATCTGCATCAGATCTTTATTTTTTGCTATCCTTCCCACCTTCATGTCATGTTAAAATTTAAGTGTGTAATCACCATTCTCCTTGAAGGAACTGGATAAAAATTACTGAAGTCAATGGCTTCAGGACACTGTGAGTGTAAAATCACATTGCCACATGGAAGGAGGTGGGTGGGAAAACAAATGTGCATTCTTGTAAACCACTATTCTAACCTCAGACCTTTCTGATACTGGTAGTTAAGTTTTTAGGAAAAGTGCTAGAATTAAGACATCTGCTTCTGTAAGATTGAACATCGGTACGTTCAGATGGCTGGATTTTCAGGGGAAGAGGAAGACAAAACCTGCAAAAAGTATACTCATTTTCATTTAAGCATGCTTCTAATTGGCCATTTAATTGTAAAGGCTGAAGAGTATTCTTTTTACGACAGAGAAATGCTGCATATTTGTATCAAGGGAGGATTTCAACTAGCAAGATGGTGAGAAGCCAAGGCCAACACTAGATAGCATACTCAGAATAAAGTGTAAATCAGAAGAGTTCCTTTCCTAAATAATTGGATCTGTAACCTATGGCTTTGAATATCATTTTTTTCTCCATTCATTTTATTATGGCTTTCTAAATAGGCATTTTTCAGCTGATACACCAAAAAAACCTCTGCCTGGTAGCCTGAATTTTCTCATTATAGAAGCACTCTGATTAACTTTGGAACTCAGTAAAACCATTACAGACAGAAAGCATTGAGCGGAAGGGTTGTGAGTGCAAGTCAGTCCACAAATGTCATCTTAAGGCAGGTTCTGTGATGGGATGCAGACATCTGCATGTCTGTGTTAGTGTTCAGACAGACACAGTAAGTGAAGCTACACTGCAGTCTACGTTTACTTAGAGTGTTTCTCTACATTAAGGTGTCATAAGGTAGAGAAAAATGTAATTGTTCAATTTTTTATTCTCATTTATTCATGAAATACTGATAAAATCCTCTCTATGTGCTCAGCACTTCCAGGTGTTTGAGGGAAGTAACAAACAAGTGTTCTTACACTCAGGAAGCTTGCTCTGTAGCAAAGCCAGCAAAAAGGATGTGAAGGAAATGAATTCAATGATGTGCCAGAATGTTAGACTGCCCTGTAGAAAAGCAGTGAAAAGTTATGGCCTGGGGTTGGGCTGTGGGCTGTGCTGTGCAGGTGACAGGTGATGCTTTTTCATTTATCAAGTGATGAGCTCAGGCCTAGTCCCCGCGACATTTAAGAAAAGGTGTGAGTGAAGGGATGGAGTTAACCATTAGAGTTTTGGAGAAGAGCATTTCAGATGTAGTGATGGCCCAGGGGGTGCCCTGAGTCAGAAACAAGCTTTGTATGTTTAAGGATGGTGTGGGCAGAACAACTGGAGCAGAGCTCAAAGCCGGGACAGAAAAGGAAACAACATGAGAAATATCACGGGCTGGTGGCTTTGCCTGCCATTGTCCGGACCTCACCTACTCTAAGATGTAAAGCCTGAAAAGAAGTGGGATCATCTTCGTAAGCGCTTCTGGCTTCTGTGTTGATATGAGACTGAAGGAGACCCCTTGGTAACTAAGTAGGAGGGTCTTGAGGAAACCAGGATGAGATATGACAGAAGGTGAATCAGGGAGGCAGATGGAGTGAGAGGAAGTGCTGCTCAGATTTTCTGATCGCTTCAGGAGTAACAGGGTCTCCTAAAAGGAAAGATTTGAGCAGGAGAGAAAGGGAGCTGGACACCAAGGGTTACCCTAAGGGGGTGGGTCTGAGCAGTGTTAGAAAGGCTCTTGTTTTTCTGGGTGAGGTTCAGCAGGTCAGGCATGCATGGACTTGCTGGCACTGTCACGTTCACCCACTTTCAAGTGGACGTCTGTGTCCACAGGCCACAAGTGTAAATTGGAACTAATCAGGACCAAGGATGGCGTTCTGGGGAAGAACTCCTAAGTATTTTGTTCTGTTTGAGTTTTTTTTTTTTCATTATTTGAGTGGAATTTTACAGAAATAAAATGGTTCCCACACGATAATTCATGCACATTATCTTTATGCCTGTGGTTACAATTCTCACAGAGCAACAGCACTCTTCCACCTTCTTCCCTGTGTTTCTCTTTCCCACTAAGCCTTCTTTCCTATCTCTGCTTGCCTTTTGTGTTCTGGGTTTTGTCTGACTGATTGCTCTAAGGAGTTTATGCTTCCCTGGTGCTATTGATTATCTTGAACGTCCATCCTGGGGCTGAAAGTTGCCCACTGATTTCAATTTTGGTAAAAATCACTAGCATTTTCCACCTAGTCCTACGCAATCTGGAAAGTGTTGACACTTGTTCCCCTGGTAATAACATGAGCGTCTCCACTGCCAGTGCTGCTGGTAATAGTCCTTTACAGCAACAACAGCTCCTTGTTCCCATGAATTAGTTTATTGAATCTTTGTAAAAACACTTTAAAAAATGCTATTGTAATTGGAACAACAGAGGTCCTGGAATATTAATAATTTGCCTGCGCTCACATAGAGTATACTGGCAGACCAGTAGCCTCCAGCAGACACCAAGTCCCTGGTAGCTGATCGAAAGCCTCCCCCCTCTCTGGTTTAACATGCTCCACTTCATTTCTGTCCCACACAGTCTAGATCATTTTGTTCTGTCTAAACTACTGATACCTTCCACCATGTGTTGTTGTTAGGTGCCACTGAGTTTAATATGCCTCACAGCAACCCTGTGAACAACACATCTGAGGCCTGTCCTATCCTTTGCCAATCTCAGTCTCTGACACACTTGAGCCCATGACACAGTCACTCTGTCAGTCCATTGGCTTGAGGGTCTTCCTCTTGTTAGCCATCTCTTCATTTTTCCAAGCATGGTGTCCTTCTTCAAGAAGTAGCCTCTCCTAGCAACATACCAAGGAGGTGAGATAAAACTTGATCATCTTTGTCTCCAGTGAACACTCTGGCTGTACCTTCTCCAAGTTGTATCTGTTCTTTTGATAGCCCGTGGGATACTCAGTGCTCTTCCCTAACACCAGCAAAAGCATCAGTTCTTCTTCTGTTATCCTTGGTTACTGTCCAGTTGTCAGATGCAAAGCAAATGACTGAAAAGACCACGACCTGAAACAGGTGCACTTGAGTCCTCAAAGTGACATCATTGCTCCCCAGTAATTCGGAGAGGTCCGTGACTACAGACTTTTTTCCTAAGACTGCATATTTCCGCTCTAGAAGTTTCATTGCTATTTCTTCCCTTGCTAATCCATGCCATCACCATCTGCGTTGAAAGTAAAGCTTCCATTCCTTTGATCAGTGTGGTCCCTCTGACTAGTGCTCGGTCTGTGGGAGCCCAAGCTCTGACCTGCATGTCCTACAGGGCAGAGAGGGCTCCCAACTCCGAAGTCCCCACAGTCGCAGGCAGCTTCTCCCACGGAGGAGCTGCTGATTTGAACTCCCAACCCTCTGGAACCAGGCCCTTTAATGACTTCATTACCAAGGTGATTTCCGTTCTCCACCACCTGAAATTTGCCTGGAATTCCCACTCACCACTAAACTAAGACATCAGTGATGTATTTATGGTTGAAATCAAAAGCATGTCTATAGCCTTCTCTTCCTGTTTTTTGGGAATATTTAGGCACTTTTATTGCCCTTTTTAATTAAAAATTTACTGATGCCTGATTTCTACTGCACTGTCTTTTATAGGGGTCAAACCAAGTAGGTGACCTCTCCTCAAGCCTTCTTGGTGGTGTCACAGGAATGAATCCATCACCACGCCACCCAGGGCCATTGAGCATGTCCGACGTGGCCATCAGCGGGCTGGCAGCTCCAGGGATATATTCACACGGTCACAAATTTTTATCGTGCCTTTCTGTATAGTAGGCACTTTTCAGGGTTCTGTGATGAAGTACTGAATAAAACGTGACAGGAATGGGAGAATATTATGCAAACAAGGAGCCAGGCCAGCAGGAGCAGGTAGCCTCCAGGACCTGGATCAGGAGTGGGTACGTGGCCCGCATTGGCATTTTGTCTGTGGCAGGCACAGATCCTGCCTGGTTGGGCTTCTGAACTCTAATCGTGGCTAATTAATGAAACATCACATTTTTACCAGAAACTTGGACACCGGAATATAAGAGCAAGCTGACACAGTGTAGGCCTGGCTGAGGGCCCCCCTGCACACGGTCCAAGCGGTGCCAAGGTCACGTCTTGGGGCTTACCAGGACTGACGGTTCTGAGAGGCGGGCTGGGAAAGTCCATTCCTTTCTCTGCAGGCCCGCTTTCTAGGGGTCAAAATAAACAAGCCAGTCCTTTTATTTTGGAGGAAAATTGACAGTCAACAAGATGCCACAGGGAAACATATTATGCTGGACAACAATTAGTGCTATAAGAATCAGAACTAGGCAAGGGAAGAGTGTGTCCTAGGGTCTCGATTTTAGACGTCATGTCCAGGGGCAGCCTCTTCAAGGAGGTTGCAGCTTAAGGAAGTGAGGAAAAAGTCTTGATTGCCAGGGCAAAGAACCTTCATGGGAGCAGAGGAATGCAATTATCAGAATATTACAGTCATTGTGTTTGAAACAGAGCAAGGAGGCCATGGGGCCGAGTCACAGGGAATGAGGGGCTACATTAGAGAGGAAAGCAAAGTGCAAGACTGAGTCACCAAAGGGCCCAGTCTCCCCTCACAACGAGTCTGACATCCCTTCACGGTAGCACAGCACTTCAATCTGTACTTATTAGGAGACCTGCTTGGAATTGGAGACATTTGTGTGGGGTTAGATCAAAACCAAAATGCTGTGTGTATCTCTTACTGTCCGTATCACCCTTGTTATTCATATAAACACAAAGACACAGATACTTGTTAACACATATGCACAAATCCAGCGAAGAGACACCACTCCCACTGCACGCACTTCGCATGTGTTAGAGCAAACCTCACCTGCTCTCAATCTGCGTGAGTCCTCCTCCACTTTTCTTGTCCGGTGCCCTCGAGGTGGTTCCATTTCACAGCAATCCCACCAACAACGAGACACAGCAGTGCACAACCCTTCGGCATGTTCACAGTCCCCACTGTGCTTCTGTTGCAGCCCCTGGTCAACCCATCTCACTAAGGGCTGTCCACTTTCCGTAGGGACTCTACCTTGTCAAGCATGTCGATCCTCTCCAGCGGCTGGCCACTCCACTCCACCACTTTGATTTCTCTCCAATTGCACAATGGTTTGAAGACATACCAAACAATTGGGTAATGAACCTTTAACTGTCTTCTTTTTCGATGCCGTTTTAATGTCGATATTATTTGCACGTGGAAAGCCAGTTAGTTGGAGGATTTCCATGTTGCTGATCAATTTTCCCACCAAGGAAACTGGTCAGCAGATCCTTCATCCAAGACCAGGCTTAATCCACACCGGCTCTTGCATCCGGGTCAGCGATGTTAATCCCTGAAGTAACTGTTTAGCCTGTCAGAGACCTCAGCTACCGCCACCGAGCACTGAGAAATAGAAAAATACCTGGCCTACGGTGACAGCCTTTGACCTACTTTGTGATGCCGCAGGAAACAGTGCTTCAGGAAAGCATTTTCTCTAAATAATTTCTTTAGCAGATAAACTCAGCCAGCAGGATCAGGGGGAAAGGAGAGGAAAGGGGAAAGGGTGTGAATGCATTGCTGAGGTCAGCAGCGTGGCTCAGTGGACCGCTGCCCCAAGCGAGGGCCTCGGCGGAAGATGCCCTCCCTGTTGGCCAGGATCAGCTGAGAGGAGTCGGTTTCCTTTCTCTCCCACTCCCCAGTGGGGGAAGATTGTGATCCTGGTCCTGGTTCTTCCACACACCTCAGTCCACCAGGTCCTCTCTGAGAAGCTTCCTGCCGCTGCCTGCTGGGTTGGTGAAAGCTGTGCAAATACCACAGGCCTGCAGCAAACACTCAACGCTGTCCTAGCTGGTGCGTGGTGAGTCATGGCTCACGGGGTTTACCCACCAGAGCCTGGCCGTGCTGAGGAGCTGTGGGTTGGAGAAGTGAGGTACCTCCTGGCCTCTCCCCTTGCCTTGCCTGACCAGCAGTTCCTTCCTTTGGTAAGTTGGTATGTCCATAATTGCTACAAAATTCAGTAACTAGGTGTTACTGGAAACACCTGCAGAAAAGCTGCAGTTCCCGACCGCTGTGGTCTACCTGCCATGCCCTTTATCCCTGGTCACGTCTCGGTCTCCACCTGGTCCAGGGGCTTCTCTCCCCACCTCCTGGGCTGCTCCTGAACCTGAGTGCTTCTAGAGGAGAGAGGAAGCTGTGTGCTTCACGGGAGGTGGCAGCTCCCTGAAAACACCTGGGGCTGGGCCAAGGGGCCACAGGAGTTAGAGCTGTGCTTTGACTCCAGTGGATGTAGATTACCCTGAACAGGGGCAATAAATGACATCCATTGCCTGCACTGCGGCTGAAGCTGCTGACTGAGAGGTTGGTGGTTCAAACCCAGTAACCACCACATGAAGGAAAGATGGTAGCTTCCACAAAGACAGGCCACAGTCAAGCCCTGTGGGGCGATTGCAGCCTGCTCTTCACAGGGGCTGGGCTGCTGGAAGTCAGAGTAGGGTAGTGGCAGTCAGTTTGCTCTCCAGTATGGTTTTAGCTTTTCATTTGATGAGCCTTCTGTGCTTGCCGGTGCTGGCCACCCACTTGCCAGCTGTGGACCACACTGCCACAGCCACCGTCTCTCAATGGGACTGCCGTGCAGCCTGCAGGAGGAACCTTTAAACATGCTGATGCTTGGTAATGCGTCCCTGGCCTGGAGGGGGCCCCATAGAGCTGTCTCTGCTCCCCTGGTTGAGTATTCTCCTGTTAGTAATTAGGAGTCTCTACTTAGTCGAATGCCTGGTGGGCACCCTGTGACCTGCCCAGACCCTGACTCACACAACACCTGAATGAGACAGATATGAAGAAACAATGGCAATCTGGAATTAGTGTGGCCATCTTTGTGTCTTGAGCATAAGACCGGTCTTTTGCCATGGAAACTAGGATGCTAACAAACCACGTGCATGGGATTAATAGACCAAGAAGTCCTTCAGAGTCACAGTTTGAAAGTACACTCAGTTATCAGTCTATTGGTGTTCCGTTGATACCCTGCTTGGCCAACAGCTCTCTCAGGTAACCTTTCAGCTACAGGCAGCCTGGCAAGTGAGCAGCAGTGTCCACGTATGGATTTAGTTTGTATTTGTATGAAGACTAGTAAGGTTATCCATACGGTTCTTAGCCACATAGATGTACAAATCTTTCTTTTCAGATACCTTACCTGCCTTCCCCATCGACCTATGTTCTTATTTTTTATTCATTTATAAAAGTTTTGAGGTTTTTGTTAATCATTGCAAAAAAAGTTTTTATAGCAGATTTATTGTGTAATCCACAGTTTATGTGAATTTTGTTTTGGGATGTTGTTTGGAGTCTAACAGAGCATTGTTCCTCCCTCTCCGCCGCACACTCCTTCTCTTGGCCTTTTCCTCCATCCCGTCCTGACTTCTGAGTTTTGTTCTTGGGCAAATGCCTTTTTAGTCTTATTATTCCTATTCTGAGTAGTATGTTCTTCCCAGATGTTATTAATCACCTCATGAATGATCCACTATTTGGCTGGAAGCTGAGCCCACAAGCTTGAAGAATGTTAGGGCCACAGTGTCCAGGGCCCTCCAGTCTAGAGCAGAGCGGTAATCCTGGTGCTTTTAGGATTTCTAGTTTTATCTCATATTCTCCCCCCACACCCATTCTATTCAGGACTTTGCATTTGATCCAGTTAAAGCGGTCAATACTGGTGAGCGGGCCCTGTTCAGTTCTGGTCTCAGAGCACTGCAGACTGAGGACTGTGCACTCCATGGTCAGTTAAAGAGGTCAGCAGTGATAAGTAGGCCCTGTTCAGTTCTGGTCTCAGAGCGTGGTGGGCTGAGGACTGTGCACTCCCTTGTTCCCGGGTTCTACGTGTGTCCTTGCATCTTTGGATTTCTTGACTTTCCTTTGCTCCAAACAGGGAGAGATCAATGGCTGCATTTTTTTTTCTATAATTATATTTTATTAATTTTCATAAACATTTACAGAGATTTTGGGCTTCCACTCATTCATTGTTGCACTATTCTCTCTACCCTCCTCCCAGGGTGTTCTTGTCCAAATGCCACAGTGCTTGTCAAAGCCAGTTCTGATTAATCTTCTTTGTCAGTGTATCCTTTGCCATTCCCTATCACTCCTCCCTGAGAGAGACTTCACCCTGAGTCATAAGGAAAAGGGGACGGCGTATTCTCTTAGCTACTTCCTGCTGAAAAGGGACGCTGTGGGTTTCAGGGTGAAGATCTTCTCTCACTACTCTAAAGGGCCCCTTTAGCAGTAGGAAACACATAGACTATTATGGAGATTGATTTTGGAATTCAGATGCACTCTTATTGATTGTGCTTGGCTGTACATGTACATATCCTTCAAGATGTATCATGGGGGTGTTGCAACCTAGAAGACACAAATTTGACTAACAAGTTATAAGTACATGAGTCCAAATATTATGGAAAAGTAAAAGAAAAGATTCTTTCATTGTTTTACAAACACTCCCCCAGGTCCCCTCCACCATGCAGCCCTCGCTCTAGTCTCCTGTGACGACAGATATACCCAGTTACATCTCTCTTTTAGACGGTTCTCTCCCTCCTCTGTTTCAGTGCAGTATACGTTATTGAACCCATCTTACTGAGTCTCTCCCCAACCCCAAGGACAGTCCCATTCTACAACAGTGGCATCATGTAATATTTGTCCTTTTGTGACTGGGATATTTCACTCAGCATAATGTTCTCCAGAGTCAACCATTTTGAATAATATTGCATGGGTTCCTTGTTTTTTAATGCAGCATAGTATTCCATTGTGCGAATATACCACAGCTTCTCTAGCCATTCGTTTGTTGATGGGCACTTAGGTTGTTTCCAACTCCTTGCTATTGTGAACAAAGCTGCAATAAACATGGGTGTGCATATATCTGCTTGGATGTCAGCTGTGGTCTCTTCAGGGTATATTCCCAGTAGTGGAATTGCTGGGTCAAATGGTATCTCTATTTGCAACTTTTTGAGAAACAATGGCTGCATTTTACATGGCATCTTGCAAACTTCCAAGACTTCAGAAGATTCACCAAAATGAGTTTTAGAAAAATGAATTTAGACAATAATTTGTCAATTGACTTAGATGTCCCCTGAGCCAGTCCTTACTCAAGCCTGGTGATGTCTTCTCTTCAGGGGTTTGGTTATGGCTAAGACATTTGTATAGTGTTGTCCCCATGTGTTCATGAATATACTCATAGTGCATAAACATCGTTGTTGTTGTTGTTAGGTACCTTCGAATAGAGTACAACCCAGAGTGACTCTGAGAATAACAGATCTGAACCCAAGGAATAGCTCCTGCTAGGAACATGCCCAGGGATGTAGTGCAGAAACATACATATGTTAAAATATCGCCTTCAAGCCCATGTATATTCATGGGCAGTCCTATTCATCTCCTATACAGGCTCAGCCAGCACATCTACCTGTGTATCTATATAGACATTATTGTTTTTATAACTTTTGTTTACAGATTTTGAAAATAATTATTTACCTTTGTTGCCCTTAACTTTCATGAGCCTTTCAGAGTCTCCATCTGTCTTGCTCACAGTTTGCTGGCCTCACCGTGATTGCTTTCCCCTCACCCAAGCTAATAGGTGACTGCTCTGCACAAGTTTTACACACACATACTTGTATCCCATGGACATACTCCTTTTAGAACTTTCATCAGATGCAAATACTTCATTCCAGTCCGAGAAGGTGCTATTTGGAACAACGTAGAGACTCAAATGCTGCTGAATAGATGACACAGAAAGCTCATAAGACACATCCGTAACTACAAAGCTGAACAACATAATCAGAGAAACTGTTACGATCTGCATGGGATATACTATCTTCAGGAATTTGAAACCTACAAGTAAATCAGCTGGCACAGGAGAGACATTCAATGAACTATCAGGCAAAATTTCAGGAAACTGATTTAGAAAGTGAATGGTTCATTTTTCAATACATGTGAAAATATAATAATGTTGAAGAAATAAGAAGGTTTCGCCTACCAAACGGTCCAAATGTCCTTGGAGGGATCAGCCACCAGCATAGTATGGTTTGGGCACCAAGAAAACACTTCGAGAATTGAGTTATACGTCAGTGCTCTTCTCTCTGAATAGCTTGTTTAGTGCTTGCTGGTAATGGATTTCCAATTCTTGACCTCTATTTATATTAAAATATTGGTTGTCCAAGCCTCTTCCAAATTGTGTTGGCATCTCACATTACTGCCTCTTCCATTTTGTAATTTTCCCTAAGTGATATTTGTACACGAAAGATTTGAACAGTTCTTTTCATGGGATCATGATTCACAGCAAGGCAGTTCCTTTGGAGTTGATGGTATAATACAAATTCCCACAGAGATTTTCATATACTTTATTTCTTACATTGTTCCAAGACAGGATTTAACACATCAATGTCCAACACACAGTTGATTCCCTGGACTCCACTGAGAGTAATTGAATGCCTTTCCCCGTAGCTAGAGCGATACTTCATCAGGGATTACATTTGTGTTCCATCTATTAGTTTTGTGGCATAATTATGGTGGTTGGATGGGAGGAGGAAGGCATTTCATTTTATTAGCCATGTTCCTAATGAAATGCATGGCTTTGTGACATGCGTGTGTTTCCCATGAAAGGCATATTTCATTTCCAAGGGCTAGCTCTGAGGAGAATATTACTGCCCATTCATAGAAAACAGCAAGAGCCACTGTTAACAGCACACTTACCTTTGAAGATATTGTTCAGCTTCTGAGCTTGCTTGAAAAGATCTGTGCCAGTTTTAGGTGGCGTTCCCAGTGGGAAAATGGAAAACTCAGGTACAGCCGTCACTCACACGTGTGCCAATCTTGAGCACCTTTCCCCCTCCCCACAGATTAATGTAATTAATCTTAAAAATAGTTTCACATTTCTCCACAATTAAAGCAATGTACTGCTCAAATGATCTTAAAATGTATAAATTATCTTTGGAGTAATGCTAGGTATTTTTTCCCCAAGTCTTTAATTTCTCCCTTGTTCATATTAATTCTAAAATAATGGCATTTTAAAAAAATCATTGCATTTTAGAAGAAATTATTTAAAGAGTTATTTTTATAAGATCCAGCATAGGAAATGAAGTGAAAGATGAATTCTTCAGGATTGCAGTGCAGATTCTGGTCAGCTTTGTCATCTGTCAAGCTTACAAAGACTCCGAGGTTGGGTGTGCAATTTACTACTCTCATGAAGAGTTGGAAGGGAGAACATCCTTTAGACGGAATCTCTGACCTGAGAACCTCCCAGATGCAGACGATAGAGCAGGAACACTGGGGATGGTGCAGGGGCAAACACAGCGGGCACAGAGGCAGAGAAACAGCAGCAGCAAAGCCAGGACGCTAGCACAACATGGTGTGACGGGCTTCCCTGCTCACAGAGCAAGACAGTTACTGGGAGTGCACTTGCCTTCTTATGGACGCGGAGAGCTGGAGCCTTCTGGGACAGTGAACGGCTCCAGGCACTTCTTAGCAGAGCTGAAGACCTTTGTAAACTTGTTCCAAACAGGGCAGCAGAGGCCATGCTTAAAAGGGGCCCAGGGGCAGAGAAGCTTGCCTGTGGGCGTGGAGGACAAGAATCCGTCCAGCTCAAACTACTATATACTGAGTATTCCTCTTCCAGTTTAACCTTGATCTTAAACCATAACCTGTTGATTTTCTGTTGTTGTTGTTGTTATGATGTCAAGTTGCTTTCCTAGTAAACTCCACAATTGCTGGCATCACCTGTGAGTTGCGTATGACCATTGCAATGGATTATGGGATCCAGAAGGCAAAGAGTACAGTTGGGAGCTGGTTTGGGGATTTGTGAGCACCCTGGAGTGTGGAGGAATGCCAAGCACCAACTCACAGGGGCCCCTTCACCCTTCAAAGTTAGGAAGATAGATGAGGCCTGATTTCAGTGTCCATCTTCAAGGACACTGAGACCTTCAACAAGAACGAGTCATGTCAAGCCTCCATTTGGTATCCATTGTTACACTTGGTACCATGATGAGTATGTTTAAAGTTTGATAGCTGTTTGCTTAAAGTTGGCTGACAGTGATTTCTCCTGCAAGTAATATTGTTCTGTTCTGTCCAGCTGATATTGCTAAAAGAATTGGGAGTGTTTAATGGCTACTGAATCCCATGTATGCTTGTTTTCTAGTAATACAATTTCATATCTATGAGAATCACTCTGTTCAGAGGTCTGACGATTAAATAAAGGAATCAAAGCCCATCTGTTTTCTTTTACAGCAGTGGATTTTATGTAGTTACATGTGGGAAAATCTAGTACAAATGTATAAATGGAAATATTTAAATGTATATGTGCATAAGTTTATTAATTTCTTTGTCTTTGAGCCTAACATTTTAATTTTTAAATTGTATTAATGCCATAAAGAAACTCGCCCTCATGCAACCTGACGTGTTTTTGTGGTCCTCAGTGACTAAGCATAGTACTCATTTATAGCGTTGTTGTTGGTGTGTGCTGTCTGATCAGAACTAACCTGTAGCTAATACTCGAGTAGGTTTTCAGAGGCAGTAGATCATACAGGAGGAGATTGCCCAATCTCCTTTCACAGAGCAGCTGGTAGATTTGACTCATAAGCACAACTTCTTCAGACCCCTCAAAGCCTTGTAGAATCTCCCAGTCAATGCTGAAGTTTGGAGACTACAGAGTTAGTACAGAGACAAGGGGTACTGAAAGACAAGTGGTATTTGTATAAAACCATTCAGGTTTTGATTTAAATACGAATTATGTGTTGGATATTGTTTATTATTCCTCTCAATTTTGCGTGACGTATGTTGGAGCTCTGGTGGCCTACTGGCCAAGAAGCTGCACTGCAATCCTGAAGGCACCAATTGCTCTATGGGAGAAAGATGGGCAATCTCCTCCCATGTGACTTACTGCCTCTGAAGACCCACTATAGGGGCAGCTATGAGTCAGTTCTGACTCCATGGTACACAACAACATACTGGTTTTTACTTGGGTGGCGGAGCAGTTTGAAATCATTTTACCTCACATTTGCTCAACTCTGTGGGTACTCATTTATTTACTAAACACACACATTGTATGTTACACAATAGGGCACAAAAGAATGTAGTTAATGAATAAATGTGACAGAATCAAACAAGTGTAAAACAAGAATTGTTCTATTGCTAAATTCCATGTCTATTGACATGACTATTGGTCCATCACTATTAACCTACTTTGACAAATGAGAAAAAATAAATACACAGCTCAGATTACTGAGATGTCACTTCTATGGTGGTCTAAAGTAACATCTACAAGGAGTGGTGAAGCTGTGGGAAGTGTGAGGAAGCAACTACATTTGTGGATTTATGAGATGACACCAACAGAAAAGGTGAAGTGGATGCTACTTCTATGAGATAAACTGAATTCCAAAGAAATATATAGTCACAGTATTGAGGGTGATGAAAACCTTAAATCCTTCTCAGTCAGCATTTGTTTTGGATGGAAGGCATATACAGAAGAATTGGAGCAAGAAAAAAAATAATTGGTAAACACTGTACCATTGATGGTGCTCCATAGAAGTAGTAACGGGGAAATGCCACCACATATCACGAGGCACCAGTCTTGGCAAAAAATATCACTCTGGGAAATGTAGGGTAGAAAAAGGGGACTATTCTCAACAGGTGAATTGACATAGTGCCTAGAACAATGGGCTTGAGCATCTGGTGAATTTGAAGATGGCAAAAGACTATGCAAGAGTTCAATCTGTTGTTCATAGGGTTGCTGTGAGCAGTTGTTGACTTGAGGGTACCTATTAACAACATAATTAACCATTCATACAACATACGTTACATACAAAATACAAAATCAAGTAGTATTTATTGGCTGCCCAAAATGGTTGTGATCAGAGGACCTAACCCTATGCTTCTTTTAGGACCTAGGGACAGTGTCTCGTCGTTGCCTAGTTCATTGTAGTGTATTTATAGACAATAATCATGTAGAAAAACAAGGATCAAGTGTGTGTGTGTATATTTATGTGTATGCATGTGTGTCTGTATGTGTGTGGTATTGACTGATGTTGAGTTAGCTCTTCCAAACACCACCATAACCGCCTTCTACACAACACAGCAGGAATACTAAATGCACACTGTGGTGTTAGGACTATTGAAAAATGGCTTTTCTGGTCATTGCCTTAACCCTCTGTGGGGGTGTGAGCTCCAGCTGCCTCAGTTACACACACATGGTTCATGTAGATCAATGTCTTCTACATCATAAACAGTTGAGAGGCCAACATACGAGGGAGAGCTGGCCAGACTGTTTAGAGTCTGCAGCAGGGCATAGTCTGACAGAGTCCAGGAGACAGAGCCAGAGTTAATGGTTCTGCTTGCTGGATGATTAAGGAAACCAGAGCTTTCTTGCAGTTGTGCTGCTGGACCGAAACTGGACTTTAACTTGTTGACTGAGGGGCTGTCTGAACTAGTTGAGTAGTTGTGTCTTGTTCATTTAGTTTAGGACTGATCAACCGATTAATTAACTGATTAACTAATTCTGGACTTTGTGTAATATCCTTTGCCTCTTCATCCCCCTTCATAAATATATTTACTTAATCAACCTGGACACCTGTGAGTAATGTCTGTCAGTAATTTGCAATGAACACAGAAAGAGTCCATTGATAGTTGACCTTGTAGCTTTTTGTGTGGCACTGTGGCTATTACTGATGGGGAAAGTTCCCCTTTGTGGAGTTAACAGAAAGCCGCCTTGGCCTTCCTGATGTTGCAGGCTGCATTTGCTACTTTTACACACACACACACACATACACACACACACACACACACACACACACACACACACATCTAGAATGGTATATATTCTAAACTATATATATTCTCCTGATGTTTATAGGATTTGTTTTAGTCTTGTTGTTTTGAAGCAGATAGCCAGTCCTGCTTATTGATCTGTCACAATCTGGAATACTACTGGAAACTGTCCACCATGGATGACCCTGGTGGTATTTGAAACACAGTGGCATCATAGCAACATACAAGCCACCACAGCATGGAATGATGATGAGTGGTGGACATCCCACTGGGAAAGGTCAGTGAAAGAGGGAAAAATCCTTAGCAAGATGGACTGATACAGTTACTGCAACAATGGCAGAGATGGTGGCAATGGGATAGGATCAGACAAGGTTCTGATTGAACTGTTGTTTGTTGAGGTGCTATAGATTGTAGCCCGCTCATTAGCACCTGATAAAAGTAGCAATGTGTATATACATAACAATGCACACACACATACACACACACACACACATATATAAAACCTCATCCTCACAGATACATAAACCATGGTATTCATGAGATTATTAATTACAAATGTGTATTTGCGTGTGTTGCACAAGGAAATTATATAAGTGCAGAGACCTGAGACCAAAGGCCTATTATAGTTCTTGGAGCAAACGCTGTTCACCATCAAACAGGAATTCTGGTTTCAGATCCAACAGTTGGAGAGAGCTGTATTTCTTTTTCTTAGGAAATTATATGACAGACAATGAAAAGGATGTATTTAAGACAAATATTTCAAAAACAGTTGTCCTCTTTCCATACTTTGTTCTGAGCAGCCTCAGGGGACAGGGAGCAATCGGCAGCCAGGATGAGACGGTGGGCATCAAGGCTGGAAGACCACGGAGGATACTGTCAGCATCATTGCTCTCTGCTGAACAACTGTATTGATGAGAAGGGAGTGTGCTCAGTCAGCTACGGGGCAGAGTGCACATTCTGGAGATACACTTTGCATTGACATTTTTAATTATCTACAATGTTCAGCTACATTCTCTAAAAGTCATGCAAAATAATAGATTAATGGAATCACTACATTTTTCTTTTTAATAAGACATTTGAAGGCAAAGTAATCATCCATTAAGGAATGGATTTTAACATTTTCTAACTCTACAAAGACAATGGATAATAAAAGTTCAACTAACAAAATCAAAGGCATCAGCCAATATCCCAGTATATTTTAAGGGTCTTAGTACCCAGACATTCTGGTGTCTCTCTTCAGCACCTAGAATATTCTGTGTTGGGATATAAATTGGGTATGTCTTTGTTCTTGCAATTTTTATTATAATTTATTCTATTCTAGGTTTGTTTCTTTTGTTTTTTAGTTCTAGTGATGAAGTGTTGCTGTGTTAAGCTGATAACCCAGAGATAGGCAATTTGAATCCATAGGGGTCCTCAGGAGAAAGAGGGGCATTCCACTACCCTAAATATTTGCAGCGTTGGAAACCTGTGTGAGAGTCAGTGTGATGCAGAATCCACTCAACAAGCAGTGGGCTTGGGTGGCGGTTTGGATTTTCTATTTATTTGTCACACTGAGAACATACAGAAGAACATCCACTAACTCAGCATCCTCCCATGTGCATCCCGTGTCACTGATGACATGCTGCACACGCGCAGCCATTCTCACTGTCCTTTTTCAGAAACCTCTTTCCCTAGTGGACTGTGCTGCGAAACCAAAGGCTCTCCCTCTGTGGTGGTTCAAATCCAGCAGCGACTCGTATGTGTGTGTGTATTTATGTATATATATGTCTATGTGTGTGTATATATATATTTATGTATATGTGTGTGTATGTACACACACACACACACACACACTTACTTTGCTTCTCTAGAGAAATTAGCCAAGAGAGGGTCTGCCTCAATAAAAGCATTTTACTGACAGTGATTGAATCATTACAGCGGGAGTTACTAAGCCAAAGTTTCATGCTTTTCATTGGATATGCTACTCTAAACCATGTCTGATTTCAGATCTTCCCTAAAATGACCAGCATATCCCATCTCAATGTCATGCTTTACCCTTTGGGTATAAGACTGTCTACAAGAGTGCTTAGACAAGTCATTAAGAGAGAATTTCACTAAATGTGCATTTTGTTAATCTATTTTTTATGTGTCAGAGATTAATTTCACAAGATAGAAAAATCAAGCCTTAAGATTCAGAGTGAGTGAGGAGTACGTGTCTCTGTATGTTTAATGTTGAAAAGGCTGCAGTTAATTGGGGCGTGGAAAAGAAAAACCCATGCGGTACTGGGGGAAGATGGGTTTGGAAAGGAAATGAAAAACCTTGAACTGTATTTCCTTAATTAACATTCCCTAGCACTGATATACACTTTGGCCATGTTGTCATGAGAAAGGATATACTTGGGAAAGGGGAACTCAGGGGAGCTGAGACGTGGTGGCTCAGTGACTACAGCAATGGCTTCCACATGGCACAGACTGTCAGGGCTGGTTGGCTCAGGTGGGGGCCAGGGCTTTGTTCTCTGGGAGTGGGACAGCCATGGGCCAAAGCCAACTGGACGTCTCCTAACAACAGCAGTTTATGGCATTTTAATAACACTTCTAAAGGAAGACATCTCTCTGAAAGAATTATTCTGAAAGAAATTATTCATTTTCTCAGATTTTACACTTACAGATATAAAGCTACAATGACCCTTAAACTTTCCCTTGAGCGATGGATAGTTTTCACAGTACCTTCTTGTTATACCTGGAGCTCTTTGACCTAAGCACTCAGCAAACTCTTGACTTTTCAGGGCTTACCTGATTAGCTTGGCTCACTGAATAATGCCTCAGTTTTAAAATTCATCAGCCAATGTGCAGCATTACATCTGTCAAATCATTTTCTCCTATGCTGTAAGTTAATTATTGGCATGATGCAGGAGTTGAGAGGTTATATATGGGCAACATCTTATCATGCTATCTACTACAGATGTGTTTGGAGCAAGTCTTGTAGCTAATTAAGTTTTTTCTCTATGTCTCCTCTTTGAATCTCACCTGTGACAGGAAAATAGAGAAAAATAAATTTTCGAGCCATATTATTCCCAACTCATGAAAAGTATATTAACTGTTTTAGTTCAATTTTAAATTTTGTAGTATACTCAAGAATATCTGTTGTTATCGTTGAGTCGAGCACATCTCATAGCAACTCCATGAACAAAAGAACTAATGTTTTTCTATAAATATTGTTATTTCTCCAAGTTCTTAGAGTTTCCATAGGCGTGTAATTTAGGAAACGGATGCCACTCCTAAACCTGTGTTATAACTGGGAGCTCCACCAAACACTGTCCACATTGAGAAACCATTATGGCATTTCACACCCCAATGACACAAGGTTCAACATCACAGCAAACCCAGATTACCTCAGTACAGAAAATTTGGCAAAGAGTGATGTTCAAAGTAGAAGAATGTTCCTCCAAAATATAGCAACACTACTCTCAGTTAATAGTGGTTAAGTGTCGTCAGGTCAATTACGATGCATAGCAACCTTATGAAAAAAAAAAAACAAAACACCTGGACTCTGTTCTACAATTAACATTATTTTTTTTATGCTGATAGAATTTATAGAGTTTCCAGAGGCCTCTGATTTAGGAAGTGGATGCCACTCCTGCATCGAAACCTAAATCAATCCGGAAGCTCCTCCAAACACCGCCATCCATGGAGAGGAACCATAATGGCATTTGATACAATTATGGCACAGTGTTCAACAACACAGCAACTCCAACTAGTTCAGTCCAGCAAATGTGCTGGACCACTTAAAGAATGTCAATGGAGTTTTAAAGACACACCCAACAAATGCTGTTGACTTTACAACATGTATTATTACTTTAATGTACTCAATTTGATAACTAAAGAAACTATAGATGTATATAGTGTCTTTAACTTCTATGCAGGGATGTAGGCAGCAAATTTGATGAATATACTTGCCATAGAGAATATTAGGCAGTAAATTCATTTATGAGCATTTTGGCAGGATGGGAAAACAGCAGACCACCTGTCAGCATACATTTAAGAACTCTGAGAAATTACATTTCTCTAGAGAGTTTTAGATAAAGAGGATAGAAGGAGAATTGATGCCTTTGAACTGTGGTGCTGGAGAAGAGTGTTGAGAATACCATGGACTGCTAGGAAAACAAACAGATTTGTCCTGGAAAGGGTTAAACTGGGTGGCTCCTTGGAGGCAAGGATTCTGAGGCTCCGTCTAACATACTTTGGACATGTTGTGAGGAGAGACCGGTCCTTGGAGAAGGACATCATGCTTGGGAGGCTGGAGGGACGGCGCAGGAGAGGAAGGCCCTCTATGAGGTGGATTGATTCAGTGACAGGGATAATCAGGATGGGAGTGTCGGAGATGGTGCGATTGGCACAGGACAGAGCAGAATTTAGGGCTCTTGTACATAGGGTCGCTATGAGTCGCAAGTGACTCGATGGCACATAACAACAACAGAGCTTTAGGTTATTCTCATATTTATTATAACAAAAAGCAACTAAGTAAACATCTATAGTAGTTTGCATTCATACTGAAACCTCTTCAATCACTCTTTGGGTTTCCTGTAACGTGAACATTGCAGGAAGAACAGCGTTGGGAGGATTTTCCTGGCCACATCCCTACACATCCTCAGAGTAATAGAAATAGCTGAAATAGATGAGCTCTGATATCACTTTGCAGTTGCATCATCAAAAGGAGGTTTTCAGCGGAAGCATTCTCCAGGGCATTCACAAGAATATTCCTTTTCTTTTACTCTCTTCACTCCCAAATCCTTCCTTTGCTCTACTCTGGAGATCAACAAGCCAACATAATCATCCCAAAGCAAAAGGCAGTGAATTTCAGGAGAGTGGAAGTCCTCCCTTTCCGGATCTCAGACTGGATCATGTGGTAGAACCTTGTCTCCTACAATTTACCTAACCTATTCTTTTCTGCGACTCTGTTATAGTACAAAGATTTTGAGGTCATAGAATATGTTGGTCTAAATTTGCAAGTAAAAAAGAAAAAAAGAGGAAGTATTATCTTTAGAAAAATCACCCACTTTATTGTAACCTAGGGAGTTGTGGTGACCTAATGGTAAGAATTTGTGCTGCAATCCCAAAGGCACATGGTTCAAATCCACCAGCTGCTCCATTGCAGAAGGATGGGAAATCTCCTTTTGTGCAATTTACTGCCTCTAAACTTATCTTCTTTTTCAATGTCAAGTCAAGCCAAATCTGTGTTTGATTCCTTGGTCGTATCGGTGACTGGGGTAATTGGGATGGGAGTGTCAGAGGCAGTGCGGTTGGCGCAGGATAGAGCAGGGTTTAGGGCTGTTGTGCGTAGGGTCGCTATGAGTCGCAAACGACTCCATGGCACATAACAACAACACAACAATCTTTCTCAAGAGTCCAAATTTAAAGCACATTTACATGAAATACAGCTATGATACAAGTATGTTCTTTCCATTCTAGACTTTTCTCAGAAGATTGATGTTACTATATCCCAGGTGTTTCTAACAATGAATGTTTTAACTATTTCACTCACATGTTGTTACTGTTACGTACTGTCAAGTCAGAATCAATCTCTAGCTGAGCCTTCAGTGGCTATTTAGAGGCAATAAATTGTATGTAAGGAGACTTCCCATCTTTCTCCAGAGGGCCAGCAGGTGGATTCGAACCATGTACTTTCAGACTGGCAATGCAGCACCTTCTTACTAGACCAGCAGAGCTCCTTGTACTCACGGCAAACAAGTGAGATTCAGCCTTTGCTGTGGAAAGACATGCCGCTTCCTACACTGGCATGTGTACTCCATCACCCACCTCCACGCTCCTGCAGGACGGCCCCCCACCTAGAGAGTTATGACTCCACCTACTCCCCCACCAGGCCCTCCGTGACTCCACAGTCCTACCAGCCCTGCCCCCGACCGCTCATGCTCACCAGAACCAGCTCAGCATTTCAATAAGCGTTGCTCAAGATTTCACAGCAGTAGAGGTGAGGATTTTAGATCTCAACACTATTGAGAGACAACTAAAATCACAGGTAAAGTGTATTAATGTACAGGCAGCTGACTGGGGCCAGGGCTAAATTCCTAGCCAATTAAAATGGACAAGAAGGGTTGACAGGTGATAGGATTTAAGAACACCTGCAATCTCTCCACACCATGAAGGCTAGCAATCTATCTTGCTGAGACAATCTAGTGGGGGAACGTCTCACTCACCACAATTAGTAGGAAAGTGAGATAAACAATAGAATTGAAGCTGGCATCTGGGAGGCCATGTGGAGCCCATGATAAGGACTTGAACCAGTGAAGTAGCGACGGGAAAGCAAAGATTGATCTTAAAGGGAAAATTACAAAGCATGACTGATTTGATCGGTAAGTCGTTTTTGTAGGGAAGAAAGAACAAAAGATAAAGAGACAGCTATGTTTTGATTTGGATTATTTCTGTTTTCTTATGTAAAGTAATGCTCCGTTATTACAAAGTTAGACAGTGTGAAATGAAACTGGTTTTGGGAGAGAGACTCTATATTTGCAGTTTGAATCCACCAGCTATTCTATAGGATAAAGAAAATAGAGCTAGGCAATTTCCTCCTGTGCAATTTGCAAGCTCTGAGAACCCACCAGAGATCAGCCATGAGTCAGTTCCAATCTGATGGTACACGCAGGAACAGACACTCACCTAGCAACCTAACAACAACGTACCTAGGCCAAGAAACTGTTGTTTGACCAGAGAAACGGAACACACAGCTTGGTTTAAAAGTGTACATCAAAGCTGTATCCTCTCTCCATACCTATTCAATCTGTATGCTGAGCAAATCATAAAAGAAGCTGGACTTTATGATGAAGAGTGTGACATCAAGTTTGGAGGAAGACTCATTAACAACCTGCATTGTGCAGATGGCCAATATTGCTTATTGAAAACACAGATGACTTAAAATACTTGTTTCAGAATTTCAATGATACAGCCATCAATATGGATTACATCTCAGGATCAAGAAAAAAATAATCTTCACCACATAGCAAAATAGGCAGCATCATGATAGATGGAGAAAAGATCAAAACTGTCAACAATTTTGTCTTACTTGGATCAACAATCAACACCTTTCATATTAGCAATCAAGAGATCAAAAGACGTGATATTGGGCAAATGTGCTGTCAAGGATATCTCCAAAGTGCTGAAGAGCAATGATGTTTAAAGACTAAGACGTGCCTGATCCAGACCAGAATCTTTTCAATTACTTACTATGCAACTGAAAATTGTACAATGACAAAGGATGGCAGAATTAATGCTTTTGAGTTGTGGTACTGGAAAAGAGGACTGACTATCCCATGGACAGCCAGCGCACAGATATGTCTCAGAGAAAGTGCAACCAGGGTGCTTCTTGGAGGCAAGGATGGTGAAGCTTCGTTTCATATACGTTGGGAATGTAAAAAAGGGTCGTCCTTGGGGAAGCACATATGCTTGGAAAGGCGGAGAGTCAGGAAGACCTCAACAGAATAGGTTGACATGGTGACTGGAACAGTGGGCTTGAATATATCCAAGACGGCGAGGAGCGCACAGCACGGGGCAGGGTTGAAACCCCTGTTAACAGGGTAGCTATGGGTCGTCGTCAACAGCAGAGAACTATATACAGGGACATGCGCAGATGTGGTTTGTACATAGTAACGTGAAGGGAAATGGTGTTAATACCTTTTCATCCAGACAGAAAGCCCAAGAAATAGGAACTTCTTATAAAAGAAAGCCTTGTGATTTTTTTTAAGCTTATAGAGCTTACAAGTAAAATTGAAAGTAAAGAGATAATTCCCAAGCAAATATATAATATTGATTCCTCTGCACTAAATTAAGTTTCCATCAACTTCCTGACAACTAAGAAAAAGCTATGAGAAGCTTAGGTAAGTCAGAGAGGATCCTCCAGGAACCCCACCACTCACCTTTCCCGGCCACATTGGCTCCTGTCAGCATTTCCAGCTCTATCATGTGAGGAAGGGGGGCTCTCTGAAGAACAGGGTCTCGAAGAAGGAGGGAGTTTGTTGATAATCTGCCACAGCTGTGCTTGTGGACAGAGATGAGGACTGAAGAAGATCAAGGCCAGCCCCCTTCAGTGCGGGTTAGACATCGACGTAATAAAGGAAATCCTTATAACTAGACCAACAAGCAACCTCACAAAACCTGCATGAGGGTAAGCAGAGATAAGTTGTCAAAGATTTTATGAAATTTGGATCTATAATTAATGTTCATGGAAGGAACATGCAAAAAATAAAATGACATTGCATTGAGCAAATCTGTCGCAAAGGACCACTTTGAAGTACTGAAAATGTTTCATTTCTTATCTTTGATGTTAGAAGTGGGTGTACAAATTTAATTAATAACTAGTCTTCCTTGTTAAATGTTATCAAGTTGACTGACTTTTGGGGTCCCCATGAAGAAAAAATTAGAATCTTATCCTATCCTACACCATCCTTACAATCCTAACTATCCTGCCCAGTCTTTCTTGTTGGTGTTAGGTACTATCTAGTCGATTATGACTTACAACAGCCCTAAATACGTGGATGCAGGTCTATATTTCATCCACATTGTCAAATGCCTTTGAATAATAAACAAAACAGAAACATCTTTCTGATATCCTCTGCTTCAGTCAAGATCCACCTGATATCACCGATGAGATCCCTTTTTCCACACCATCTTACGAATCCAGCTTGAATTCCTGGTAGATTCCTGTCACTGTATTGTTCTAGTAATTTTTTAGTAATGATCAGCAAAATTTTACTGTCATGTGACTATTAATGATATTGTCTGATAATGTCAACATTCTTTTGTATGCTCTTTCTGGGAATGAGAAGAAACAATGTATGCCTTTCAATCAGTTGGCCAGGTGGCTGTCTTCCAAATTTCTTGGCTTATGTCTTTCTTGTAGGAATATAATCTTGCTATTGACAGTATTGTACTTCAGGAAAAAGCTTGAAGTGTTCTTTATTATGATGAGTGTTAATTTGTAAATCCTGGTGATGTAGACCATATATTTGTGATTCAAAAGGGCCAACACGAGTCCATTTGCACTTGTAAGAGCCTCCATAAGCTACTGAATGTTAGACTTTCCAGTTTATATTTGACACCTTCCATTATTCTTTAAGCTGTGCCCTGTGCATCCCACATTCCAATTCACAAATCAGTGCTTACAATCATGTCTTCTGTTTTGAGTCTTGCCATATCAGTAAATATTACAGAAAGGTTTGCTTCATCCACACCATATGATCCAACTTTTTTTAGGCAACAGCTTCCTGCCATCAAGTCAAGTATGACCCATAGCGACCCTATGAAATGCAGAACCCTGAACCCTGAATCCAAACCCTGTCCTATCCTGTGCCGTCTTCACACTTCAGAGCCCATTGTAAAAGTTACTGTGTCAAACCATCTGACCAAGGGTCTTTATCTCCTTATCTCCTCTGCCTTTTCAAGCATCATATCCCTCTCTGAGAAATAGCCCCTCCTAACAGCATTCCCAAAGTATGTAAGGTGAACATTTAGTATCTTAGTCTCCAAAGAACACTCTGGCTGCACCATCTCCAAGAGTATTTGTTTGTTCTTTTGGAAGTCCATGGGATGTTAGTACTTTTCTCTAACACCACAGCTCAAAGACATCAATTCTTCTTCTGTCATCTCTATTCATTGTCTAGCTCTTAGATGCATAGCCAGTGTTCAAAAGACCTTGGCCTGAATCAGACAAACATTAGTCCTCAAATTTATATCGCTACTCCTCAATAATTTGGAAAAGTTCTTGACTACAGGTGTCCATATTGCAATGCTTCTTCTGATTTGCTGACTGGAAACTAGGCCAACTACTGATTGTAAAAGAGGCCATCAACTACTCATATGCAGGTTCAAACTAAAGCTAAAGAAGGTTAAATAAAATCCACAGGAACCAAAATTTGACCTTGAGTTTATCTTACCTGAATTTAAAAACATCTCAGGGAACAGGTGTGAAGCCTCAAATGCTGCTGGACGAAGACCAGATGAGCTGTGTGAGGATATAAAGGATATCATCCAGGAAGAATGAAAATGTCATCACAAAGACAGAAGAGGGAGAAAAGACCGAGATAGATGTCAGAAAAGACTCTGAATATTGCAACAGAGCACCCAGAAACCAAAGCAATAGAAAATCCAGAAGTTAAGCAACTGAACAGAAGATTTCAAATGGCAGTAGGGGAGACAAGCAAAATAATATAATAAAATGTACCAAGAGTTGGAGCCAGAAAATGTAAAAAAGCCAACCACTCTGCATTTCTTATGCTTAAAAAACTGAAGAACAAATTGCAGCCTCAATTTGGAATACTTAATGATGCTATTGGCAGAAGATTAAGTGATCCAGAAAGAATTAAAAGGAGATGGATAATGTATATAGAGTCACTGTAACAAAAAGAATTCACTGACACAGGAGAATTTAATGAAACAACATATGATAAAGAGGCAATGTTGATGAAGGAGAAAGTTCAAGCTGCTCTGATAGAACTGGTAAAAAACAAGGATATCAAGAATATCATCCAGGAAGAATGAAAAAGGAGTTGATGGCTTATCAATTGACATATTTCAACAAGCATGTGCTGCCCATGGACATGCTCACCCATTTGTGCCAAGAAATCTGGAGGATAGCTACCTGGCCAACTGACTGGAAGAGATTCGTATTTATTCCCATTCCAAAAAAAAAAAAAGATGACCCAACAGAGTGTGGAAATTATGTAACAATATCACTCATATCACATGCAAGAAAAAATTCTGCTGAAGATAATCCCAAAATGGCTGGAAAAATACATTGACAGAACTACCAGAAATACAATCTGGATTTAGAGGAGACTGTGGCACTAGGGACATTATTGCCAATGTCAGATGGATCTTGGCTGAAAGCAAAGAGTACCAGAATAATGTCAATCTGTGCTTCATTGACTCTGCAAAGGCATTTGACTGTGTGGATCACAACAAATTGTGGTTAACCTTGAGAACAATGGGAATTTCTGAACATTTGAATGTGCTCATATTAAACTTGTACTTGGACCAGACGGAAGTCAATTATCAGAACAGGATAAGGAAACACTGCATGGTATAAAATTAGGAAAGGAGTGTATCAGGGATGCATCCTGTCTCCATACCTTTTCAGTTTGTATGCAGAACAGATTGTTTAGGTGGCTGGACTTTATGAAGAGGAGTGTGGCATCAGAAATGGAGGAAAACTCATCAAGAACCTGCACTATGCTGATGATACAACCTTGCTTGCCCAAACTGAGGAGGACCTGAAGCGTTTTGCTGCAGAAGGTCAAAGACTGTAGTCTTCAATATGGATTGAATCTTAAAACTATGATGACAAAGATTCTTACCACTGGGCCAGTTGGCAGCACCATGATGGATGGAGAAGAGATGGGGGTTGTTAATTTCAGCTTGCTCGGGCTCCACAATCAACCCTCTTGGCAACACAAGTCAGGAAATCAAAAGACAAAGTACAGTGGGGAAGTCTGTTGTCAAGAACTTCTCCAAAGTGCTAAGGAACAATGATATAACTCTAGAGACTAAGGTGCATGATCCAGGCCATGGTCCTTGCAATTACTTGCTATGCATCAGAGAGCTAGATGATGACTAAGGATGGCAGAAGTAGAATTGATGTCTTTGATTTGTGATGCTGGAGAAGAGTATTGAACGTACCATGGACCTCTAGGAAAACAAATAGGTCTGTCTTAGAAAGAGTGAAACCAAATTTCTCCTTGAAGTAAAGATTTTGAACCTCTGTCTCACCTATTTTGGGCATGTGGCCAAGAGAAGGAACATGCTTGGAAGGGTAGAGGGGAGAGTACAGGAGAGAAAGACCTCAAATGAGATGGGTTCACATGGTAACTGGGGCAATGGGATTAGGTGTGTTGGAGTCAGTGAGACTCGCTCAGGATAGGGCAAGGTTCAGAGCTATTTTACATAAGGTCACTATGAGCCACAGGCAAGTTGATGGCACATAACAACTACATTAGCACCAAGGGTGTTAATTATGGATCCAAGTAAGGTGCGCTTGTTGACAGTTTCAATCTTTTCTCCATCTTTTATGATGTTGCTTATCTGTCCAGTGGTAAGAATCTTTGTTTTATGCAATCATATTGAAGGCTCTATTATTTGATCTTCTGCAACAAGTGTTCCAAGTCTTCCTCACTTTCAGAAAGAAAGGTTGTATCATCTGCATAATTCAGGTTATGGATAAATCTTCCTCTAATCCTGTTGCCACATTCCTCTTCATAGAGTCCAGCTTCTCAAATAATTTACTTAACATATAAAACAAATGTTGTTGTGTTATTGATTGCCTTCAAGTCAAGCATGACTCAGCAACTCTACGAACAAAAGGCCTGCAGCCCTTCTACACCTATAGACATTTATCAAAGTGTATAGCATTTTCAGAGGCATGTTATTTGGGAAGTGGATGCCAGTCCTGCTTATAAAACAAATAGGTATAGATAAATGATAAAACTCTGACACTCCCTACTAGGTACTGGTGAAGTGAGACGGGTTGGCATGGGATATTTTGAATCAGATGATCATATGATCTACTATGCCAGAGACGAAAAGGTGGGGAAAATGGGGTTGCTGTCATAATTTAAAAACTCATTCTTAGATCCATCTTGAAATACAGAGTGGTGAATGATAGGAAAATATTCATACACACACAAAGGAAGTTAATAAAACTATCATTCAAATATATGCACTGACAACTAGCGCCAACGAGGAGGAAATAGAAGATGTCTATGAACTTTTTCAGTCAAAAATGGATAGAACATGCACGTAATCAAGATGCACTAATAATAATGGGTGACTGGAATGTAAACGCTGTGAACAGGGAAGAACTATTAGTAGTTGGAAAACATGGACTTAGTGACGGAAATGAAACTGGAGATAGAATAATAGAATTCTGCACATTCAGTGGTTTATTCATTGCAAATACCTTTTAAAAGAAACACAGATGCAGACTGTACACATGGATTTCACCTGATGGTATGCATATGAATAAAATAGATTACAGCTGTGAAAAGAATTGCTGGAAGCTCAACATTAGCTGTGAAAACTAGGCAAGGTATCCATTGTAGAACAGAGCACCAACTACTCATAAGCAATTTCAAGCTGAAATTGAAGAAAATGAAATCAAATCCACAGGAACTGAAGTTTGACCCTAAGTCTATCCTACTCTAATTTCAAAACCATCTCAGGAACAGGTTTGAGGTCTTGAACACCAATGGGTGGAAACCAAATGAGCTATGGGAGGATATCAAGAAAATCATCCATGAAAAATGCCAAAGGTCATTACAAAGGCAAAGGAAGAAGAAGAAAAGACCAAGACAGATGTCAGATGAGACTCTGGACATTGCACTAGAGCACCAGAAGCTAAAGCGGAAGGAAGAAATCAAGTAATTAAGAGGCTGAACAAAAGATTTCAAAGGGCAGCCCTGGAAGACAAAGCAAAGTATTATAATGAAATGTGCAAAGAGCTGGAGTCAGAAAATCAGAAGGGCTGAACGCAACATTTCTAAAGCTGAAGGAATTGAAGAATAAATTCAAGATACAAGTTTCAATACTTAAGAATGCTTTGGGTAGAATATTAAATTATCCAAGAAGCATTAAAAGATGGAAGGAGTACACAAAGTCACTGTACCAAAAGGAAATGGCTGACACAGAAGAATTTCATGAAACCATGTATGAGCAAGAGCCTGTGATGATGGAGGAAGAAGTTCAATCTGCTTTGAAAGAATTGACAAAAAAACAAGGCTCTGGGAATTGATGGCATACAAATTGACATATTTCAACAAATAGACACTGCCCTGGAAGTGCTCACCAAGTTATGCCAAGAAATCTGGAGGACAACCACAAACCACATGGCCAACTGGTTGTAAGAGATCTATATTTGTTTCCATTCCAAAGAAAGATGACCCGACAGAATATGGAAATTATCCACAGTAGTGGCATCCACCTCCTAAACAACATGCCTCTGGAAACTATGAACTTTGACAGATGTTGATAGCTATAGAAAGGTTTCAGGCCTTCTGTTTATAGGGTTGCTATGAGGCATGCTTGACTCAAAGGCTATCAACAGCACAACAACATCATAAATATCACATGCAAGCAAGATTCTGCTGAAAATTATCCAAAAATGACTGGAGCAGTACATCAACAGGAAACTGCCAGATGTGCAGGCTGAGTTTAGAAGAGGCTGTGGTTCTTGGGATATTATGTTATTAAATGGATCTTAGCTGAAAGCAGAGAGTACCAGAGGAATGTCTACCTGTGTTTCATTGATTATGCAAAGATGTTTGACTGTGTGGATCATAACAAACTGTGGCTGACTCTGAGAAGAATGGGAATCCCAGAACACTTGATCATGCTAATGCAAAACCTACACTTGGACCATGAGGCATTTGTCAGAACACAGCAAGGAGACATTGTATGGTTCAAAATTGGGAAGGGTGTATGCAAAGGATGCATCCTATCTCCATACCTTTTCAATCTATATGCAGAACAGATCATCCGGAAAGCTAGGCTCTATGAGGAGAAATGTGGCATCAGGATTGGAAGAAGATTCATCAACAATCTCTGTTACGCAGCTGACACAACCCTGTTTGCTGGAACTGAGAAGGACTTAAAACGCTTGCTGCAGAAGGTCAAGGACTACAGCATTCAATATGGATTTAAATAAAGAAAGCAAAGAGTCTTACCACCGGGCTGATTGGGAGAATTATGATAGATGGTGGAGAGACTGAGATTGTTTACAGCTTTAATTTATTTGGCTCCACAATCAACACGCTTACTACCAGCAGCCAGGAAATCAGAAGACAAATTGCATTGGGAAAGTCGCCGTCAGAGACTTCTCCAAAGTACTGAAGAGCAACTTTGT
This sequence comes from Elephantulus edwardii, assembly GCF_000299155.1. NCBI lineage: Eukaryota > Metazoa > Chordata > Mammalia > Macroscelidea > Macroscelididae > Elephantulus > Elephantulus edwardii. The sequence continues at coordinate 14,154,961 of NW_006399805.1, forward strand.
CCATCTAGAGACTTAGATGTGCCTGATGTAGGACATGGTCTTTGCAATTGCTTGCTATGTGTCAGAGACGGACAATGGCTAGGGATGATAGAAAAAGAATTGATGCCTTTGAGCTGTGGTTCTGGAGAAGAGTCTTGAATATAACATGGGCTGCTAGGAAAACAAACAGGTTCATCCTAGAGAGGGTGAGCTCAGTCTGCTCCATGGCGGCAAGGATTCTGAAGCTTCTTCCGAAATATTTCGGGCATGCTGCAAGGAGGGAGCAGTCCTCGGAGAGGGACATCATGCTTGGAAGGGTAAAGAGACAGAAAGAGGAATATCATCGATGAGATGCATTGATTCAGTGGCTGAAGTAATGAGGGTAGGTGTATCAGAGACGGTAAGGTTGATACAGGACAGAGTAGTTTTCAGTTGTGCATAAGGTCACTATTAGTTGCAAGGGACTTGACAGCACATAACAACCACAACCACAACAGTGTCCCCTTGCTCTGTTTGCATAACAGCCTTTTGGTCTAGGTATAGGTTTTTGTTTTGTTTTGTTTTGTTTTTTCCTCTTTTTTTAAATTTTTTTCTAT
>NW_006399805.1:14156404-14157828 GCF_000299155.1 Elephantulus edwardii
GCCATTCGTTTGTTGATGGGCACTTAGGTTGTTTCCAACTCCTTGTTATTGTGAACAAAGCTGCAATAAACATGGGTGTGCATATATCTGCTTGGATGTTAGGTATAGGTTTTGCATGAACACAGTTAAGTGATCTGGGAATCCCATTCTTCTCAATGTTAGCCATAACTTGTTATGATCCACACAGTCAAATACCTTTGCATAATCAATAAAGCATAAACAGGCATTCTTCTGGTTACTTTAGCTATGACATCAGCACTATTACCCTGGTGTCATGGCCTCTACTAAATCCTGCTAGAACTTCTAGCAATTCCCTAAAATGCCATTCTTTGCCTTTCAAATTGAAGGGCTCATGTTTCAGCTTTATATCAGCATTCTACTGCTCTTTATAAGGTTTTCACTGGTGAATTTCCTTTTTCTTTAAAGGAAAAATATACTTAATACAAAGTATATGTAGAAAACACAATATATAGATGAATGATGACATGCAATTAACTAAAATAATAAATTATCCATCTTGACATAGAACTGGTTTATTGGGGAGGGGGAGTGGATATTTCTAGGTCTCTCCTAGTCCTTCTTAGTATGACAGTCTGGCTGCATTCTGTCCCCTTGGATGGCTCTCCTGGTATTTGAAATACTGGAGGCATAGATTCCAGCAACAAGCTGTGAGCCACATAGTACAACACTGACAGATTAGTAAATAAATCTCCCTCATTGGCCCATGACTTTAAGTAGTGTCTGCATTTGTCATTATGTTAAAGAACAACCTTTACCGCCACAATTGCCACACTGATTTGCTGCCAAAAGCTTGGGATAATGATTTGTGTGTGGATTTCGGTTTAAGTGTGTATAAAATCACTGAGCATTAGCATCTGATCCCAGTATATTTTTTCTCTCCTGTCATACCACTTCTTGTTGTGAGACATTTGAAGCTGTATAAAGACATTCCTGTACCTATAAACATCAGAGCTACACAATTGAATATGTGATTGACTTTTACGTCTAGATGATTTTAAATGAAATGCTCTGTTGCTGATAGTCAAGTGATGCTTTCCCTATGTGAATTCCTCTATCTCATAGGTCTGTGGGAGAGCTAATCTGCTCAAATCAGAGTGACTTTGAAGAAGGCAGTATGAGCCCAACCCCCCAAAAAAAGGAATATTTTCATGAGTCATTCGTTAGTGATTGCAGGTAAGAAACAGCATTTTCAAGTAACCATTTTAGTTTCTTTCCCACACTTAAGTTTATTTTCTGTAATTTTTCCTCTGTTTCATCTCATTTGCAATATTATCATCATTGTAATGTGATTTTCTTTATTCTTTATGAGAAACTCATTATGAAAATTGTTTAAATTAGGAGAATAATTTTCTTTAGATAATGAATGCAATATTAAATTCCAATTATTCTGTTTAGTTTAGAAA
>NW_006399805.1:14159158-14192433 GCF_000299155.1 Elephantulus edwardii
CAAAATTGGGAAGGGTGTATGACAGGGATGTGTCCTGTCTCCATACCTTTTCAACCTGTATGCAGAACAGATTATTCGGGAGGCTGGGCTCTATAAGGAGAAGTGTGGGGACAGTATTGGAGGTAGACTCATCAACAATCTGTGTTATACAGATGACACAACCCTGCTTGCTGAAACTGAGGAGTACCTGAAGCACTTGCTGTGGAAGGTCAGGGGCTACAGTATGGATTAACTTCAGTATAGATTGAGGCTCAATATCAAGAAAACATTCAGGGGGCTTTGTTGACAATAGCAAAGAGTTGGAAACAACCTAAGTGCCCATCAACGGACGCATGGATAGAGAAGCTCTGGTATATTCACACAATGGAATACTACACTGCATTGAAAAACAAGGAACTCATGAAATGTTATACAAAATGGATGACCCTGGAGAACATTATGCTGAGTGAAATATCTGTCACAAGAGGACAAATACTGCATAATGTGATTGTTGTAAAACAGGACTGACATGGAGGTTGGGAGGAAACTAAGAAAAGAGGGGATAAACAATGTGTACTGCATTAAAACAGATTAAAATATAATTATTTAAAAGGAATATGTTATTGTTGTTACATGCCATCAAGTCACCTGTGACTCAAAGCAGCCCAATGTACAACAGCTCTAAACTCTGCTCTATCCTGTGCCAATCGTCTCTGACACACCTCCGCTCATTGTCCAGTCACTGAATATATCCATCTCATAGAGGGTCTTCCTCTCTTGTGCTGTCCCTCCCAAGCATGACGTCCCTCTCCAAGGACTGGTCCCTCCTTGCAACATGTCCAAAGTATGTCAGACAGAGCTTCATAATCCTTGCCTCCAAGGGGCAACTTGGATTAACCCTCTCTGGATGAACTTGTTTGCAGTCCATGGTATATTCAATATTCTTCTCCAGCACCACAACTCAAGGGCATCTCCTTTTATCATCCCTAGTCATTGTCCAGATTTCCTATGCATAGCAAGTAATTGCAAAGACCATGCCTGTATCAGGCACACCTTAGTCTCCAGACTGACATAGTTGCTGTTCCGTACTTTGGAGATGACTCTGACAGTAGACTTTCCCAGTGCAATTAGTTGTGGTTTTGTTTCTTTTTTTAAATTTTTTTTATTTCCTGGCTGCTGGTACCAAGAGTATTTATTGTAGAGACAAGCAAACTAAAGCTGTTAACAATCTCAATCTCTTCACCATCCATTATGATGCTGCTAATCAGACCAGGGGTGAGAATCTTTGTATTCTTGATTTTGAGCTTCAATCCACATTGGAGGTGGCAGTCTTTGACCTTCTGTAGCAAATGTTTCAGGTCCACCTCAGTTTCAGCAAGCAAGGTTGTGTCATCTGCATAACACAGATTGCTGATGAGTCTACCTCTAATCCAGATGTCACATTTCTCCTCATAAAGCCCAGCCTCCTACGTAATCTGCTTCACATATACATAGAAAAGGTATGGAAATAGGACACATCTCTGTTTTACACCCTTCCTAATTTTGTACCATGAAGTCTTTCCTTGCTCTGTTCTGACGACTGCCTCTTGGTCAGTATAGGCTTCATATAAGCACAATCAAGGGTTCTGGGATTCCCATTCTTCTCAGAGTCAGTCACAGTTTGTTGTGATCCACACAGTCAAATGTCTAGTCAATGAAATACAGATAGACATTCCTCTGGTACACTCTGCTTTCAGCACTGTGATCTCAGAGGCACACGGTTCGAATCCACCAGAGATGTTTGGCTGGAGAAGGAGGGGAAATCTTGACCTGTGCCAACTGGATCTGATTTAATGGTACACAGCAACAACAACAACTACTACAAAAAGTAATATATGATTATGTATTATTTGCATGGCAATAGTTCAGAATAAGAGCTGCATAGTAATGTGGACTGGAATTTGATTATTAGAAGGTTCCACTCATCTATTTTATCCTCTCCTGGTTGTAGATTTTTTAGGATGCTTGAAGACTGTTTATGTTGTGGATTAGGACTTCTAGAGTTCTTCCACACTTTTCTTTAATGATGTTTATAGTCCCTTGTTTCAGTCCTAGGTCCATGATCTGCTTTAAGTTGGTTTTTGTATATGGAATGAGGTATGGTTCTTGCTTGAGTTTTCAGCAGATAGTTTTCCAATTTTGCAAGGACCATTTTTTAAAAAGGCTGTTGTTTCTCCACTTAACTGATTTCATCTCCTTATCAAAAATTAGATGACCATAGGTTTATTGTGGCTTGGTTCACAATAGCAAAGAGTTGGAAACAACCTAAGTGCCCATTGACAAATGAATGGATAGAAAGCTGTGGTATATTCACACAATGAAATATTATGCAGCACTGAAAAACAAGGATATTTATATTGGTATTTCTATTTATAACTTTTTGAGAAGCACCAAACCACCTTCCTTAGTAGTTGCACCATTTTATACTCCCACCAGTAGTGAATAAGGGTTCCAATCTCTCCATAACCTCACCAACATTTATTGTTCTCTGCTCTGTTGAACTTTGCTATTTTTGCTGGGGTGGATGATAACTAGTAGTTGCTTTTATTTGCATTTCTCTGATGGAAGCTTATAATTTATTATAAAATTGTTTTCCACTTCTATTTTTTCTGACTTTGGAAATAAATGCTAAAGCCCAAATAGAATCTATTCCTGGACCTTTTCAGATCTACTTCAAACCAAAAAGCATTTACAAGCTTTTGAGAAATCCTTTCTCAGAAAATGTAATGACTTTTCCTAAGAACAGAGAACTTCAGATAGAACATTGATCTCTGTTGTATTCTCTGAATATGCAACGCCAACACTGAGATTTACTTTTCAAAAAAAAAAAAAAAAGTAAGGATCTTTTTTTTACATGTGACATAGTTTCCCATAAATTGGTTATTTATACTTGGCTACTTATGATTGAATTTGTATAAAGAAATGTCTTAAAATATGTGCACTTTAACATTATGAAAATACTGCCTAATTCAAGAACCTCTCTTCTACCAGTTCTTTATATATGCATGAGTCTAAACAAAAGAAAACATTATTTAAACAAAGGAAAATTGTTGACAGAATTATTATCCAAAAAGCAGTGCCATAAGAAAGATTCAACTGGTTGAAAAATATGGAGAACATAGCAGCATGTACAGTAAATAAACCTTTTTATATTATTGCAAGAATGATAATTTATTGATTCATTGCTAAATACAAAATACATTAATTATAAAAATACAGTAAATTACAAAAATTAATTAGGCAATATATTAGAATTATTAACCTTTAGAGAGTAGAGGAAAATATTTCTTTATTAGTAGGAAGGAGATAGAGAAAAAGACATCTTACCTACACACAGAAATTATTTCTTTCTAATTCTATCCCTTAACTAATGAGAAAAAGGAATTCAGAGTCAGAGGGAAAAATAAAGAGAAAGCTGAACTGTGGTAAAAAATATTAACACTTACTTTGTCCTGTAGTGTTTGACTTCAACTATGTCAAGAGTTAAACAGGTACTGAAACAAATGTATCCTGATGATGCCGATGGTCTTATTTTGGAAGAAATCAAAGAGGAAAGATGAGCAGAGTAGTGTTGCTGTGCTCCGTCACATGGGAGCTCACCCATTTGTGGGGTCACAGACATGGGAAGATAATTCCCCTCTTCCTCCTGTGGGGCAGTTGGTAAATTTGAACCATATGTCTTTGAGTTGGCAGGAAATTAGGAAAGGAGTAAGGAATGACACTCAGGCCTTCTGAGATCCTCTAAGAAATTAGGTAGATTAAACCCCACAATTGCCTGTGGTTTTGGTTTTCATCCAGAAAGAAATTTGTAAAGAGGGTTACCCTCAGTCAGTGAAAATGAAAATGCTGTGTAAACTACACAATCATACATAAAAGGCACCGTCTTCCAAGAGCAGGTGGGATTCGCAGCCTAGAGAAACTGTGGCAGAGTGTGAGTCAGAGAGCACCACACTGATGCACGGAAGGAGTTAGAGAACATGCCTAAACGTGCACTGCTGGTCAGGGGTAGAATACGAGACTCCTGGGCATCTCAGACACAAGTTGTCAAAACCCACGTGCAATCTCTCTTCTTATAGACCTCTGCTGGGAAGTTGAAAATGATCAGCGGTCAGACAGAAAGCCAAAGAATGTCCCTTAGTAATTGAGTGCTGGGAAGGGGAGCAGATGTACTAGAGGACAGTTAAAGACCCCAGAAGACCTTGAAACAAATACAAGAAAATAAACAACATACGGTCCTGACACAGAACAATAAGCTCCAAACAGAGCCATATGCTGAATCTGTTCAGTACGCATGTTAAAACCCACAAAAACTAGTATGGAAAAGGATCTAACAAAGCAAAGATGGACAGTCTACATAAATAAATATAAAATTTCAAATGAGATGGGAAGTATAAAAAAAAGTCAAATGAGTAGTCATAAGAAAGTGTTAAAACTCAAAGTAAATTAGCAGTTAAATAACAGCTACATAGTACAATGGATGAGAGGAAAGGCTGTATGAAATGAGTAGCAAAACCTATCTGTCAGTTTGATGTATTGTGATGACTTACACGAAGAAGAAGGACCAAAGATGATTGAATGCCTTTGAATTGTGGTGGTGGAGAAGAGCATAGAATGAACTCTTGTACTTTAACAAAGGTGCAAATGACCTCTAAAAAACAAACTAATTTCTCTTGACGAAAGTACTAGAGTGCTCCTTATAGGCAAGGAGAGTGGAACTTTGCCTCACTTACTTTGGGCGTATTTTCAGAAAGAACCAGCCCTGGGAGGAATATCATGTTGAGAAAAGGTCGTGGGATTGTTTGCAAAGGAGAGGAAGACCTTCAATGGCATTGACTGACACAGTGACAAGCACAGTGAGGAGGATGGAGAAAGAGAGAGCAAGGTTCAGATCTGTTATCTGTAAGGTCACTAGGAGTAGTAGTCAACTTGATGCCACTTAACAACAATAAAAGCAGCAAAATGTCACTGAAGATAAGGAGGACAGAGAGAGCTGTCCAAAAGTTATAAACAGCGTGCGGTAAAGACACACATAACTCTACTTGTTGCTGTTGTTGTTGTTGTTAAATGCCATCAAGTCAAGTCTGACTCATGGAGACCCTACATAGAAGAGAAAGAATCCTGGCACAATCTCGGGCCATCCTCCTCATTTCACTGTGCTCACGTCCATGTTGCAGTTACCGAGCTTCCTTCTCTTAGAGGCTCTTCTTTTCCTTCTCTGGCCCTCTGCTTTTCTAAGAATGGTGTCTTTTTCCAGGGACTAACACTTTTTACAAAATGCTCAAATTATAAGAGACAAATTCTCACCATTCTTGTCTCTAAGGAGTACCCTGGTTGACTTATTCCAGGACACATTTATTTGTTCTTTTGACAGAATATAGTATAGTCAATACTATACCCTCTTCAATCCATTCAAATTTACATAAAAGGTAGAAATTGTGCCACATGAAAATGCTAAACAATGAAGAGGACACATCACTAATTAAATGATATATAGCTATGAAAAATACTTTTTACAAACTCATCAACAGATTTGACAAAATTCAGGAGAAAATCAGTATACTTGAGGAAAGAGTAAGAGAAATCATCTAAAATGAAAAATAAAAAAGTTGTATTTGGGTTTTTCTTTTTTAACAACGAGAACAGATCATATATTTAAAAAAAAAATGGAAAGTACCAGATATCTGAGGTGTACAAAACTGTAATCCAGGGTAAAGGGAACTAGACCAAACATAATTTGTGGAAATATGAGCAGAACTGCCAGATTCTGCAAAGTCATGTTGTCTAGTTTGGGGTTGAGACTAGGATGTGGCTTTTGCTTGCAATAGGGTGCGAGCTGATTGGATTTGGAGTCATATTTAAAAAGGATCTCCTGAATAAAACAGGCTTGGAAGCAGGAGTGGCATTCACTTTAAAAAAAAATAGCTAGCTTCCAGAAACTCTATGAATTTGGAGAAAAAGATGAAAGTTTCGTGTTCAAGACTTTTGTTCATAGGGTCGCTATGGGTCATCTACAACTCTACGGCACTTAACAACAGCAATCCACAATAGTTACCTAAACAATGGCTGATGACGTATCTTGGATCCTAAGCAAAGGATATATCAAAACTTCTGAAAAGAAAAGAGACATTTTTATGTCAAACAGAAATACTCAGAAACAAGACTAATATTTCATATGCATCACATCAAACTAGTCATCAAAATAATGCACACTAAAAGACAACAAAATGACATTAAAAATCTTAGAAGAGAGGAGAGTTCAAGTCAGAATTCTGTACCCAGAAAAAATAACTTTCAGGATGAAAGAGAATTGTTTTCTGTGTATAGTGTGAGGTACGGGTTTTGCTTTAATTTTCTACAGGTGGTTTTCCAATTTTGCCAGTGTCATTTGTTTATAAGGTTGTCTTTTCTCCAGTTAACTAATTTCACCTCCCTGTCAATGACCAGTTGACTGTAGGTATATAAGTTCATTTCTGATTTCTTAACTCAATTCCGTTGATCTATGTGCCTGTCACTGTACCAGTATAATGCTATCTTGATTACTGCAGCTGTATAGTCGGATTTGAGACCAGGGAATATAGTGACTCCTACCTTGTTTTTCTTTCTCTGTAGTGCTTTGCTTATTCAGGGTCCTTTTCCAATCCAGACAAAATAGGAAATTGCCTTTTCCATTTCTCTGCAGGGTGGCATTGGTATCTGGGTTGGGGTTGCATTGAATTATTAGACTGATTTTGGTGGAACTCCTATTTTCACAGTATTGAGTCTTCCTATCCATGAACATGGTACATTTTTCCATTTCTCCAGGTCTCTGTTTCTGATAGGAACATTTTGTAATTTTCTTTGTATAGCTCTTTCATGACTCAGATTTATTCATAAGTATTTAATCTTGTGATTAGTGATTATAATTGATACTATTTTCCTTAATTCTTTTCATCATTCTCTTTGTTACCGTAGAGAAATCCAATTGATTTTTGCATGTTTATCTTGTATCACACAACTTTGCTGAATTGGTCAATTATGTTCAATAGTTGGTTTTCTTGTAACAGAATCTTTATGGTTTTCTAAGTATACTAAAACTGACCTCATTACTTCTCAAAAATTTAGAGAGGTCCTTAATTGTAGACCTTTCCAGTACAATACATCTCCTGATTTCCTGACTGTGGGTACCATGGATGTTAATGGTGGTTCCAAATAAGATGAAGTGGTTGACAGTGTCAGTCTTTTCTCCATCTGTCATGATGTTGCCTATCATTCCAGTGGTTAAGAATCTTTGTTTTCTTGACACTGAGATGTAATCCAGATTGAAGGCTGTATTCTTTGATCTTCTGCAACAAGTGCTTCAAGTCGTCTTGACTTTCAGCAAGCAAGATTGTGTCATAGCACAGGTTATTAATGAGTCTTACTCAATTCTGATGCCACATTCCTCTGACAAAATCCCTTCCTAATTTTAAACCAAGTCATCCAGTTGTGCCACGAAATCTGGAGGACAACCACCAGGCCAACTGACTGGAAGAGATCTATATTTATTCCCACTCCAAAGAAAGGTGCTCTGACAGAGCACGGAAATTATCAAACAGTATTGTTAATATCACATGCAAGCATGATTCTGCTGAAGATTATCTCAAAATGACTGAAAAGCACATCAACAGAGAACAGCCTGAAGTGCAGGTTGGATTCAGAAGAGGCCATGGCACTAGGGATAACGTTAGATGGATCTTGGTTGAAAGCAGAGAGTACAAGAGGAATGTCTGTGCTTCATTGACTAGGAAAAAGCATTTGACTGTGTGGATCACAACAAACTGTGGCTGACTCTGAGAAGAACTGGGAATCCCAGAACACTTGATTGTGCTTACGTGAAACCTATACTTGGCCCAGAAGGCAGTAATCAGAACAGAGCAAGGAAACACTGCATGGTTCAAAATTGGGAAGGGTGTGTATCAAGGATGTGTCCTGTCTCCATGTCTTTTCAATCAACATGTGGAACAGATTATCTGGGAGGCTGGGCTCTATGAGGAGAAGTGTGGCATCAAGATTGGAGGTAGACTCATCAACAATCTGCATTATGCAGATGACACAACCCAGCTTGCTGAAAATGAGGAGGACCTGAAGCATTTGCTGCAGAAGGTCAAGGATTGCAGCCTACAATATGGACTGAAGCTCAGCATCAAGAAAACGAAGACTCTCACCACTGGGCTGATTGGCAGCATCTTTATAGATGGTGAAGAGATTGAGATTGTTCACAGCTTCAGTTTGCTTGAGTCCATAATCAACGCTCTTGGTACCAGCAGCCAGGAAATTAAAAGACGAGTTGCACTGGGAAAATCTGCTGTCAGGGACCTCTCCACAGTACTGAAGAGCAAGAGTATATCAGTCTGGAGACTAAGGTCCACCTGATACTGTCGATGGCCTTTGCAATCACTTGCTATGCATCAGAGATCTGGACAATGACTAGGGATGATAGAAGAAGAGTTGATGCCTTTGAGCTTTGGTGCTGGAGAAGAGTATTAAATATACCATAGACTGCTAGGACAACAAACAAGTTCGTCCTCAGAAGGGTGAAGCCAGGCTGCTTCTTGGAGGCCAGGATTCTCTGGAGCTTTATCTGACATACTTTGGGCATGTTGCAAGGTGGAGCAGTCCTTAGAGAGGGATGTTGTGCTTAGGAGGGTGGAGGGACAGCACAGGAGAGGAAGACCCATAATGAGATGGATTGATTCAGTCACTGGGGTAATAGGGATAGGTGTGTCAGAGACAATAAGATTGACAAGGGATAGAGCAGGGTTTTAGGCTGTTGTCCATAGGGTTGCTATGAGTTGCAGGCGATTCGATGGCACATAACAACAATCTCAGGGGCTCAGTTTCTAGCACTGTATGGGATAGTGTTCTGTTACATTTCATAGAGTTTGTGAGGCCCATTTTTTTTCAGAAGTGGCTGGTCAGCCCTGCTTCTTTTTATCCTGTTTTGGAAGCACTGCTGAAACCTGTCATATTCCCATGAGTGACCGTGCTGGCATTCAGAAGCCCGGTGGCAAAGCTTCCCACATCACAGCAGCATCCAAGCCTCTGCAGTACAGCACACTGACAGGTGGTGACAGGGGAACTAGGATGACGTCCGAACAGGCTTCAGGTTAAGAGTAAATGGAAATTCTCTGGGCTATTTTTGCTAAGGTTGAAAGTATTTCAATAAAGAAATAATAAAATGTGCCTCTCTCAAATGAAAAGAAGATAATAAACACAGGTTAAAACAGAGATGACTCTGAAAACATGATTTTCTATGAGAGAAGCCAGACCCATCGAGATGTGTATTTTATGATCTATCTAAATAACTCTCCAGAGTAAGTGAAACTAGTTTTGGTTAGAAATCAGTGAAGAGGTGACCTTTCAGAAGAGTGTGCTTTAGTATAAATATAGGTGCCCTTTGCCCCCCCCCACCCCTGCCGAGAGATTGCCCTTTCCTCATGCCAGAAACCCATGGGAGCAGTGTAGGTGCCCTTAGCCCCACACGCAGCAGAGAGATTGCCCTTTCCCCCTGCCAGAAACCCACAGGGGCTGTGGCCTCTCACAAGAGGGGCACCCGGAGTGTTTGACATGACCAGCAGAGCTGAAGATGTGGCAGAAGACAAACAAAGGCATCAGGGGCTCTAGTGGCTTGTGTCGGCCACAGGCATCGGGGAGGGTACTCTAGTGCTTAGCATGTTGCTAGGATGCTGGAAGCCATGCTGTCAGCTTCTCTAATGCCACCAGAGTGGCCCATAGTGGACAGGTGTCAGCGGAGTTTCCACACTAACACACTCTGGAAGGGGAGACTGGTGATCCGCTTCCAAACGACCCACCAGTGTCCCCGCTGCAGTGACAGATTCAGTTGGCTCACTTTCGAAGATGCAGTTACTTGCTTGCTGATGGAGACAGAGAAGGTTGGGGAAGGTTTCAGCAATGGACGGGAGAGTGGGTAGGACCAGGCAAGGTTTTGTCCTGTTACAGTAGAGTCAATCTGAGAGAAAATGACAAATCAATGATTGAATGGTGAGCACATTCTCAGGAGGACCAGTCCCTGGAGAAGGACACCAGACTCAGACAGTGAGAGGATGAGGCAAAGATGGGAAGATATGCAGTTCGCTGGATTGGCACCCATATTTATACTAAAGCACACCCCTCTGAAAGGTGCGACCATCAGCTTCAAGGCCACAGCTGTGAGGATGACACAGTGGTTAAGGCCTCAGGCTTATGTCTACAGGGTCAACACCTCTGATGGCCTAGTGGGTAGGGAGTCCCACTTCTAACCTAAAGGTGGCATCTCTCTGGTCATTTAAGCCCACTAGCAGCTTTGCAGGAGGAAAATGGGCCATCTCTACCCTGTGAAAATCCACTAGACAGCCGTCTCTGCTGGTTAGATCTGGCTGGATGGCAGTCAGCTTGTGTGTTTTTGAGTTTGGTAAGTTAGAACTGGCTTGAGGGCATCTAGCAACTTTTATAAGATAAAATCCATCTTTAAGTAAACTTTAAAACATGGGTTGAAAGAGATGTTCTGTCAATTCTAATAAGAATAATTCTTAGAGTAAAAATAAAACGTAACACTAAATGACCTGCTAGAAATTCCATTGGTCTGTAAAACAATGCATTTGCTTTTTGCCTCTGGTTCCTGGGAGATTTGTTTGTAATGTGTAATCAGTGGTTTCAGTATAGGTGGACATGAAATAAAAATATTCATGTAGAAGAAATCTTCATTAAGGAGTGTTCTGTCTGGGTTTAGTTTCATTAACTTTATATGCTCAAACTAAATGCCTCACTTACAGCACTTAAACGCCACATTAAGTTTTTGTCACAAACCTCTCAGAATACACATCGTGATTTTAAAATGACATAAACTGTAAAATTAATTATATTAAAAATAAGAATATTAGAAGACTCTTATCATTTATCTGTGCCCTTTCCCTCAACAACAATAGCAGCAAGCTCAGATGATAGGACAGATGAGGGAAGAAGGACAAGTGGAAGGTCGGAGAACAGGTGGAAGGTTGGAGCCCAGGTAACAAAGGAAGAGTGCTGTTGAAATTGGGGGATTGTAACCAATGAGGGGTTGTTGTTGTTGTTATGTGCTGTTGAGTTGCCTGCGACTGATAGTGACAACAGCCCTAAGCTCTGCTCTGTCCTGTGCCAATCGCACCGTCTCTGACACTCCCATCCCAATTATTCCAGTCACTGAATCAATCCACCTCATAGAGGGCCTTCCCCTCCTGCGCTGTCCCTCTACCCTCCCAAGCATGATGTCCCTCTTCAAGGACCTGTCTCTCCTCATGTCAAAAGTATGTTAGATGGAGCCTCAGAATCCTTGCCTCCAAGGAGCCACCTGGTTTAACCCTTTCCAGGATGAATCTGTTTTCCTAGCAGTCCATGGTACATTCAGTACCCTTCTCCAGCACCACAGCTCAAAGGCATCAATTCTCCTTCTATCCTCCTTGGTCATTGTCCAACTCTCTGATGCATAACAAGTGATTGCAAAGACCATGGCCTGTATCAGATGCACCTTAGTCTCCAGAGAGACACCACTGCTCTTCAGCACTTTGGAGACGTCCCTAACAGCAGACTTTCCCATGGCAATGCGCCTTTTAATTTCCTGGCTACTGGTGCTAAGAGTGTTGACCGTGGAGCCAAACAAACTAAAGCTGTGTACAATCTCAATCTCTTCACCATCCATCCTGATGCTTCCAATTGGCCCAGTGGTGAGAATCTTTGTCTTCTAGACATTGAGCCTCAGTCCATAATGGAGGCTGCAGTCCTTGACCCTCTGTAGCAAGTGCTTCAGGTCCTCCTCAGTGTCAGCAAACAGGGTTGTGTCATCTGCATAAAGCAGATTGTTGATAAATCGTCCACCAATCTTGACCTCACATTTCTCACCATAGAGCCCAGCCTCCTGGACAATCTGTTCTGCATACAGGTTGAAAAGGTATGGAGACAGGACACATCCCTGGCATATGCCCTTCCCAATTTTGAACCATGCAGTTTCCCTTGATCTGTTCTGAGGATTGCCTCCTGGTCCAAGTATAGATTTCTCATTAGCATGATCAAGTGTTCTTGGATTCCCATTCTTCTCAGAGTCAGCCACAGTTTGTTATGATCCACACAGTCAAATGCCTTTGCATAGTCAATCAAACACAGATATACATTCCTCTGGTATTCCCTGCTTTCAGCTAAGATCCATCTAACATCAGCTACAATATCCCTAGTACCACAACCCCTTCTAAACACAGCCTGGACTTCTGGTAGTTCTCTGCTGATGTGCTGTTCCAGTTGTTTTTTGATAATATTCAGTAAAATCTTGCTTGCATGTGAAATCAATGAGATTGTTCTATAGTTTCCACACTCTGTTGGGTCACCCTTCTTTGGGATGGGAACAAATATAGATCTCTTCCAGTCAGTTGGCCAAGTGGTTGTCCTCCAGATTTCTTGGCACAACTTGGTGAGCACGTCCAGGGAAGCATCTGTTAGCTGAAATATGTCAATTGGTATACCATCTATTCCAGGGGCCTTATTTTTTGCTATTTCCTTCAGTGAGGGGGTAGGAAGTGCATTAATTGTTGAGTAGAAAACTAATTTTCTCTCTAAACTTCCACTCAAACTGCAGCTAAAATTAAGGAACTGATCATTTCAAAATGATAAGAAATAAACCTTTCAGAATCTTACTGTGAACCTCACATTACCTCCAGGATGGGTTGACTAATACATTCCAGACTGAAATTCAAAACACGTGACCAGCATTTTCTATAACCACCAAATCCAAGCGCCAGCTCGTTTCTGTGACGGTCACTCCCTGCCTGTCCACACAGGGTTGTGCCATTTTGAGCGTCAGCCGTTAACTTACACTGACAGTGGCCTTGACTCAGACCCTGAAGGTTTGAGTTTATATGCACACTTGATCTAAATGTAACCATAATTACACAATGCACTCACTCTCCAGCCTAGACTTCAGGCAGGGTACATTTGAGCTGTCTTTGGATTGAGCCCTACTTCTAGCAGCCCCAGACCACGTGCTGCAGAGGGAACTCGTCCTGCCCTCGCCCCACGTTCATGGCCCTGCACATCCTCTGGTCTGGTGTTCCCACTGATTCCGAGTCTGCGCCAGCACCCATATCTTCAGGACAGCAGCAGACACTACTCTGTAGTGAACCCTAGACAGTCAGCTCCTTCTTGATCTAAAAGCCCTTGACCTTTCTTAGTCTAAAAGCATCCCTGAAACCTGCCCACCTGCCGACCCCGCTCACCTTGAAAGCACCAGTGTATGGGGCCCAGCCCGAGGCAGGCAGACCAACCCCGTGTAACACACAGACAGATAAGGACCGCAGAGAGCCTTGCTGTCCCTTGTTTCCACAGCAAATGAACTTTTCTAACAGCATGTTTTAACCTTTGCTTGAAGTCATTACCAAGTATGCCAGTTCCTTCACTGAATTTTCAAGTGTCGTCTTTGGTCCAGGTCCTAAAGCTATGTCTTTATTTTCTTTATTTTCCCTGAATTTTCATGATTCTCATTGTTAAGTGCTGGACAACAACGCATAGCAGCCTTACAAACAATCGACTGAAATGGACCTATTTTGTACCATGCTCTTTATTTGCACCGTGTTCAAGGCCATGATTGCAAGCTCATCTTGTTCAGGGTCCGAAAGGCCATGCTCGCAATTCATTTTGTTGATGGTCTTCTTTTTGAATGTTCAAAAATAATGAAAATAAAAATAATGAATTGTAAAGACTTTGCCCAGCATGATGCCATTCTCTAAGGATGAGACCTGTGAAAACATACCAGTTTCTGAGGAGTCTACCATCTCTGCCTCCAGATCACGCTGCTTCCACCTTGGCCATGACAGACCGGTTTGTTCCTTCAGCACCTCCTCATGAGTCTTGTAAGCACTAAGTGCACTGCTTTAGAGTCAATGCCAACTTACAATGGCCCTCGGTCACATTTCGGAGCTTCTAAAGCCTCTCTGAGAAGCGGCTGCCCATCTTCCTCCCTTGGAGAAATGGCCTCTGGGGTAGACCTCCCATCTCGAGCTATCAGCCTGACACATTGGGCACTATTTCCTTGAGGTCACACAGTTCAACCAGGAGAACACAGGTTGGCAATGCAAGTCTGTGCTCATTCAGCCTGAGGCTTGCACACAGGGATTCTGGACTTCTCAACATTAAAAACTGTCTACCGTTCTCCAGATGCTGTAGTCATTAAAGAGCATCGTGTGTGATATGAGAAATGCTAGTTGTCTTATAAGGGCAACTGGGAATTAACAAGAAAGTGACAGAATTAGGTTGAAAGTGGGATTGGTGTGTGCATGAGGACACAGAGACCTATGCTGGTGGTAAATGTGGTGGGAGAGGTGGACGTTAGCAGATAATATACAGCCTGTGACCGAACCACAGGTCTCTTCATCTAAACTAATATTGCTACGATCAGTCGTGCCTATGGCTGCCTTTCCTAAATCTCTTTGTCTGGCAATTGCCTCTGTTCGAGGTGTTCTCAAAGGGCAGTCCTTGGTACAGTGTAATCCTGGCCTTGCTTGTCTAGTGTCAAAAGGAAAAAAGAAAAGGACAGAATGGGCGGGGGGGGGGAAGGCACTGAGGTGGCTGTAGCTCACGGTGACCTCATACGTGCCAGATTTAAAGTTTTCTCCCTTGCCTTCTAAAAAAAAAGGATTTTGGTCTCAGTGAACATTTAGGGAGCAAAGCAATTTTGCAGGCAACGATTTGCACTCGTTTTGTTCCATGACGTGAGTTACAGCCCTCTCGCACAGCCTTCGCCCGCTTCCTCTCTGGCATCTAGGCTTCCATTTGTACTCACGTTTTGCCCCTTCCTGACTTTGAGTGTTGCCTCTGTCAAATGCTGTCCTGTTGGTCTGGGCTGTTTGGCTGTTCTGAGGAGATAGGTATGCTTGGTGTTCAAGTTCACTTTAGAGACCAGTCCGTGTTGGGCTGACAGTTGATCCCCAGAGCTCCTCCACAGCATTTTAAGAAGCAGATCTCCAGAACTTTCCTTCCAAGGCACCTCTGGGTGAATGTAAATCACTAACATTTCAGTCACTAGTGAAGCACTTAACTATTTGCTCCCCTCTGGGACTCCTTCGTTCAGTACAGAGAGGGACACGTGAGTTGGGCCAATCATATTCTTACAATAGGCGACAAAATAGAGAAAGTCAAGTCATATACAGTAAAGAGTCAACTCCATCTGACTTTGAGGTACAAGTCATCGACATTTCCATAGCTTTCCTGATTCCAATGATTTCTTCTTCCTTTCTTGGAAATCTAATGTGAATTCCATGGAAAGATTGAGCAACACCACACTAGTTCCTGGTATAGGACAGCACTTGACTCTTTCTGATGAGCCCGTGTGTCAAATGGCCAGTTCTGCTACTGGAGTTAGCAGAAGTCCTCCCTACATGTGATCGTCTGACAGGCCGGGAAGACCCATCGGCTGCAGGCTGTTTAGCTCTTCTTGATTCCTCAGGGCCCACAAAGGCTAGTCAGGGACTTTCCACAGGCAGCTGAGTGAAGTTCCACAGGAAGAAAGGAGGAACAGAGCCTTCTGGAATCTGAGTTTGAAATTTGTTCAGTGTCCTATCTGCCTCCATTCTATTGGCAAGGTAAATCACAGGCCAGTCCAGAGTTAAGGAGGAGACAGACGCAGAGAGAGACTCATCTTAGCAACTGGTGTGATGTAGTCTTGCTGCAGAGGGCCTGGTCTTGTGGGTAGGGCTGAGGACATGGCCACTTCCTGGGGCAAACTCATGCTGCATGTGTTATGGTCTTGGGGATAAGGTGGACGTTCATGACCCATGACCACTTTCCCAGGGATCAGTCATGCAGAAGGCACGGGCTTGAGCAGAGAATGGAGGATCACAGCCAGTCACATTGTATATGGCCATGTGTACAATCTACCACACCATCAGTTGCACCTTAATTTTCTCTACCACACAATCTTCATGGTGAAGAGGTTCCTGGACTCCAAACAGAGGAACCTCTCAACATGAAGCAGGATCAATGCAGAATGCTGTGTTTCTGAAAGAGACGCCCATCAAAACTTTGGTTAATTAGATTATTCAGAGATATCATAAAACTTTTTGGCATCCATGTTGGATGATTTTTTTCCCAATAGTAGCAAAGATTTTGTTAAAATAACTATAACTACTAAAAACAACAAAGACTAAGACTCATGTGAACAATAAGATAGATATAATGGTATTAGTGACTAAGTGTTAGGTGCCCTTAAACTGACTACAACTCAGAGTGACCCTGGGAACAACAGATCGGAACCCTGTCCTTTCCCATGACACCATCACCAGGCCTGATCTACTCAAGTCCATTGTCACAGTCCTTGTATCAATCCATCTTGTTGAGGATCTTTATCTTTGCCTGGCTCTAATTTTCCAACTAGAGGTCTTTTTCCAAGGACAGGCCCTATTGACAAAATACCCTGAGTATTTGAGAAGTTTCACCCTCCTTGGCTCTAAGGACCACCCCAATTGTACTTTCTCCAAGACAGACTTAATTGTTCTTTTGACAGGCCATAAGATACTAAGCACTTTTCTCTAACACCACAATTCAAAAGCATTGATTTTTCTTTTGTCATTATTATTCCTTGTCCAGGGATGCATCTGTTTGATGAAACATTTCAATTGCTAGTCTAGCAATCCCTGGGACCTTAGTTTATTTTTATTTTTCCCCCCTTTAACAACTTCTTTTATTATTCTTCATTCTTGATCATATACTACTTCCTGATGTGGTTCATTGTAGATTAACTGTTTTTGATAAAGTAATCGTGTATTCTCTCCATCTTCTTTTGATGGCTTTCTGCGTCATTCAAGTTTTTTCCCATATAATCCTTTTGTATTGTAACTTGAGGCTTGAATTTGTTTTACATTACTTTCAGCTTGAGAAATGCTGACATTGGCTAATTTGACTTTACCAAATAGTTTTGGACTGTGACAAAGACAATTTTTATCTGGTACATATATGTGAGGGGTCAAAATATTGAGAGACTGTTATGGAATTTTGCATGTTTAAATACTAGGAAATGCACAAAACATTCTGCTTTGGGTTATCAAATATATTAAGCACAGATGGAGTGAGTAAGTGAAGAAAGCAAAGAATTATTCCAGGCTGAGCCAATTGAGGAAAACAACAATTAGCTTCTCAAGTGCTACAACCAGGAAGGGTGCTTGGGTAGCACATTAGGTTAAGTGGGTCATTGAATGGTCAGCGTTTCGAACCCACGAGCTTCTCTGCAGGAGATGGTTTTCTCTGGGTTATAATTACAGCCTCAGAAACCTGATGGAAGTTTGGGATTGACTTGAAGACACAGAGAAGCATCCCGAAAAGAAGGCACAGGGCTTCGTGGCAGAGATCAAATCCTGTAGGAGCTATTGCAGTACTGACTCTCATTCAGTGGTGGTGATGAAGATGGAGGAGAGACATTGCATTTTTAAAAGATAATGTCCTTTAAAAATTTTTTTAATTAATTTTAACGAAAGTTTACAGAAACTTTGGATTTCCATTCATTCATTTTTGCACACTTTCCCCCCTGCCCATCCCTCCCCTCCAGTTCACTTTTCTCTTTCATTGTTATACAATCCCCCAAGTCCACTCCACTGTGCTGCTTTATAAAATCTTTATTCATAACAATGTAAAAAAATGGTTCTTTAAAATTAAAACAAGAAGTTAGACTCCATGAAGAAACAAGTGGCATCAGAATAGGAGATTGAAGAAGCAACAGAATGTTCCCAGATGAAGTTTTTGGGTGGTGAGAGCCATGATTATGGAGGAATTTGAAATGACAGAGCTCATGGAGTTGGAACCATACTTTGGTTCTTAAATTCAGTAGGGCCCTCAGGCCTGCAGCCCTCTGGCTTGGTTTTAATTGTTTTTGGTCAAACATTCTTCTAGGTTGTATAGCACTGGTCTGTCCATCTGCTGTACAGAGGTAACTCTGGCTGCTGTGATGCTAAACACTGATGTGTCAATGTGAAAATGGTCACCATGGTGGACAGTGTTTGGTGGAGCTCCCCGACTAAACCGACCTTAGAAGCAGGAGTGACATCCACGTTCAAAATAGCTTGCCTCCAGAAACTCTATGAACCCAGAAAAATAATGGAAGTTATACAAGTGTTCAGGTCTTTCATTCATAGGATTGCTGTGAGTCACCTATGATTCTATGGCACTTAACAACAATAACAACAAAATTAAAACATGGCTAAAAAAATCATTGTAAAAACTAACAAAAAAGCCAGTAAGTTATTCTGGAGGATTCTTTGCCTGATGCTTGAATTCAGAGTTCCCCAAAAATGATTCTAACCCAAATCTCAGGATGGCAAAGCCTCACCTTCCCGATCCTGTCAGTGTTTCCGAACACGCTGCGGCTCTTTTGTCTCTTTTGGTTTTCCTGAGACTCGGCTTATGTCTTAGTTGATTGGTTGCTGAATGTAAATGAATCCTTTTTTTCTTAGTTGATGTTCAGAGCTGGTAGGAATATTAGCAGTGTGTCTACATTACAGAATCTATTTGTAAATGCCTCTTCCTGTTTGGCATAAAGTAAAAATTTTTACCAGGTCTTCATGGAAAAAAAAATATTACAAGTCAGCAAGAAAATAAATAGCTTTGGCGCTTAACTGTGGGCGTACGAGAGGAAAGTTTGTGAAGACATTAGATCTACTCCAGCTCATCCTCCCAGCTGAAGGGAACAAAAAGAAGAAAAAGAAAATGAGTCCACGAGGAGGGGCCCTTAGCTGAACTGATGCTTCCCTAACATCCGAGAGATGTGGATACACACATGCATGCATAAATGTGAATATCTAGTTTAAGCTATCCTAGTTTACAACCTCTCAGGGTGATACAAGTGATTATTACAGGTCATGCTTCACAGGGCTCCCAACTTCACAGTTTCAAGTTTTGGAATAAGGTGGACATACCTGATTTAGTTTCAGTTTTTGCGTACTCAGAACAATGCTAGTGAACTCCATGTTGTAATGAGCATGTCGGTGAGGACATGTGATTGCAGGGGCCTCTGTACTTGCTTATGTGCTGAGTGCCTCACTCTGCATAGTCTTTTCTGCAAGTGCTCAGATAAAAGTATAGTGAATACAGGCAACAGGGTTAACATCAGCAAGAAAAGAAACACCTTGGACACTTAGGGGCACCTGGCGTGGTCCCTCCAGGATTATGCCACTAAGGCTCAGGGGCTGCCTCTCTGGTGCTCGAACCCACAGCAGCTGCGTGGGGGAAGAGGGGCAGTCTCGTCCCTGCGATTCAGTTTACAGCAACCTGGGGAGGAGCAGCCACAGTCGGTTGTGATTTGATGACAGTGGGTTTTTGATATATTACGAAAGAAATTCTCAAAGGATCCGGACGTAATCAAATCTCTCTCCCCACCTAGAAGAAAAGGAAAACAAAGCCAGAAACAATCATGATAGATTTCAGTAATAAGCTGGTTAATGGAAAGGTTTATTGACAAAACAATTGCTTTCTGGTTATTAGTTACTTACATTCTAAGTCTGGTTTAAGCACATGTCAAATGAGCTCCCTCTTGAAATATGTTTTTTTCCATGAAGGATGTTCTTGTTGGTGCCATTGAGTTGACTACGACTCACAGCGAACCCGTGAACGAGACCTGAGCCTTGTCCTCTCCTGTTCTCTCCTTGTGCTCTCTGATGTGTCTGAGCCCACCGTGGTCGTCCCTGTGTCTGCCCACCTTCCACAGAGTCTTCCTCTCTTTCCTGAGGACCCTTCTTCCCCAGCGTGATGTCTCTCTGTAAGGATTGTTTCCTCCTGAAAATAAGCCCAAAGAAAGTGAGACGAAGTTCCACCTCATTGACTCTGAAGAGCACCCTGGCTGCATTTCCTCCAGGACAGATCGGTTTGGGTTTTTTACAGCCTGTGGGATATCAGTTCCTCTTCTATCATCCTTATTCTTTGTCCTACTTTTAGACAAATAGGAAACAAATGATAATGCTATGGCTTAAAGACACTTATGTCTTGAAACCTATATTCTTGTTCTTTAGAACTTTGGAGAGATTCTTGGTGGCAGATTTTCTCAATACAACACATCTTTTGACGTTAACCATTGCTAACATTGACTTGATTATGGATCCAGTAAGAGGAAATAAACAACTTTAATTTGGCATAGTGGGTAAGACATTGTCTGCTAACACAAATCTACCAGCTTCTCTTTGAGAGGTAGATGGACAATCTCCTCCTATGGACTTGGAGACTCTGAAAACCACTGCTGGGTCAGCGGCAAGTCAGTGCCAAACCAACAGAATTCAGGTTTTGCTTTTTTGAGGGCATTTGAATTTTAAGTGTCATATTATTGAGTATTATTTGTCCAATAGTGAGAATTTTTGCTTTCTTGTTGTTGAGATGTAAACCACATGGAAAGCAGTAGTCTTTCACCTTCTGCAGTAAGTGCTTCAAGTCTTCACTTTCTGTAACATTGTACCACCTGTGTAACACAAAACTTTGTAAGTTCTTATTAAAGGCATATGAATTCAAATGGCTAAATGACAAAGCATCTAAGATTTTAAAGAATCATGCTCTAGGGATATCAGGGGAAAGGAAAAAGAAAGCAGTGTTAGCTTTGTTTATTTGGTTTAATTTAAAGCAGGATAGAGCTTGAATAATAAATCAGCTAATTAAAATTATATTAAAAGAAAACTACCCTTAGCAAATGACTGAATATTTAACAAAGTTAGTACTCTTAAATGTAACACAACATACACTAGTACAATTTTATTTATATTTTATGATCTGGTAAGTTTAGAATTAGCAACCATTTAAGAAGCCTATAAAGAATGAGACTGTATGATCTGTTTTCTAATAACTATACTATCTATGAACGGATACAGCCAGGGGGAAGTTGCTCTGCTCACTCAAAGACATCAATTCTCGGGTGGTTGGAAGCCACCAGCATTGGTCTGGAGATAAGAAGTTCCAACTCCTTGTACCTCACCCCTGACTGGAAACCCGATCTCGACGTTCTGAGGCCCCTGTGCATACAGGGCAAACAAGGTACCTTGTCGTTTGTACCCCAAATGCACAACCCTACACACACCTCGAGTATGCTCGGTCTTCTTCTCATGCCATGAATGGAGTGGCTGGGCTCCTGAGAACAAGGTTCGAGCTGGTTACGTGCAGTCTCTTCCCAGCTACTCAAAGTGTACTGATTTCTACTTTGTGAGCTGACGCCCGGCCCCTCTCTTCTGCACTATTCAAATAAGCGTGCAAACATGCTGCCACACACTGATGCCCCTGCTTCTGCAGCACACCCACTGATGGGTATCCAGAGAGCATTAAAAGCGATGAAAGGAATCAGATCTTCTTGGTCTTTCTTAATCAGTACTAAGCTTTAACATATGTGAGGCAAACGAAACCACCCTGGCTTGGGTCATGCGCCCAAAGTGAAGTCTTTTCTTTTTTAAAATGGTATACTGATTTATTTGCAAAGTTTGAATACATTATTTTTCACAAAAGATCCTTCCCATTTCCTTCACCACCACCCCTCACTCATGGAATTATACAACCCTGTGATTAACACCCCACCGCTCCACCCCACTCATCCTCACCTCTCTACTCCCACGGTCCCTGCCTTGGGTCCCCATTCTCACTCTACAATTATGGTTTTATCCAGTATTTGCTTTGTGGGACTGAGTTTATTCACTGACATAATTCTCTCTAGTTCTTCCCAAGTTAGGTAGTAATTTACAAAATCATTGCTCCTGCGTGCTGTGCAGTATTCCATTGTATGAATGTACTACAACTCCCCAGTCTCTTTGTGCTTGGACATTTGGGCTCTTTCCATGTTCTTGGGATGGTGAGTAATACTGCTATGAACATTGCTATACAAGTTTCCATTTAAGCCTCAGTTCTCACTTTCTTGGGGTATATTCCAAGCAATGGAATAGCTAAGCCATATGGAATTTCTATGTTCAGCTTTTTGAGGAAGAACCAAACTGCCTTCCAGAGTGGTAGTATCATTTTACAATCCCACCAACAATGTATAACAGTTCCTATCTCACCATATCCTGTCCAACATTTATTACAAGCTGATCTGTTAAACTTTGTGGCTGCTACTGGGGTGAGATGTATCTTACTGTGGTTTTGATTTGCATCTTTCTTACTACCAGTGATTTGGAGCATTTCTTCATATATCTGTTGGCCATTTTGAACCTTTGTGACAATTCTTTTCATGTCTTTTGCCAACTTTGTAATTGGGTTATCAGTCTGGAGAGGCACAGGAATATTCTATGAACTTCAATTATGAGACTTTTGTTTGAGATGGTATTGCCAAATATTTGTTCTCAGTTGGCAGGCTTTCTTTCACCCTGTTGGAAAAAGTTTTTTATAAACACAGGGATTTAATCTTTAAAAGGTACCATGCATCAATTTTACACTCTTCTGATTTATTTGTGACTGTATTTGACAGTCTCTTTACACGATAGACTAGGCTTTCTATGCTTGATCTCAGTTTGTCTCTTATGAACTTTATGGTTTGGGGTTTTACTCCCGAGTATTTGATCCACCTTGAGGTAATTTTTGTGTATGGGGTGAGATGTGGATCCTGTTTCAGCTTTCTGCAGGTGGAAGTCCAAATTTGCCCTCATCATTTGCTGAATAGGTTGTCATTTCTCCGTATGGTAGGTTTTAATTCTTTGTCAAATATCAGTTGACCATAGATAGCTGTGTATATATCTGGGTTCTCAATTCTGTTCCACTGTTCTATGTGCCTGCCATTGTACCAGTACCATGTTGTTTTGATTACTACCACTATGTAGTAGGTTTGAGGTCAGGGAGTGCTATACCCCCCACTTTATTTCTGTTTCTCAGAATGTTTTGATATTTAGGGTCTCTTGTCTCTTCAAATAAACTTGACAATATTCCCTTTCAATCCCCTGGAAAAATTAATATGGTATCTATATTGGGATTGTGTTGAATATGTAGAATGGTAATATTGTCATTTTCATAATATTGAGTCTTCTAATCCATGAACAGGGCACATTTTTCCATTTCTTTAGGTTTTTTATTATGTCTTGCAGAAATGCTTTGCAGTTTTATTTTTATACGTCATGTATAACTCTAGTTAGGTTCACTCCCAAGTATCTCAATTTGTGGTTGGCTATTGTTGATGGTATTGCTTTCTTAGTTTTCTTCTCTGTGTTCTCTTTGTTACTATAGAGAAATCTCTCTGGTTTTTTTGATATTAATATTGTATCTTGACACTCTACTAAATTATATTACTAGCGCTACCAATTTTGGGTTTTTTTGTTTTTTTTTGTTGTTGTTGAGTCTTTGGGATTTTCTGTGTACAGTATCATATCACCTGCACGTAGAGATAGTTTAACCAACTCTGCCAATCTGCATGCCTTTTACTTCTTTTGCTTGTTGTATTGTCCTAGTAAGCACTCCCAGTACAATAGTGAATAGAATTGGTGACAATGGGCATCCTTGTCAGTCCCTATATGCAAGAAAAATGCTTTTAGTCTTTCTCCATTGAGAATAATATTGACTTTTGACTTTGCAGGTATACTTTTCACTATGTTGAGGAAATTCCCTGCTATTCCAGTTTTTCTGAGAGTCTTAAAAAAGGGTGTTGGATTTTGTCAAATGCCTTTTCTGCATCAATTCTTAAGATCATATGGTTCTTATTATTTTCTTTGTTAATATGGTGAATTATGTTGATTGTTTTTCTTATGTTGAATCATCCTTGCATACCTGTTATCAATCCCACTTGGTCATAGTGATTTTTTTTATGTACTTTTTGGATTCTACTGACTAGGATTTTGTTGAGAATTTTTACATCTATATTCATGAGAGATACTGGTCTGTAGTTTTCTTTCTAAGCAATATCTTTGCCTGGCTTTGGTATTAGGGTTATGCTTGCTTCATAGGATGACTCTGGGAGTGTTCCTTCATTTTAAATTATTTGAAATATTAAGTAGAATTGGTGAAGGACTTCACTTAAAATTTCTTGTAGTTTTGGTCTTGCTTTCACAAATGTCTAAGATCCTTCTTAGGAAGCATCTAATTTCTCCTTTATATTTTATGGAGAGATTTGCTGGGCGTAGAATCCTCGGCTGGTAATTGTTTGTTTTTTGGTTTTGTTTTTTTTTTTTTTCAGCTTACTGTATATGCCATCCCACTGTCTTCCAGCTTTCGTGGTATCTTTTGAGAAATCAGAATTGAAATCTAATTGTTTCCCCTTAGTAGGTAATTCTTAGTTTTTCTTGTGCTGCTTATAGAATTCTATCCTTATCTTTTAATTTGAGAATTTTTTTTAATTTGGGAATTTGACTATGATATGTCTTGATGTTTTTCTTTTTGGGCCTAGTCTATTTGCTCTTCTCTGTGCTTCTTGAATGTAGATTTCCTCATTCTTCAAAATACCTGGGAAGGTTTTTTTGGTGGGTTTTGGTTTTTTTTCACATTGAACAAGTCCATTTGTATTGACTTCAAGTACACAATCAAAGCTAATTTCTTGGGGTTTTTTCTTAATTCATTTTAATGAACACTAACAGAGATTTTGGATTTCCATTCATTCATTGTTGCACTTTTCTCCCTGGGAGGTTTGTGTTGTTTTTTTGTTTTTTTTTTAAATAGTACTTCTTCCACAATTTTCTCAGTGATTTCTCTGTCACTCCCCTGTTCTGGACTTCCAATCATACATATGTTTTTCCATTTAATGTCATCCCACTTGATTCTAATGTTCTCTCCATTTGCTTTATGTCTCATTTCTGATATTTCTTCTAGTGTGTTTTCAGTGGGGCTCTTCTCTTCCAACTCATTGACACTCTGTTTCATCCCTTCTGTTCTACGTTTTTTGGGCTACCAGCATGTTGGATACTTCTGCCATTTCAGTCTTAATAGTCTGGATTGCATTTTCATGTTTTTCTATTATTTCTAGGACTGTGTTGGCTGTGCCCTCTCTGTTTTGTGATGAGTTTTTTAAATTTCTTGTACCTCTTTATCCATATTATCGATTCTTTCTTCCATCTTTTGTATTTTCTTCCATAGCTGTTCAAGCTGCTCCTTATCCACATATTTCTTCCAGATTACTGTCTCTGGATATTTGCTTTCTTAATTGCATCTTCCATCATTTGCATCTTCTTCTGTAGCTGTTCAAATGACTCCACATCAACATATTTCTTTTGAATCTATCTGGGATATTCTCTGGGTCTGCATTTTTAGGAGAAGGGTTATTTTGCTTTTTTTCATGATAACTGAGGTAGACTGCTGCTTTCTTAGTAGATGTTGTCATTGTTACTCTATAGTGACCAAGAATATGACAATGTTTTGTGAAGGACTTGTATATTTGTGCTTTCTTCTTGGCCCAAGGCCTGCAGGGCTGAGGGCCAAACAGCTGTAACCCCCTCAAAGTACCTGAATGGAAACCCACAAGCCTTGGTTTCCCCATTCCAGAACGGGCTCCTCCACCTCACTCGAGCTGCTCCCGCCATCCTGCTCCTTTCTGCTTGAGCTTAGGGGGTCCTGCATGGTCCAGCAAAGCAGCAGTGATTCCGCCTTGAGTACCTGGTTAGTCGACTGGAACAGAGCCATGGCTTCTGACTACAGCAGTGGCTGCTGATGAAGAGTGGAGGCTCTTTTCCCCTGAATACGTGCATATTTTATTTCAATCCACACAATGCAATGCACCCTTCCCAATTCTCCCTGCTTTTCCTGTTCCTATTCATCTCCCTTTCCAATTCCTTCAGTGATGGACCATCCGTGAGGACTTCAGGGTCAGGAAGTGCAGCAGCAGAGCATTTGGAGGATGTGAGGCAACTGCAGAGACAGTGAGACTCGGTTTTCTGTGCTCTACCAGGATGTCAACACTGCACAAATATCATTTTCCAAAGATGGACATAAAACAACTGTTTTTCACACGATTGTTGTTGTTACAGACCCTCAATTTGTCTGTGACGCATAGTGATCCTCTGTACGTCAGCTCTGAACCCTGTTCTGAGCCAGTCTCACTGACCCCAGCACAACTACCCCAATTATCCCAGTTACTGTATCAATCCATTTCATCCAGGGTCTTCCTCTCCTGCATTTTCCCGTCACCCTTCCAGGTATGATGTCCTTCTTCAGGAATTGGTCCCTCCTGGTCACGTGCCCTAAGTATGTGAGAAGGAGTTTCAAAATCTTAGCCTCCAAGGAGAAACTTGGTTTCACCCTCTCGAAGACAGACTTAATTGTTTTCTTACGACCACAATCTTACTGTAGTCTTCTACTGAGTCAGCACTGACTCATAGCTGACCCTCCAGCAAGTTTTCAAGGCTGTAAATCACACAGGAGGAGAATGTTCCTCTTTCTCGAGCAGAGCAACTAGTGATTTCAAACCACCAGAAAGGCACCTCCTTTGGGTAAACAGCGCAGCTCTCTGCAGGCTCTGCTCCCAGCGCTCCCTTGTACAGTCAGGGATCAGCTAAGCTTCCTTCTTACTGCTAGTAAGGGCCAACAAGTTAGTGTGGGGTTCTCTTCCCAAACAGAAACGAAATGATTTTGCATGACTACCTTAAGGATATATAAATATACAGAATTGCTCCTTCTTATATCAGTGGCAAATATTTTATTTCCATGACAGTTATAAAAAGACTGTATGCAATTTTCTTTGAAATGCAGGACATACAGGCTGTTGTGCCAACTTGAGGAAGCAGTTAGAGTTATAAATTTTTCTCAAGAGCACGCTTTAGCATAAAAATATATAAAGAAGAAAATTATATTTGTCTCTCCAATCAACTATTACTTATTTCAAAGCCATGCACAGAATAATTTAGAATCAAAGGAAAGACAAAGATGGAAAAACTGAAGAATTGCATTAACTGCTTTTTACTTCAAAGTATTTTACAAATTGCTTGGTCTCTGTTAGAATGCAGTTGTGATTTGCGGGCTGACTCACATAAAATAGGCAATTTTACCAAAATATACACTCTATTTGATAACTTTACATTTACTCTTAATGGTAATAGAAATAGTATCACTCATAGTCAACATAGTTTTTCATTATATTAAGACTTTAGGCTCTTTTATTTCCCACTCTATTACATCTAAAATGAAATCACTGTTCTTCCTCCTCATTTTTATTCCTACCACCAATAGTTTATTCCAAGTTCTCATGTCATCTCACCAAGGTATTGCCGTGCTCTTCTGTCTTCGAGGCTTGATTTCCTCTGGTCCATCTTCCATAATGTTTATTAACTGCTTTAATTGATATACCAACCATTCTCAAAGATGTCTACCTCTTTCTTGGTCCTTAGGCCATAGAAAATATTAATTAACTCAGGTTTCTGTGCCAATATTGTATTTTAATACCCATTTGTAACTAGAATTAAGATCACTAATCCATTGACTTAAAGACAGGAGGAACAGTCCTGATTTACCCACGTGGGCTCACTAGCATCCCAACAGTCATGAGGACAAAAAATACCCAAATAGTGCCAAGATGGTACAGTGGGGAAAGGGCTAGAGCTACACCTGCTGACTTTGGACAAGGAAGGGAAGACCAACCAAGAATGCTAGAGGTCGCTAGAAGTTTCTACAAGTAGGTAATGAAAAAGATCCTTCCATGTTGTAGTTATGTAGCAACCAGTCAATTCATAGTGACCCTGTGACCAAAGTTGAAGAGGATTACATCACGATCATGTATGGGTTTGTTAGAGAATATTTCTACACATTAATATGCATTGCATGTACTAAATCAATGTACATGGGGAAGCATACATTGGAGGGAGTAATATGGAGCAAAGCAACAAAAACATCTTAGCCTTAACCACACATGTTGAGAAAATGCATCATTGGGCTTAGGGTATTGGGACCACAACCTCAGCAGTCAGCGAGTCAATTGGCATGTTAGAGTTGAGAAAGACAATACTCTCTCTCACACTTTGGTGAGTGGTCACTGGGATCTTAAAAGCTGGTGAGTGGCTGTCTAAGACACACTTGTTGGCCTTTTCCTATCTCGAGGAAAAGCAAAGAAAAGCAAAGACTTAAGAAAGCAATTGCTTCAAAGGACTGTTGGCTCATTGAATCTCATTTTCCATGGTCCAGAAACTAGAAGAATTAGGCAGTGCTTAATTACCAGTTCTGCTATGGCCAGAGCCCAACAGAAGGTCCTTAATGAAGGGGAGAACATGTGAAACAAAATTAAAAATTTAAAAGTAGACCAGACTTATTGGCCTGATAGAGACTGATGGATCACCCAAGTGTGTGGGCTTTAGACACTCTTCAATCACAGAAGTAAATCCACATCAAGGAATCACCTTTCAGCCCTCTAGATAGTCCTATGAGGTAAATGCTGAACCAGTGAGAAATAATCAATCAATCAATCAATCAATCAATCAATCATCTGAGAACAATATGGAGGATTTAAAGAAAGCAAAAAAAGCTCAAAAGTGAGGAAGGAACAGGAAAGAAGAATGAACCCAGGGAGGAAGAGTAAAGTCTTATGACAGTGAAGGGGTTGCAACATGAGCCATGTAACAAAATGTGTATCGATTGAAAGACGCAGTGTATACAGACTTTGCAAGTAAAGTGGTACAAAATAAAATGTCAAAAAAAAAGCAGAAAAAACCCCACAATTGTTGCATGGAAAGCAAATTTGCTTTTTAAATTTTCACCTAACCACATTAAAGAAATACTTAAATAGAAAATAATAGATTGCCACATCTCCCTCCTGCAGAAGGGCTATTTGGAATCACAGAACTCTGGTTAGAAGGAAATGGCTTAACAACTGCATCAGCATGGTTCATTAAAGCCACCAGATTGTGATATTACATTATGGCAACCTCACCTTTCTACATTAGCTTTCTTATTCTCATTCACACACATATGAGAGTTTTTCTGTACTTTTTCTATTAATCTTAAGTATGTGAATATTACAATGCATAAATAATATCTTTTGAGCCTCTGACAAAATATATGACACTTGTAAGCTAAAATATATGACCAGAGATAAACTTGATAATATAAACCTTGGACCAGAGAGTTGAAATCTATAATTTTAAGTAAGTGACACACGCACGGATGTTAGAAGTTATAATAATAGAGATTGAAAATGAAACTCTGGTAATTTCCATAACATGAAACGTAAACCTTTCTAATATCATTATATGAATTGATGTTAAGTTTAAAAATTCAGTTTTACTCCCTCTACATGAATAACATTATTAAAATATAACTTTGAGATTACTTATAAAACTAGACATTTTCACAGACACAGGCAAAAATAGAAGCCTATTTCTTGGGTAGCATACTCTTCTAGGAGAAATATTACAACTTTATAAAAGAAGTAGAATTCAACCTAATCTTGATGTGAAATAAATTGGCTATTATAAATGCAAAATACAGAATATTTCATTTCTTTTACATTCTCTTGACTGCTAAGAGTAGGGTTGGTAGTTCAAACCCACAGTCATATCCTATTAAAAGGCTTCATGATCTACTTCTATAAAGACTTCAACACAGGAAACACCATGGGTAATTCTACTCTGTCACATAGTGTTGATTCAATACACTGAAGTCTATTCGGTAATACATGATAACAAATATATATATATATATATGTGTGTGTGTATATATCTATATATGTATGTGTGTGTATATATCTATATATGTATGTGTGTGTATACATCTATATATACAGATATGTGTGTATATTTATATATGTGTATGTGTATATATATGTATGTATGTATACATATTCATATTTAGATGTTTAGATTGTCATTTTTAAGATGATCAGAGGCTACATATATTCTTAGGGACAGCCATAAACATTCTCTATTCTTCAGCATAAAGAAAATAAAAATCTCTAGAACTAGACCTATAAATAACATGATATACAGAGAAAAAGACTGAAATTGTCAAGGATTCTTTTTTATGTGCATCCACAATCCATGTCCATGGAGTCAGGAAGGAAGGAATCAAGACCTAACACAACGGGCAAATCTACTGCAAAGGACCTCTTCATAGTGGTGCAGAGCGAGGATATCAGTGTAAACACTGAGATCTGGTATTTTCTAAACAATGATATTGTCAGTTATCTCAGATACATGTGAAGTTGGGCATGAATAAGCCTGAAGAAGAACTAAGGTATTGAATTGTGATAATGGTGAAAAACATTGAACATACCGTAATTTGTCAGGTAACAAGCGAATTTGTCTTGGGAAAAGTGTAACAGAGTATTCCTTAAACATGAGGACGGTGAGACTTTGCCTCACTTTCTTTGGACACATTTTCAGTCCCTAGAAAAGGACCTCATACTTGGATCAGTGTCAAAGGCGTGCTCTCAAGGAGATGGATCTACAGTGTGCTGCAGGACAGAATCCTGAGCATGGCACCGGCCTCCAGGTGCGTATTTAAACATCTGTAAGAGAGAATCACTGATATAAAACTTTAGAGCATTAAAGATAACAAATGCTAAGACCTCCATGGAACTATAAATCGAGGACATAGGTACTTAAGGGCTGTGTAGACCAGACTCTCCGGTCAGCTCTCACAATGCCTCTGTCCTCAAGCGATTGCCCACCATTTGCATGATCATTTTTCATGCATTCAGTGTACCATTTTTACCCCTTACTGTATGAAATGGTTTTGTTCCAGAACACGATGATGCACCAAAGGGAAAGAATGCTCAAAAACAAGGAGTGTCTGCTGGGCAAAATGGTCATAGAAGCTGGACTCTGTCAGGAAAGCATAGCATCAGGGTTGGAGGAACAACCTGTGATAATTAGCTGACATAGCCTTTCGTGCAGAGCATTAGACTTGAAGCACTTACTGGTGATGCTTAAAGACCAACGTTTTCAGTACAGATCGCATCTCAACATAAAAACAACAAAGTCCTCACAACTGGACCAACAGACAACCTCAAGATAAATGAGAAAAGGTTGAAGCGGTCATGGATGTCATTTTACTCGCATCCACAGTCAGTGCTCATGGAAGTAGAGTCAAGATCTTGCATGACATGTTTATGAGTTGAAGCCAAACGTCGGGTGCCCAGCAATAACAGGTCAATGTTGTTGCTTGTTTGTTATGTGCCATAGAGTCATCTGTGACTTGTAGTAACCCTACGTACAACATCTCTGATTTCTACACTATCCTGGGCCAGCCTCACTCTCTCTAACACACCTACCCCCAATACTCCAGGTACTGTGAGAATTCATCTCATCCAGGGTCTTCCTCTTCTGTGCTGTCCTCCAAGGACTGCTCCCTCCTGCCAACCCACATGCACAAGGTATGTGAGACAGAGCTTCAAAATGCTTGCTGCTCCATGGAGCAGCCTGGTTTCGACCTCTTGGAAAGAACCATTGGTTCTCTTGGCAATTCATGGGATGTTGAATTCTTTTCTCCAGCATGAGCACTTGAAGGCATCAATTCTTCTTCTATCATGTCTAATCATTGTCCAGCTCTCTGATGCATAGCACGTAATTGTGGAGACCACAGCCTGAATCAGGCTTGCCTTAGTCTCCACACTAGCATTGTTGCTCTTTAGCATTTCAGAGAGGTCCATGGGAAAGCTTTCCCCAGTGCCATTTCTCTTCTGAGTTCTTGACTACTGGTGCCAAGAGTGTTGATTGTGGCTCTGAGCAGTAATTTCACTGCCATGGCCAGGTAGTTTCCCAGTGAGGGAACAGAACAATAAGAAACTTAAATGTGGAAAATGGCAGATCAAAAACATAAAGAAAGTTGTGAAACAATTAATCTTAAGTGTTTTATTTAAAATTTTCAGTTAATCATCTTGGAGTTTTCCATTTGCCTTTAAAGTAATCATACCGATGCTGTAATGCATTGTTAAATCTTTCTTCTATTTCATTTTATTTGAACGGATCATCTCCAGAAAATTCCAGTCATAAATAAACTCGGAAAGATTTGCTGTGCTTACCCATCATCTCCTTTCGGTGTGTGAGGAAGCATATACTATGATAATAAAATTCCTTTTTATGTTGACAGGGATTTTTTCTGCACAAAGCTAAGGATAAAAAAAATAAATAAAACAACAGCAAATCTCTTAAAACAATAAGGATCACCTGAGAAGTGTTTAAAGAGAAAGAGTTTAATCTCCTGTTTCGCTTTGCTCCTTGTGGCATACACAGTTAAGAGAAGTAAAGTGACAGTCTTTCTCTCTTGCAGGACACATTATTAAAGATAGCTGAGGCAGCTTTGCATATCTTAGGAGAGCACACTGCTGATGCCAATGGAGCAGTTCAAAGTGACTTTGAGAGTCGGCAACTCTTTAACATTAGTATCAGCCTCCGCACTGTGAAGTTGCTACGGATTTCATGAGGAAGGCTTAAAAATATAGTCATAGACATCATTTTCTACCTATTTTTTCTTGTGATTTGATAGAAAGTTTATAAAGCAAATTGGTTTTCCATGTAACTTTTCACACACATCGTAGTTTCTGTGTTAATTACAAGGCTCTGATGAACCACAATCTTGCACTTCTCCCCTGTTTCCATTTACAGTAGTCCTGGGACCCCAGTCCTTCCTGCCTTCCTGAGAGCATCGCTGGGCATATGCTGCCTTTTGGATCTCACATCCTTGATTATTCTAAGGAACCGGTGCCTCCCAGGTGCTACTGGTCACCTTGGAGACTTGTCTATTATGTGGCTGGGTGAGAGCTGTTCCAGACTCAGCGTGTGACTTAGGGTCATAATCTAAGTAGTTCCAGCAGTCTCAAGCAGACCTGTAAACCTGGCTGCTTTTATGCCTTCGCATCTTGTTCCATCCTTCTCAACCCCTCTGTCCAAGACCTACTATTGTGATCCTATCTCCATGATTATTTTGATGAAATATGGTTAAAAAATTATCCTTTCAAACAAAAGCTTTTTTGTCATAATTGGTAATGAACCTAAATGTTGGTTACTTACCCTTTTGTCTATTTGAGTAAGATTATCTGCTCTTCGTGGGTAGGTGTGACTTTCCGTCTCTAGATACATGTGAGACTACATCAATTCCTGCCGTGTGAAGGCATTAGCTTGCATACTACTTAAACATTGTGTAGCATAAGATCACGAAAGGTAGAGATTACAGAGAGTGTGCGATTTTGAGTCTGACAAGGTGATGGTATGACACAATCTCCATGGACAGAGAGAGAGGTAGAGAGGAGACAGGTTAGTGGGGAAGTGGCTTTGCAACGTCAGTCCAAAGATCTGACCTCTGTACATGCACCTGAACGTGTTTACCAGCCAGTGTAGGAGTGGGACAGAGTGTACATTGTTGTTGTTGTTGTTGTTGTTGTT
>NW_006399805.1:14194483-14203311 GCF_000299155.1 Elephantulus edwardii
GTCAAGTAAATACCACTATCATTCAGATATATGCACCAACAACCAGAGCCAAAGAAGAAGAAATAGATGATTTCTACCAACTTTTACAGTCGGAGTGTACATTAGGAAACAGAAATTTTAATTGTAAATTTCTTTTAAAAATATGGTTTCTATTGTCACAACTTTGGCTTAACACAATATTCGTCCTCACTCAGCAGAATGCTTTCCAGTCTCTCCCAAGTCATATGGTGTTTTACAAAGTCCTCATTCCTTGGTGCTGCATATACGCTTTGCATGAATGTACCATAAATACTCAATCTGTAGGTTTGTTGATAGGCATGTGAGCTGTTTTCACTCTCTCACTATTGTGAATAATGCTGGTTTGAATACACGTGTACATATCTCCATCCTGTCTCAGTTATAATCCTTGGGATCTATCGCTAGCAGTGGAATAGTCGGGTCATATAGGATTTCTAGGTTCAGGTTTTTGAGGAAACATCAAATTGCCTTCTATAACATGTAGTTTTACAAACCCAGGAGCAGTGCAAAACACACTATATATAAAACACAATATGTATAAATGATTTATATGCAAATCAATAAAAAAGGACAGTTTCAGAAACAAAGGATTTGATTGAATATGTATTCATGGAAGTCGGTGTGATTATGAGAAAAAATAAGGATGCGGAGAGGTTAAATTCAAGATTGCCTTGTTGGGACTCACCAAAATACAAAAGAGAACTAGAAAGCACAATAATCTGCAGAAAAGCTACTGACAGCATTTAGGAAAGGCTGCATGTTCATTTACCAAATACGCAAACCAAAATAAACACCCTCCGTAAAAACCCAGACACGAGAGACGGTGAGGACTGATGTGGAAGACACTTGATCACGTGCTGTTCAGGGAAGGGCTGGAACGAGGCTAGATTGTGAACTCCGACAAAGAGAAGTCAAAGATACCGATTAAGGTGGGGACTTTGGTCTAAATCGATTCCACTCATTGCCCTGTCTAGGTCAGTAGGCTCTGTTGGTGGTGTCTTTCTTTCTTTCTTTCTTTCTTTCTCATTTTGTTAGTGGTTCGCATACAGTCATTCATATGCACCGTATTTTATATAATGAATTACTATTGATCTATGCCTGCTATTATACCATCTTTCCAAGTCCCCACTGAATCTTTCTTATTCCTTCACCCCACTATCCACCCACTGACCTCTACGAACCTAGAGTTCTCCCTCTTCGCCCCTTGCACCTCCCACTCCTCTTCCTCTGCTCACCCGGCCCCTCCCCTTCCTCTGACAATGCTTGTGTATGTTGCTTAATTTAAAAGCATTTGGGGATTTTTTTTTTCATTATCTTTCTGTGCTTGATTTCTAGTTAAGTTCTGTTGTGTGGTTTCCATTGTTTTGGATTTCTTAAGGTCTCTTTATTTTGACACTGGTTCGGATGAAGGTCTGTTCTGGGGAAGAATCCACAGGTATGAGAAAAGGAGGTACTTCTGTAGGCTGCTCTGCTCTCGGAAGGGCCATTAGCTCAGGTTGTTGGTCTCTCCAGGCTCCTGCATACACAGAGATGTTCTAGGTATGAGAGCTGATACAATGACTGAGCTCTCCCAATCACTGAGACCCGCTCTGATTTTGCAGAGACATTTCTCCTTTCAGTGTCTTCAAAGATGGGGTCACCATTTTTGAAACTCTAAGCTTAGCACTTTCACATTTAGGATTTTGTTATTGTGGTGTAATAACCATTTGTGATTGTTCTTAGATACGGCCACCTTGTAGAGAGGGATAACAGAATGAAATGCTGCATTATGAAGTCATGAGTAACAGAACGAAACCCGGCAACACTGTACCTTCCTCAAACCTCCCTGAGCTGTTTCTACTGTTGCAGCCACTTGTCTGTCCATTTTATTGAGGATCTTCTGCTCCTTCACTGATGTTTTACTTCACCAAGCATGAGTCCACTTCTGGGCTCTGGTCCTTCCTGATAAAGCAGCCAAAAACCATGAGATGAAGTCTTGCCATTCTCACTTCTGAGGACCGTTCTGGCTGTCACTCTTCCAGAACAGATGTGTGCATTCTGACACTCATGGGACACCCAACAGGCCTTACCAACACCGCAACTCAGGGACACCGATTCTTCTTCGGGCTTCTTGATCCATTGTCTAGTTTTGCATGCAGTAAGCAACAAAAAATACCATTGCTGTGTCACATGCACCCTGTTTAGTCCTGATAAATCCTCCATGCTGAAACCCACTTTATCTGACTTTAATTTGGCAGTCTTTATGGCTTTTATGCAATCAGTCATATATATTTCTTAATATTAAGGACAATTCTTCAGTGCTTTGATTCACAACATATCTTCTAATCCCTTCTCCCTCATTCTTTCACTTCACCCCCCTCAATCTCTGCTGTGCTGGCATTTCCCCCTCCCATCCTTCCTCCCATCCTTCCTACCACTCCTTCCTCTCCTCCGCCTTTGAACAATTGCACACGTTGGTTGAGTGTCCACAGGCTCACGTTCAGCATCTGTAGGATTTTTATCCTTTTCAGTCTTTTTGTAAGCAATTCCTTTTTATTATTTTTTTAAATTTTTCCTTGCTTCATTGTTTGATGTGTGTGGTTTTTCTGCTTTCCTTCCCATTCAAATTGTATATCATACAATCATTGCCATACTTTGTGTCTTAGAAAAGTAATCATCTATCTAAGCCCATCTCTACCCCATCTTTTTGGACCCCCACTGGATCTTTGCTAATTCCTTCACCCTCTCCCTTCACCATCTTTAGTTTCAAAGTGAGTTTCTTATTCGTGGCCTAGAGTTGGTCTTGCTTTTCTGTCTTCCTCCACTTGGCATCTTTAGGGTTCTGTTGACATTATCAGTCATGTTAATGACTGACTTCCCTTGCTAATTCCTATTTTTTTTTCCTATCAGGTCTTTGTTTCCTTCTCCTCTTTTTCTCTCTTCAGTTTTGACACTTTGGGTGCTTCCATATTGTATTTAATTTTTACTTTGACTTAATTCAGAATTCTGAAAACATTCTTAATGTTTGTTGTTCTAGAATTTCTAACCTACATCTTTAAATACTGGCTGTAATTAAGGTTCAGATTCACACACAGGACAAAGATCTTACTTTCTTCTTCCCAAGCCTTAACTATTTTTGTCATACATTCCATTTTTACATGTGCTGTAAACAGACAGTGTACGGCTATGCTTTTTTATTTTAGACAGTCAATTTTCTTTTAGAACAATTAAAATAAGCAATATATAAATTTTACTTCCCTCTTTGTTCATTCCATTTCTCTGTTTTTGTGTAGATTCATATTTCTGTCAAGTATTATAATACATACCTCCAGATATTTTTAAGCATTTATTTTAGTTCAAGTCTGTCAACAGTCAATTCCCTTGGTGTTTGTTTGTCTGAGGGGGCCCATATTTCTCCTCCAGTCGTAAAGGACATTTTACTGAGCTGCCAGCAAATACTGACGTAGACGTGACAACAGACCCAAGAGCAAATGTCAGCTTTCTGCTGTGTGACAAAAATCCTGATTAGAAAGCAATGATTACGTTGTATTGGGGAAGGCTAAACATGAAAATGATTACTTTGATTAGAAGTCGAGAGCCATTCCTAATCATAACAACATATGTTGAAGTCAGATCAT
This sequence comes from Elephantulus edwardii, assembly GCF_000299155.1. NCBI lineage: Eukaryota > Metazoa > Chordata > Mammalia > Macroscelidea > Macroscelididae > Elephantulus > Elephantulus edwardii. The sequence continues at coordinate 14,198,119 of NW_006399805.1, forward strand.
ATAAGTGTAAAACCACACCGTTGTTGTTGTTGTTAGGTGCCCTCAATTAAACTCTGCTTCGTTGTTTTTGTTGTTGTTGTTGTTGTTGTTGATATGTACCCCTGAATCCAAACTGTCCCCTAGCTGACTCTTTAGCAAGTTTTCAGACCGCAAATTTAATGGAACACTCATCAATGACCAGCTTTCTACAGATTATACACCCTGGCTTGCCAAAAGTGAGAAAGACTTGAAGTACTTACCATAAAAGATCAAAGACTACAGTCTTCAGAATGGATTCCGTCTCAGCATCAAGAAAACAAAAGTCCCTGCCATGGACCAGTGAGCAATAACATGATAGATGGAGAAAATTTGACGCTGTCAACAACTTTCATTACTTGGATCTACAATCAACACCCATGGCAGCAGTAATAAAGAAATAATCATTAAAAAGCCAAACAAAACTTGTTGCATTGGGACCATCCAATGTCCTAGACCTCTCCAAAGGGCTAAAGGGCAAGGATGTCAGCTTACAGACTCAGGTGCCCCTGATTCATCTAATGATATTTTCAGTCTCCTGCTATGCACCTTAAAGTTGGACAATGAAAGAGAATAACAACAAAAAAAAAATTAAAAAAAAATCGATGTCTTCACATTGTGGTGTTGGAGAAGAATACTGAATATCCCATGGTCTGCTGAAAAACACACACATGTCTGCTTGAGAGGAACCACAGGCAAAGTGCCCCTTAGAGGTAAGGACAGTGAGATTTTATCTCCCTTACTTTGAGCCTATTGTCAGGAGGGCTCAGTCATTTCAAAAAGGTATCATGTCATGAAAGCTGGAGGATCTAAGAAAGAGAGGAAGACCCTCAACAAGATGTAACAATGAGCTCAAGTGTATCCGAGCTGGTGAGCGGGAGCAAGGTAAGCCCAGTTCAGATCCGCTGCTCAGAGGCGACTGTGTGGTACCCAACAGCAGGAGCAAACCGAACAAGAGGAAGTTACCCATCTTCCTCTCGGGAAGTAGCTGATGGATTTGCGTGCCTGCTTTTACATTAGGACAGCTTCCTCCCGCCTAGGCTCCCAGTGCCGCTGGATCCTTCACCATCTTTAGAACCTCTGTTGTTCTTAAACCCACTATTTCCACTGAGTCAGTCCTTCAAATTGACGGTCTTCCTCTCTTTTGCTGACGGTCCACTTTACCACAGATTGGCCTCCTGATAGCATACTCAAAGTATAAACATCAACGAGCAGAGGGAAGGAAAGGAACAGAATAAGGCTTAATGCTGGTGTTTGCATTGCTGTGGTATGAGGGAGTAGGAGGACAAAGATAACCAGATTGAATTTAAAAGTGCCCTTATTGAACTATGGTTGATGCTCAATTAACTGAAGATGGAAATCTGACAGTGACCAAACCATATTCCACACTGTCTACTTCAGGACCATGAATATAATGGCCTGGTTTTAAGAGTGAGGATACAGAAGGAACAGCTATTGCACTTGGCATTATTCTCCAAGTTCATCCAAACCTAAGCGTCACTCTTCTTTCCTTTTGAAATATAGGTAAGTCCTCACTTACATACATAAAGGTTAAGAAAAATTGGAGTGATTTCATTACCCTTTCCTAAAATAATCTTTTTCCATTGGACAAATAGGAAAAAGAATATTTAAAAGACTCAGTAAAACTTTTTAAGGTCAAATACAAGGAAATTCCCTTTTTACTCCTCCATTGGTAAGGTCAGTAAATTGTAATTTCTATTTCCATATGTGTTTTTTATAGAAGGTTTTGCATCACCCATATATATCTATTTTGTTGTTGTTAGCCTGAGATTATCATTTGTTTATGAGTAATAAGCTGTGTAATTATAAATAATTAGATAATTACGCTTTTACTGTTGAAATGCGAATGACACAACCTTGCTTTCTAAAACTGAGGAGGACCTGAAATGCGTGCTGCAGAAGTACAAGGACTATAGTCTTCATCATGGATTGATTCTCAACAGTGGGCCAACTGGCAGTGCAGTGATAGATGTAGAAGAGATTGAGGTTGTTAACAATTACAGCTTGCTCAGATCCACAATCAACATTGTTGCTACCAGCAGTCAGAAAATAAAAACAACAACAACAAAACACACACACAAATTGTATCAGGAGAATTTGTTGTCTGGGAAACTCTCCAGAGTACTGAGAAATAACCATGTCAGTCTAGACACTAAGATGCCCTTAATCCAGACCACAGTCTTCACAATTACTTGCTATGACTCAGAGAACTGGACAATGACTAAGGATGACAAAAGAAGAACTGATGACTCTGAGTTGTGGTGCTGGAGAAGAGTCTTGAACATATCATGGATCACCAAGAAAACAAACAAATAGGTCTGTCCTGGAGAAGTGAAACCAAGTTTCTCCTTGAAGGCTAGGATTTTGAAGCCCCATCTCACATGTGAGCATGTGGGCAGAAGAGACTGGTCCCTGGAGAAGGACATCAGACTTGGAACGGTGGAGGGACAGCGTAAGAGAGGAAGACTCTGGATGAGATGGGTTGACACAGTAACTGAGGCAACAGGGGTAGGTGTGTTGGAGTCAGTGAGACTGGCTCAAGACAGGGCAGGCTTCAGAGCTGCTGTACATAGGGTCACTATGAATCAGAGATGACTTGAGGACACATAACAACAACAACAACAACTGTTTAAATTGCATACCAGCCTGCTAAGATGCATAAAATACAATAAAATAGCTAAAATTAAAAAGTAAAGCAAAAACTCCAAAACCCCTAAGGTGGGGCAGTGTGTGTGTGTGTGTGTGTGTGTGTGTGTGTGTGTGTGTATCTTCACACAAGATTATAAAGAACACAGAAAAGGATGTGCCAGTGACCTGTAAGAGCCCTAAAGTCTCCCGTGTCCACGCTCTCCAGAGTTTCCTGTCCAAATCACACCTCTGTGGAGCGGGGCCACTGGAGTCATCTTCTCTCTAGCTCGTTGCTCCCCACCTTCCGTGTCTGGTGATTGATCATCGCTGTCATGTCTCATTTCTCCCCTCGGCTTTCATGTTCCTCTTCCTGCCTTTGGCTCTGCTCTCCTGCTGACTAGGCAAACAGCCCTGTGGTGGTGGAGTCCCCTTGCTTAGCTCGAGGAAATACAAACAAAGCCAGATGTTGTAGCTGAACTTCTATTCAGACACATTTGTCAATTTTTATGAAAACACGTGTTGTCAACAATCAGTCCTGAGGTGTTTTCAGGAAAAATAAATGAACAAGAATTAAAAACAATAGAAAGTATATACTTGAAGAGTTGATGCATGACCCAAGAAATGAAATAAAATATTCATGCTGAAGGACTCAGCTGTAACAATACTAATAAAGAGGGAGCACGCATTTTGTTCTGTGTTGAACACGCCAGGGAATCCTGGACTTTCTTAGGTAGCTATGACTGTGACTTGTACAACCACAATAGAGCATCGTGGCCAAACCCTTTCCCAAATGACATTCTTGGATCAGGGCCATCACAAAGTTGGCAGCTGTGCATTTGTCAAAGGTCTGACACATGGTGGCCATTTAGAAAACAAGTGTAGATGGGTAGAATTTAAGTTGTTGTTGTTATGTGCTGTCAAGTCTTCTGCGATTCATAAAGACCCAGTGTACAAGAGTCCTAAACTCTGCTCTGACCTGTGCCAACCTTACCATCTCCAATGTACCTACTCCCATTACCCCAGTCACTGAATTCAATCCATCTCATTGAGGGCCTTCCTCTCTTGTGCTGTCCCTCCACCCTCCTGAGCATGATGTCCCTCTCCAAGGACTGGGCCCTCCTTACAAAATGTCCAAAGTAACCCTATGATCCTGGAGAAAGGATGAAAGTTATACAAGTGTTCAGGTCTTTTGTTCATAGGGTCGCTATGAGTTGCCTATGACTCGACAACACTTAACAACACCACCACCATGTGTATATATATGTGTATAGATGATAGCTAGCTAGCTAGCTAGATGATAGATAGATGGATAGTTGTAAAAGCTCTCAAGCCTGCCCTATCCTGAGCCAGGCTCATTGACTCTGATACACCTACACATACCACCCTACCTACTTACTATGTCATTCCACCTCATCCCGGGTCTTCTTCTCCGGCACTGTCCCTCCACGCGCCAAGCACAATATCTTTCTCCAAGGACTGGTCCCTCCTGTGCACAAACCCAAAGTATGTGAGACAGAGTTTCAAAATCCTTACCTCCAAGGAGAAACTTGGTTTCACCGGTCCATGGTATGTTCAAAGGTCTTCTCCAGCACCACCACTCAAAGACATCTATTCTTCTTCTATAAACCTTAGTCATTGTCTATCTCTCTGATGCATGGCAAGTAATTGCAAATATTATGGTCTAGATCAGGCCCACATTATTCCCTAGACTGGCATCATTAATCTGTAGCACTTTGGAGAGGTCCTTGACAAAAGACTTCCCACTGCATTTCCTCTTTTAATTTCCTGACTGTGGGTGCCAAGAGGGTTGATTGTGGAGCTGAAGAAGCTGAAATTGTTAACAACCTCAATCTCTTCTCCATCTCTCATGGTGCTGTCAATTGGCCCAGTGGTGAGAAGCTTTGTCTTCTTGATGTTGAGCTTCAATCCATGTTGAAGACTGCAGTCCTTGACCTTCTGCAGCAAGTGCTTCAGATCCTCTTCAGTTTTGGCAAGCAAGCAAGCAAGCCTGAATGTGTATGTTGTTATTGTTGTGTACCATAGCACAGAAACTGACCCTGCAGTGGGTTTTCAGATGCACGTAATCACTCGGGAGGAAGACTGTTCATCCTCCTTCAGATCAGCCAGTGTACTTGAACTGTGTGCCTTTGGGATCGCAGCACAGTTTCTTGCCACTAGGCCACCAGAGCTCTCTGGACATGTACTCACACGTATACACAGTGACTGCTAGAGAGGGCTCTAGTGTGTCAGGAAGGGTGAGGAGAGCACAGGATAGGACTCAGTTCAGTCTGTTGTTTATAGCCTTGCTATGAGTCATACTTAACCCACATAACAACAACCATGAAGTGGACCTGAGTAGAAGGCACTTAACAATAATGTAAGGGGTGTGGTTGACATTTAAATGAAATTACTTTTTAAGTTGCAATCAATTCAATCATTTTTATGTCCTAACTAAAACAATATTTATTTATGCTAAATTAGTCTTCTAAACCCTAGTACCACGACCCCTTCTAAACCCAGCCTGGACTT
>NW_006399805.1:14205021-14214840 GCF_000299155.1 Elephantulus edwardii
TTCAGCAAGCTTTTAATTGCATGTTACATTAATGACATTACTCAATCCTTTTCTCATTCAGCTGGACCACCATTTCTGAAATACTGATCTCTCTCACTCCAGGTAGTTGGCTTCCAGATTTCTCGGCTCAGACCATTAGCACACTTTCAGGGCTGCATCTCTTAGCAGATCTTATTATCCTTGTCCTTTGGAATATGTGTGTGTGTGTGTGCATATACATGTAAAACTGTATTTATAATTACACAGATAGAGTTTCCATATTTTTACATCATATGGAATTACACTGAAAAAATAAAAAGAACTGGATCATAGCTTTAAATAAGAGAAAATACTTTATAAAATACCTGAAACTAAGAAGATTTAAGCTTTGAAGTGAGAAAGCTCTTCCAAATGATTCAAAATCCAAAAGCTAGAAATAAACAAATTAATAATAATTGATACCTTAACACAAACAAAAGATTTTTTAAGAGTTTTTTTTAAAAAAATAATGTCAAAGTGAAAAATAAATAACCAGTTAGGAATTAAATAACTGGAGCTCCTGGAGCTCTGTCTACATGTAAAAATAGCAAAGCTACAATTAAAAACTAGCAAGAAATAGGATAAATTTGGTCCAAATAGAAGCTAGAAATAGTTTGTGTCCTTTGTTCTTGTTAAATGCCATCTGTTAGTGTGTTGAAATGCAGTGATTTGCATGTTGCTGTGATGCTGGAAGAGAAGACATTAGTATTTCAAGGTCACCCATAGAGGACAGATTTGTCAACCTACTCGAATGTTCAGCTACATCGATAATGAGGGGGGGAAAGTGAAAATTTAAGCCTATGAAAAGATTTTTAAAAAATGTGCACAAACTTGGTGACTTAATCTAGGAGGGAACTAGTCTCCCAGTTGCAGAAAAACCGGAAGTTGCAGAGTCCATGTAAGTCTTCAGCCTGGCCGTGGACCCTCCGACGTCTCTTGAAGGAAACTTTTCCCTGACTCTTCTTATTTCTAGTGCTTCACAGTCTTCAATGCTCCTCAGTTTGTAGACACATCACTGCAATCTCCGCCACGGTCTTCACATGGTGTTCTTTCTGTCTGGGCCCAAATTTCTCCCTTTCTATAAGGACCAGTCATTATACTAGGACAAGTTCCACCCCAGGTTATTTTATCTTAATTGCATCTGCCAAGGTCTCCTTCCAAACAAGGTCAAAATGTCAGGTGCTATGTCAACGGATCACCTTGAGCAACAATTCAATGAGCATCAGTCATTAAAAATATCTCAAATATTTTTAAATGGATTTGGACCCCTAAACTAAACAAAATAGTAAATATAGGCCATGGGGATACTTAACCTTTCCTAGAATTTTTGTGAGATACAAAAGGAAGAGAGAGTTGAAAAGCAAAGGGGAATGTGCCTGGTAATGACCCATGTTCACTAGGCGTTTGTTCTACGAGGAAGGAGGAGCTGGAGTTCACTGTTGAGTCCCCTACACTGTAGTTACCATCGTTTTTAAATGCTATTGAGTCAAGTTTGACTCATGGCGACCCCATTAACAACAAACCTGAATCCTGGTCTGTGCTGTTCCATCCCACCATCCATGGTACACATGAACCAACTGTTGTAGGCAATCCATCTTGTGCGGGAGGTATTCCTCTCTTTCAATGTCCCTCCTCCTTTCCAAGCTTGACATCCCTTTCCAAGGAATCATCCCTCCTAGCAACTTGTCCAAAGTATGAGGTGTCATCCTTGCCTCCAAGGAGCACCTTGGCTGCACCTCTTCCCAGAAATACCTGCTCATTTTTCTGGCTGTCTATGAAATATTCAGTGCTTTTCTCAAACACTACAACAACTCAGAGGCATCAATTCTTCTATAATCCTTCTTCATTGTCTAGCTCTCAGATACAAATCAAGTGATTGAAATCCATGGCTAAAATCACATACACCTTTGCCTTCAAACTGATATCATTACTCTTCAGTACTTTTGAAAGGTCCTTGCCAGTGAACTTGCCCTAAGCAATACATCTTCTTATCTCCTAAGTGCTGGTAAGGGGGTGTTGTCTGTGGATCTAAGAAAGCTGAAATCATTGATAGTTTCAATCCTTTCTCCACCTACCATGATGCAGCTTATTGGCTCAGATAGTATGTGTTTGGAATTTGGTACCTAATCCACAGAAGTCGCTACATGCACTTATAAACACCAGTGGCCTGGGAATGATAGAGGCCAGCTATTCCAAAGCTGAGTTCCTGTTGTCACCAGAGGATGCCCTGAAATATGATCATTATGGTGAATAACTCCTAGCTCAGTGGTAGGAATGAGCAGAACTTGTTGTCGGGTGCAAAGTGTCGGGTCTATGTGGATGAAAGGATGGCAAACACATACACCTACAAGAGGATAAAAATGAGTAGATTTCAATTTGTAGCTTAAAAAATATGGATAGTGGTCAATGATCTCCTTGCTAATGGTGTAGTTAGTGCCCATGGGCATAATTATTGGCAGCATCTTCCTTACCTATGATGAGCTGTTCGTGGTGGAAAAGGTGGCGGAAGGTGTCAGTGCAAACTTCATCAGTGACTGGGGGTTCCGGGTCTACAACCACCACGGTAGGCACACACGTGCCAGCACCAGTCTCATTGAAGAAGGTGTTGAAGGAGTCGCCTCCTCCCCCAGCGGTCTTGTCACTTGGCGTCTGATCATCAGGCTGGATGCTGTGCTACAGACAGTAGAGCTCCCAGCCGGCATTGCCAATCTGGACACCGGCCTGGCCAATGTGGATGGAGATGCACTCACACATTCTGACTATGGCTTAGAAAGGAAGGACGACAGGAGCAGATAGCGGGTTCCAAGTACCATCCCGACAAGCTAAGAGTCGAGGTAAGTAACAACCTCTCCCTGGACAGAATTAGAAAGCTTTCTGACCAGTGCCCAGGTCTTGAGGGCTTCTTGCTTTTCCACAGCTTTGGTCGGGGAATCGATTCTGATTTCATATCCCTGCTGATGGAGGGCCTATCTGTTGATTATGGCAAGACGTCCAAACTGGAATTCTCCATTTATACAGCCCCCCCACCCCAGGTTTCCACAGCTGTGGTTGAGCCCTACAACTCCATTCTCACCACCCAGGAGCGCTCAGACTGTGCCTTCATGGTAGACATCGAGGCCATCTATGACATCTGCTGCAGAAACCTTGACACTGAACCAGCTTATTAGTCAGATTGTGTCCTCTATCACTGCTTCCCTCAGATTTGATGGTGCCCTGAATGTCAATCTGACAGAATTCCAGACCAACCTGGTGCCCTATCCCCGCATCTACTTCCCTCTGACCACATATGCCCCTGTTATCTCTGCTAGAAAAGTTTACCACTTTCTGTAGCAGATTACCAAAGCTTGCTTTCAGCCTGCCAACCAGATGGTGAAGTGTGACCCTTGCCATAGAAAATACATAGCTTACCGCCTGTTGTACTGTGGTGATATGGTTGCCAAAGATGTCAATGCTTCCATTGCCACCATTAAAACCAAACACACCATCTGGGTTATGGACTGGTGCCCCATTGGCTTCATAGTTGGTATTAATTACCAGCTTCCCACTGTGGTGCCTGGTAGAGACCTGGCCAAGGTGCAGCGAGCTGTGTGCATGCTGAGCAACACCACAGCCATTGCTGAGGCCTGGGCTCGCCTGGAGCACACATGTGATCTGACTTATGCCAAGCGTGATTTTGTTCACCGGTACGTGGCTGAGGGAATGGCAGAAGGGGTTTTCGAAGGACCGTGAGGACATGGCTGCCCTTGAGAAGGGCTATGAGGAGGTGGGTGTAGATTCTGTTGAAGAAGAAGGCGAGGAAGAAGGAAAAGAACACTAATTCCTTCAGCCCTTCAGCATGTCACACTCAGAACTGACAAAGCTTTCTGGCTAGATTGTCTCTATCAATGTAATCATGTCTTATTTTTCAATGTGTTCCTGTAAGATTTTTTTCCATCATGTCTCAAAGAAAAAAGAAAAAAAATATATAGCATAACAGGATGTTCTGACAAAAGAAAAACACATAAGTAATATAATCATAAGTGGAACAGAAAACACAAATTAGTAAAATGACTTCAGAAAACATCAAGGGAAAACTTGAGAACTAATGAGAAGCACTTTCAAGAGTTGAGCTTCTTAGGAAATAGAACGTTGCTTTTCTTAGTGCCATCATATGGGCTCTGGCTCCTGACAACCTCAGTAGGGCAGATGGAAGTGTGCCTGATTCTGCGCCGCCCTCACAATCGCTCCTGTGCTTACACCCCTCGTTACACTCACTGCATTCGTTCATTTGTGAAGTTCTCCCTCCTTCGCCGACTCTCTGCTTTTCCAAGTGTGCTGTTGTTCTTCTAGGACTGATGCTTTCTAGAAACATAATCAGAGGATGTACACAAAACCTTGCCACTTTTATTTCTAAGGAGCACCCTGGCTGCAATTATTTTAAGATCGGTTTGCTTGTTCTTTTGAAATCTTATAGCTTATTCAATACTCTTCAACAACAACAGAATCTAAAGGTTTCGATTCTTGTTGTTGCCAAGAGCTGCCAAGTTGACTGTTACAACATGACAACATAAACAATGGGTCTGAACCCTGCCTTATCCTGGATCACTCACGTCATCTCTGACAGACTCAAGCTCAGCCTCACAGTCATTGCGTCAATCCGTGTCACTGAGGGCCATCCCTCCTGTGCTGACCTTTCCAAGCATGATGTCCCTTTCTAAAGCATGATGCCTTTTCCCCCACAACATGCACAAAGTACGTGAGATGAAGTTTCACTAGCCTTGCCTCCTAGAGGCGCCATGGCCGTGAATTTCCAAGACATCTTTGCTTGTTCTTTTGGCAGTCTGTGGGATATTCAGCAACTCTGCTCCAACATCCCAACTCAAAGCATCAGTTCCTCATCTGTCATCCTGATTCTTTGTCCAACTTTCAGCTTCAAAGCAAGTAACTTAAAAGATGATGGTTTGGCTCAGTTGTACCTTAGTCTTCAAACTGATATTAAAGCCTTCAGCACTTTTGAGAGATCCCTAACAGCAGAGTTTCCCCATGCAATGCATCTTTTGATGTCCTTGCTGCTGGTGCCAACAGTGTCAATTGTGAATCCAAGCAAGATAAAATCATTGACAATTTCTATCTCTTTTCCATCTTCTTAGATCATTCTTATTCATTGTCTAACAATCATAATCATATGAAGCACTTGAATATACCTTGACTTGGGTCATAAAATTAATAGATGACATGTGAGTTAAGACTAGTATGATATAGCATTTTTTTCTCAACTCTGTGCTAATGAACTTTAAAACATGGACTAAATGAATTTTGCTTCAAGTAAATTTAAAATATCAAATTTAATCATAGTAAAAACTGTAATTCATTTCCCATCAGTTGTCCTCTTTACCTCACTAGTGCCTCCACCACAGTGGACTTGAGCAGGACAGAGCTCCTACGGTGGTGCAGGTAGGACATGGTTCAGACTGGTACTTGTAGGTTGCCCAAGAGCTGGAGTCAACTCAGTGGCATCTGAGAACAGCAGACCCACTGTCACTGAAAATAAGGGAAGGTGTGCATCAGGGTTCTATCCTTTCTCTATACCTACTCAATTTGTTTGCTGAATTGACCTTGTCTGGTTATCATAGCCCATGCCAAACTTCACTATTTTCTAGCTTGGTGTTTTCGTGTGTACATATTTGCATGATTGTGTAGGTTATGTGTGTATTGCTAAAAAATATATTGTTTAAATGTACAGCTCTTTTAAGTCTTCCTAAAACTCTCACTCCTTGCTGAAGAGTTCAAGCCAACTCATCACTGACTTCCCTGAGGGTTTTCAGAGGCTTTACATCGGTGGAAGGGGGTGGAGAGTGTGGAGATCTCTCCACAGCTGTAGCTGGCTGACTACAACCACTTGGTTTGGGTTTAACAACACGAAAGTTCTTTGTAAAAGTAGTTTGTATTTTTACCATTTTTATTGATACTAGAATTTTTAGTAGTACTCAGTTTTAGAGACCAGTTTGACCAAATACTCACCTTCAATGAATATTTGTGAAATTCACCATTAAATTCTTGAAAATCCTCCATCTTAGAATCTTAGAAACCCCCATCATAATCTCAGATACTTTGTCATATGCTTATTAAGAATAAAAAAAGACAATATACCCTTGTAACTACAGGACATAGACCACATGTAGATTTATTTAGAAACATATAGAAAGAGAGGTATTTTGCTTGCTTATTCAGTCAGAAGTGTTCTATATGTCTCTCATGCTCAGTGTGACGAGAAGAAATTAAACCCAACTCCTTGCTGTTGAATCAGAACAGTTGCACAGCTGGCCCATCAGTGGGGTTCTGGTGGCTGTAAACTGCACTGGGGGAGATTGCCTGTCTCTTTCCCACAGAGCAGCTACTGATGGATTCAAACCACTAGAGAGACCCCCCCCACCCCCTTGGCTTAGTCCTGCAGCTCTCTCCAGGTTAAGTCACGTGAGTGCTCTGTGCCCCTGCCTCCTCCCTTCTGCCCTGCAAGAAATAGGGAACAGTTTTTCACTTCTCCTCTTAAACTTATCTGAAGTGCTATGTGGCTAAAGCTACTCACTGAAAGGGGGTTCGAACCCACAGGAGATCCAAGGGGAAAAGATATGGCAAGTGGTGTCCGTAGAACCAGTGTACGGTCTCAGAAGCCCTGGGGGGCAGATCCCCTCAGAACTGCACTGAACCTAGTCATATTTGACCAAGAGCTTACTAAGGAAGCCCCAGCTGGTTAACTGAGAACTAAATGGTGATCGCTCTCCGATCTGTTTGCTGGACGTTTATATTGCTACCATGAAATATTTGGGAACTAGATACAGTTTTTATGACTTCACTGATTTTGCTTATAATTTATGAAGCAGACAGAATTCTGCTTGATTCTACTAAGCTTCACTGAACTTGCAGGTTTGAGAACAACATTTATTTTGACTGGAAAGCTGAATAAACACAATTTTATAGTTTTAACAGGAAACATTTATCAAACCCATTGAGTTAAAATAGTGTAATCATTCAACTGCATATTTATGAGTGTCGGTTGAAAGTTTATTTTAGTCTTAAATGTTCCGATGGTGTTACAGGCTATGGTCACTAGATTTGACAGAACACGATTGGAATGGGCACTAACAAGGAGCCCTGGTGTCACACCGCTTACACACGTGGTTGGTACTGAAAGGTGAGCGGTTTAAACCTAGCAGGTGCTGCATTGGAAAAGAGAGAAGCACTTTGCTTCCATGAAGATTGTCGGAGGCTGTGAATTGCCCCTTTCTCTGGAGCAGCTGATTCAGATCTCACGCCTTTGGGGTGGCAGTGCAGTTCCCTATCCACTGTGCCACCATGGCTCCCTCCATAAAAAGGACAGCTTGGATCCCCTATGAGAGAGTTCTGCTTTGTCCTGCAGGGACGTAATCAGTTGCACTCTCCTAAGTACCTATAGGTATTCATTGTTTTCCTTAGATGTCAGGGATTTGGCGCAGACTCACAGCAACCCCACAAGCAACAGAAGAAAGTCTGGCCTGGCCCCACGCCAGCCGCACCGTCAGAGCTGTGCTGGTGTTTGTGGGGGTAGCTTCTGTGCCAGGCCATCTCACCGAGTCTTCCTCCTTCCAGTTCACCATCTCTTTAACCACACATCAGGTCTTCTCCAGGCCCGGGTCCTTCCTGATAATTTGGCATTCTTGCCAAAAAGGAGCATTCTGGCTCTGCCTCTTCAAAGACAGATGTTTTTTCTTTTACCAGATGATAGTATATTTAATATTCTTCACCAACTTTGTAATTCACACTCATTGATTCTTCTTCAATTTTAATTATTCATTGTTCATCTTTCATACACATGTTGTTGTTCTTATGTGCCATCAAGTCTCCAGTGATTCATAGCAACTCTTATACACGATAGTTCTGAACCCTGCCCTATTCTGAGCCAGTTTCACTGACTTTGACACACCTAACCCCACTGCCCCAGTCACCACATCAATCCATCTCATCTGGAGTCTTTCTCTCCTGCACTGTCCCTCCATCCTTCGAAGCAGGATATCTGTATGCAAGGACTGGTCTCTCCTGGCCACATGCCCAAAGTATGTGAACTAGAGCTTCAAAATCCTTGCCTCCAAGGAGAAACTTGATTACACTCTCTCCAAGACAGACCTATTTGTTTTCCTGATGGTCCATCATATGTCCAGTACTCTTCTCCAGCACCACAACTTAAAGGCATTGATTCCATTGATTCTTCCTCTGCCATCTTTATTCATTGTCCAGCTCTCTGATGCAGGGCAAGTATTGAAAAATACATTGCATGGATCATGCACATCTTAGTCTCTCAATTGACTCCATTGCTCTTTAGCACTTTGGAGAGGTCCCTGACAGCAGACTTCCCCAAAGCATTTTGTCTTTTGATATCCTGACTGCTAGTGTTTATTGTTGAGCCGAGCAAGCTGTAACTGTTAACAACCTCAAACTTTTCTCCATCTATCATGGTGCTACCAATTGGCCCAGTGGTGAGCACATTTGTCTTCAGAGGTAATTAAAAATATGAGTGCTTAGATGACGCTCAAAGCAGTATCTTTGTTCTCTAAACTTTAAAGAGTACTTTTGCTACAGATTTGCTTAATGAAATTCAGTTTCTTGACTGCTGCTTCCATGGACATTGATTATGGAGTCAAAGTAAATGAAATTGTTGGCAGACTGAATCTTTTCTGTTTATCATGATGTTACTTATTTTCTAATTGTGTGTTTTTATTTTATGTTAACATGTAATCCATGCTGAAGCTATATTCTTTGACTTTCATCTTTAAGTACCTCAAAGCCTCTTAACTTTCACCTATATTGAGTTGTGTTGTGTACCATAGAGTCAGAACCCATCCATAGCTGACTGACGTGTTTTCAGAGGCAGTTATTCACAAGAGATGAGACTGCCTATCCTTCTCCCATGGAACAGCTTGTTAGGAAGTCTTACTACAGTCCTGACACAATTTTCTTCTTTATAAAGCCCAACCTGTAGAATTTTTTTGCTTAGTACTTATAAAAATAGGTACGAGAAAAAGACACAAGCCTGACAAGCAACTATTCTGATTTTAAACCTTTCAGTTTCTCCTTCTTTTCCTGAGTAGAGGTTCTGCATGAACACAGTGAAGTGTTCTTGAGTTTCTGTTCTTCTCAATGCCATACGTAATTGGTTGTTATCCACAAAGTCAGTCTTTGTATATTGAGTGTAAACACGGATAAACATCTTTCTAATACTCTTCTTTTTAAGCTAACATCCGCTTGACACCAGCAATGATGGAGTTTGTTCCATGTCATTGAAATTTAGTTTATCTGGTTAATACCTACATACTTTTACAATGTTTGAACTATCTTCAGCAAAGTCTTACTTATATGTTATATTAATAACATTGCTCAAGAATTTGTTTTCTGTTAGATCATCAGTCTTTGTAATAGTCAAGAATGTTAATCTCTTCAAATCAATTGACGAGGTAGAAATCTTTACAATTTCTTGGCTTAAATAAGTGAACAGGGTACTATCTTTCTCCATACCAATTCGATCTGTATGCCAGGCAAATAATTCAAGAAGCTGGACTGTATGAAAAATGATATGACAACAGGATTAGAGGAGCACTCATTAACAACTTAAATTATGAAGATGACACAACCTTGCTTGCATAAAGTCAAGACAGCTTGAAGCATTTACTGCAGAATGTTATAGACTACAGATCTCAGTATGTGTTGTTTTAAAACAATTGGTATTTCATCAATTTCTAGAGATTCTCTTTTTCCCTAATTCCTTTTGTATAGTTTGGACTTCTTCCTTCA
>NW_006399805.1:14215970-14218642 GCF_000299155.1 Elephantulus edwardii
TTTTGTTTTGTTTTGTTTTGTTTCGCCCTACTCTGTTGAAAATGTTTTTGACGGGCACAGAGATTTCCTCTTTAGAAGGTCCCATTCATCAAGTTTATCCTCTTTAGATTGTGTATTTCTGGCTGTATTTGGCAGTCCATTTATACCATAGACAGGGCCAATGATGCTTGATTCCAGTTTGTCTCTAATGAACTTGATGGTTTTGGACTCCCAGGTCTCTGCTCCACTTTGAGTTGATTTTTGTGTATGGGTTGAGATGTGGATCCTGTTTCAGTTTTCTGCAGATAGCTGTCCAGTTCTGCCAGCACTATTTATCGAAGAGGTTGTTGTTTCCCTATTTGATAGGCTTTATTTCCTTGTCAAATGTCAGTTGACCATAGGCAGCTGGGTCCACTACTGGCTTCTCAATTCTGTTCCTTTGGTCTATATGCCTATTATTGTACTAGTACCAGTATCATACTGTTTTGGTTAGTAGGGTTTGAGGTCAGGGAGTACTAAGCCTCCCACTTAATTTTTGTTTTTCAGAAGTACTTTGCTTATTCTGAATCTCCTCTCCAAATCAACTTGATAATTCCCCTTTTGATATCCTTGAAATCTGTGAATTTGCTGCTTTTTGTTGGATTGTTATTTTCACAATATTGAGTCTTCCTATCCATGAACAGGAGACACTTGAGAAGAAAATAAATTGAGTTTTAGTTGATGTAGTACCCTGAATACATCCAGAAGGTTGATAAGGCTAATAAATAGTTTAGTTCCTCTGCATCTTTGATGAGTTTCTTTTGAGTTGACCTATCCTTTGGTGATATCGTTGTGTTAAATTTTCTTACCACTATTGTAGTGTTGTCTATTTCTTTATTCGATTATTTTAACTGTTATTTCATATATTTTACATATCTATCATTATGTGCATAAATGTTGACCAAGATTATGTCTTCTTCATCTATTGTGCCTTTAATCAGTATGCAATACCCTTCCTTACCTTTTATGGTGGTTTTCATTTTGCAGTCTATTTTATCAGTTTTGCTTTTTTAAAGTTGCCATTTGTGTGGTGTATTTGCTTCAAGCCTATAATTGTGAATCTGTCTTTCTCTTCTTTTTTGAGATGTGTATCTTGTAGGCAACATAACGATGGGATTTGCTTCTTTTAATCCATTTTGCTACTCCTTTTCTCTTAATTGGCACATTTATTCTATTCACATTAACTGTGATTGTTGTAAAGCCAAGTTTTACCATTGCAATTTTGCTGTGTTTCTTTTTTGTTGTTTCTGGTTACTATGGTCCATCAACTTTCCTTTGGTGTCTCTGTGTGAAGGACTGCATTTAAAATATCTTGTCATTTTGGTCATGTTTTCTCAAATTCCTTAAATTTCCTCTTTTCTTCAAAACGTATAATTTCTCATTCATATTTGATGGAGAGCTTTGCTGGGTATTGGATCCTTGGCTGGCAATTGTTTTCTTTGATCTTTCATTGTCTTCTAACTCTTATTGTTTCCACTGAGAAATCAGAATGTAATCTAACTGCTTCCTCTTTGTAGGTGACTCTTTGGTTTTTCTTGTGCTAAATTTATTGATGCCTTTGAGCTGTGGTGCTGGAGAAGAGTATTGAGAGTACCATGGACTGCTAGGAAAACAAACAGATTCATCCTGAAAAGGGTTAAACTGGGTGGCTCCTTGGAGGCAAGGATTCTGAGGCTCCATCTAACATACTTTGGACATGTTGTGAGGAGAGACCAGTCCTTGGAAAAGGACATCATGCTTGGGAGGGTGGAGGGACAGCACAGGAGGGGAAGGCCCTCTAGGAGGTGGATTGATTCAGTGGCTGGGATAATCGGGATGGGAGTGTCAGAGACAGTGCAATTGGCACAGGACAAAGCAGGGTTTAGGGCTGTTGGACATAGGGTCACTATGAGTCGCAAGTGACTTGATGGCACATAACAACAACAACAACAACAACAACAACATCCTTATCTTTTAATATGGAAAATTTGACTTTATGTCTTGATGGGATTTGGTTGTTTTGTTGTTTTTTTTGTTTTTGGGGTTTTTTTTTCTTTTTAGGTCTAGTCTATTTGGTATTTACTGTGCTTCTTGAATGTTCTCCAAAATACCTGGGAAGTTTTTTTTCTTGTACTTCTTTCACAATTTTCTCAATGACTTCCCTGTCACTTTCATGTTCTGGAATTCCATTCATATGTATATTGTTCCTTTTTAAGTCATCTCACATGATTCTAATGTTTTCCTCCTGTCTCATATCTAATATTTTTTCTTGTATGTTTCCAGTGAGGTTTTTGTCTTCCAGCTCACTCACTGACTCTGTTCTATCGCTTCAGTTCTATGTTTTTGTCCTAACAGCATGTTGGATATTTCTATCAATTCAGTCTTTATATTTTGGACTGCATTTTCATGCTCTTCCGCTATTTCCAGGACTGTGTTGACTCTACCTTTTCTGTCTCGTGACTTTTCTTAAGTTCTTGCTCCTCTGTAGCTATACTTTTACATTTCTTCCATATCTGCTCAAATTACTCCTCATCCATATATTTCTTTTGGATCACTGTCTCTGAGGTATTTGATCTCTTAATGGCTTCCATAGTTACTTCCATCATTTGCATCTTCTTCTGTAGCTGTTCAAATAACTCCACCTCAAATATTTCTTCTGGTTCTCTCTATCTAGG
>NW_006399805.1:14219047-14220979 GCF_000299155.1 Elephantulus edwardii
TTTAAGGAATTTTATTTTGGGGTCTTTTTGAGTGATACTGTTTAAATTTTGACTAAACATTTCAAAGGTTATGAGCATTTAGGAAATAGTCCATAAGGATCTAATTTTTTTCAATCTAACATAAATTTTTGTGTGTGTGTTTCCAGGGGAGGTCATGCTACTTTAAAAGTAATTTAAACTTTCTTAAATTACAAATATCATAAACTAGAATCATTCCAATAGAAATATTTTCTGTCAGACAAATAAGATGTGTAAAGGATTTCAAAGAGCCTTGACCCAATTCCTAAAGCTCAAGAAAAGTAGGACTTCTTTCTTAGTTCAAGTTCCATGAAATGTGAGGACTTTGGAGAACAATTAAATGTTTACAATCTGCTTGTTTTGGCTTTAAAAGTTTATCAATTTCTCCCTTAAAAACTATGAAATCAATTTTTGGCTTATGTGTCTTGATTTCTAAAGGGTTTTTTTTTTTTTTTAGAATTTGTTTTCACTAAATTGCTCACATGAATTTCCTTTTATTGAAAGTAGGAGTGGCATCCATTTTCTAAGCAACCTGCCTCTAGAAACTCTATCAACTTTGAGAAATGACCATAATTACACAAAGGCTTCAGGTCTTTAGTTCATAGGGTCACTATGAGTTGTCCTTGACTTGATGGCAATCAACAACAGCACAACATTTATTATAATGATATATTGCCATTATTTACAATATCCTATTACTTGTGCTTTATTTACTATGCAAAAGAATTTGAGTGTGTGAATCATAAATTATGCATAACATTGAGAATACTGAGAGTCCCAGAATACTTTCTTTTGTTTATGTGAAACAGATACCTAGACAAAAAAGCTGTCGGCCAAATGAAGCAAAATCAGCAAAGACATGCTCTAAGATTGTATCTTTTCCCCATACCTATTCAATCTGTATGCTAAGCAAATCTTTTGAGAAGCTGGACTTTATGAAAAAGAATATGACACCAAAAATGGAGAAAACCCCTCAACAACATGTATTATGCAGATTACACAGCCTTGATTGCTGAAAGAGAGGAAGACTTAAAATGCTTGCTACAAAATTAAAGACTGCAGCCTTCAATATGGATTACATCTCAATTCCAAGAAGCCAAACCCCCAGCACTGAGCCAACAGGCAACATCATAATAAGTGGAGAAAATATTTAAGTTGTCAATAATTTGATCTTGGTTATACCCATAATCAACAGCCATGGTAACTGAGAATTAATCGGACAGTGAAGAAGGAAGACTGAAGAAATATAGATATCTGTGAATTTTGGTGTATTGATTATACCATGGACTGCCAAAAGAACAAACAAATCTGTCTTGGAGAAAGTGTAAGAAGACTGTTCCTTAGAGACAAGGATGGTGAAACTTTGTCTCACTTACTTTGTACACGTTTTCAAGAGGAACCAGTCCTTGGAGAGAGATATCAAGCTGGGAAAGGTAGATAATCAAAGAAAGAAAAGAAGACCAAATTTCAGCGAGCTAGATTGATGCAGTGACCACCATAATGGCTTTGAGCATGACAGAGATCATGAGGATGATTTAGGATCGGGAAAGAGTGAGCTGTTGTTCATAAGGTCACTAAGCTGTAGTGGTTCGGTATGACTTAAATACAGATACATACTACAAAGTAACAACATTGATAAATTTCAAATGTGTTACTCGGAATGAAAACAGTCTGCAGTGTTAGCTTTTAAGAGGTAGCTTTTTTAGCCATTACCTTAACCTCCGCTGGTCTCCAACTACCATAATTGCAGACACGTGGTCTCTCAAAGCAGCAAGAGCTGGAGGATCAATATAACAAAGCACTCTTCACACTGTGTGTGTGTGTGTGTGTGTGTGTGTGTGTGTGTGTGTGTGTAACACCAACACAGGAGTGGCAGCATGACTGTATTTAAGCATCCAGTCTGGCCCATTTTTT
>NW_006399805.1:14223267-14248217 GCF_000299155.1 Elephantulus edwardii
CAAGAAATCAAAGAGCTAAACAGAAAATTTCAAAAGGCAGCCCAGGACTACAAAGCAAGATGCTATAATGAAATGTGCAGAGAGCTGGAGTCAGAAAATCCAAAGGGCCAAACTCGCTCAGCAGTTCTTAGGCTGAAGGAGCTGAAAAACAAATTCAAGCCACGGGTGGCAGTACTTAAGGATACTTTGGGTGGAATGTTAAATGATCCAGGAAGTATCAAGAGAAGATGGAAGGAGAACACAGAGTCACTGTATCAGAAGGAACTGGTTGACACAGAAGAATTTCATAAAATATATCAGAAGGAATTGGCTGACACAGAAGAATTTCGTGAAATGACATATGAGCAAGAGCCTATGGTGATGAAAGAGGAAGTTCAAATTGCTCTGAAGGAATTGGCAAAAAACAAGGTTCCAGGAGTTGACGGCATACCAATTGACATAATTCAACAAACAGACGCTGGCCTGGATGTGCTCACTAAGCTGTGCCAAGAAATCTGGAGAACAGCCAGCTGGCCCACTGACTGGAAAAGATCGATTTCTTAACACATAATAAAAACAAAGTCCTATTAAAAGGCACATATTGTCCATTATAAATAGTTTTTAAAAGGTAAAATTGTAGGAAGGTGATGCAAAAATCAATACATAGTTCTCTCTCTCTCACTCACTTTTTCTCGCTCTCTTTTTTTCTTTCATTCCTTGATGTTGGCCTGGAACTGACTCCTGGCTGACAGTGACGGGATTTCTGAGGTTGTGTGGTCGGAGGTTGCTCATCTTTCTTCTACGGAGCTGCTGATGGATTCAAACCTCTAGAGTGGTGTGACCACCTTTAGATTAGAGGCATCACTGCTGACAGCCTATGTCACCAGAGCTTCCTAGTAAATAAAAAATAGGTGGATATCAGATGGGTGAATGTTGAGGCAATATATAGTAACGGAATGATCTGCACAATATCATCACAGAAAGAGAAAACGCAGAGAGATTCACAAGTAATACAGTCAACAAAGGTAACTGTTAGTACATGCAAAATCCTGAAATATCAGCAGTAAAAATATTGACCTACAGGTGAGCATATGGGTAGACAGGCAAGATCAATAGGACTACAATATATAGGTCATCCATACATAGACTTGTCAGACGATAGATGATGTTGTTGTTGATTACCATCGAGTCGAGCACAACTCCTAGTGATCCTATGAAGAACAGGCCTGAAACCTTTCTAGAACTATCATCATTTATCAAAGTTCATAGAGTTTCCAGAGGCATGTTGTTTAGGAAGTGGATGCCACTCCTGCTTCCTGAGAGATGATATTTCTGCATTTATGTTAGTATATGGTCTCTATATATTTTTTTAAAAAAATAGAGGGATAGAAAGGGATATGTGGGTATCAGGAGCTGTAACTGAGAAGGAGTTATCTTAAAAGAGGCACAAGAGAATTCTTGGCGATAGAACTCTTGTGTAATGTGGTTGTGGTAAGCTTTATGACTGGGTACATATTGTTGCCTGTGAAAAGTCTCAATAAACATGACTCTAAAATAGCAAAGTCATTCCATTATTTAAAATTGTCAGAATGAAATTTACATTCAAAACATGACACATACGTCACTTAACTTATCATCTCCCCTGGTCAGCCTCATTTACTTCTTCTTTATCAATTTATTAAGTAAAATCTCACATTTACTTAAATAAAAATAGCCAGTTCCCCAAATCCATCATTCTTTTTCTACATTTTTATATGATTCATACATTTTAAATTTATACACTGCTATTCTGATGAACAGAAGAGTAATTTTCTGGGTTCTTTCTTTTTCTTCTGTAATTGCAATCATTTTGCTCATGAACCCTCATTCCTCTCAATAAAGGGAAATACGTAATCTGGGCTAAGAAAACTCTATGCATTTTAAGTTAAACAATTTGGTATAATTTCTCAATCAATGTTGCATTTAAATTAGTCAATCTAAAGTTTGAACTTCCTGTTGTCCTCCTGTAACTACTTTCTTTCTCTCTCTCTGGGCCACGGGAAAGGCGATGCTGCCTCAGGTCATTAGGAAGGATAGTAGAGACTTGAGCTGCGACCTGTGCCAGGGTGGGCCCTCGTGTAGTTGGTGTGCCTCGCACTCAGTGCTGCTGTGGAGTGCTGTGCCCACCGAATGTAGACTCTATGGTGGTTACCACGGTGTCTGGCTGTAAGAGCCATGCAGCTTGTCTCCTCCTGGTCTAGACAAAAAGTATCTTCTGGATAATTTGGCATTTGAGACCTCCACTAGGTTACTATCTATGGAGGAAAAGAAAAACAAGTTAACAAGTTCAATCTTCTAAGTATTGATTTTTGCCATTTCACTTAAGCTTTTGAAATAAAGGATCCATTTTACCTCTTAAGGGTCTGAATCTGGTAATCTGAAAACCTCGTTTCCAAGACGGCTGCTTTGAAATTGGGCAGCAGTAAACTATGCTAGAATTTCAGTCAAAAAAAGAGTAAACTGATTCCTTGTCTTGCATACCAACCTTAACATGTTAATCCTCCTCAAAAAAGTGAACACTCCCAGATGAATTAAAAAAACACTAAAAACAAAAGCTGAAAATATTAAGGAAAAAAAAGAAGCCCATTTTCTTGCTAAGTATTCCCTGCAAATTAGGCTCCAATACAGGCTCACAGTATAGGCTCCAATCTTTCCCTGCATAGTTCACACTTATCCTCTGGGAATTCTTTTAAAGATAATTGTATGGAACTCTGTCCTCAAAGTCTATGTTGTTGGTCCTTTCTATGTGCTTCCTTATATCTATCTTACTATGAGAGAGTAAGATTAATTTATTTAGAATTATTTGCTCATATGATCATTTTGCTAGTGGTAGGTGACATTGTTGTTGTTGTTATGTGCCATCAAGTCGCTTGCGACTCATAGCGATCTTCTGTACAAGAGCCCTAAACACCATTCTATCCTGTGCCAAGCTCGCCGTCTCAAACACATTCATTCCCACCACTCCACTCACAGAATTGATCCGTCTCATTGAGGGTCTTCCTCTCCTGCGCCATCCCTCCACTCTCCCAAACATGATGTCCCTCTCCAATGACCAGTCCCTCCTTGCAACATGCCCAATGTCAGACAAAGCTTCAGAATCCTTGACTCCAAGGAGCGTTCTGGCTTCACCCTCTCCAGGACAGACCTTTTTGTTCTCGCAGCAGTCCATGGTATACACTCTTCTCCAACACCACAGCTCAAAGGCATTAATTCTCTTTCTATCATCCCTATTCACTGTCCAACTCTCCGATGCATAGCACATAATTGTAAAGCCTAAAGCCTGGATCAGGCGCACCTTAGTCTCCAACCTGACATCGTTGCTCTTCATTACTCTTGAGAGGTCCCTCACAGCTGGCTTTCCCAATGCAATTCATCTCCTAATTTCCAGGCTGCTGTTACCAAGAGTGTTGACTGTGGAACCAAGTAAACTAAAACTGTTAACTATCTCAATCTCTTCACCATCCATACTGATGCTGCCAGTTGGTCCAGTGGTGAGAATCTTTGTCTTCTTGATGTTGCATTTCAATCCATATGGTGACATTAAATAGATTTTTTTTTTTAGTAAGAGAAGATTTCCCGTCCATCTCCCATAGATTGTGCATTCAAATGACTGACTTTTGAGTTAGTAGCCCATATGTGAGACATAACATCATCAAGGCCCCTTGCATATTGGTTCCCAGGTTCTAGAATTCTCCCAGAGAATATGCGTATGGCATTTGAAAACCAGCGGCAGCCAGCAGACATAGTATCTGTCAGTCAGGGGTAGGTACATCTTCCCCGGAATACGTAACTGAACTCAGCTCTGTGTGTGTCTGCTGGAGCATGTTTACGGAATTACTTCAATCGACCTTCCTATTGCTAAGATGGTTTACAAGATGCTTTAAAAAGAATCAAGAGTGCAGGTGTTGTTATCTCTCAACATGATAATTAATTTTAAGTTTTTTGCAGCATATATTCCTTTTGCAATTATTATTTAATAAGAAGCTATTTTTTTGTTATTTGAGGTGGTTTGCTTTTTAAGTTCATTAACTTTGAAACTCAAGGAACAGTTACATTCTTGGACACTAACTGTATTGTTGATAGTTCAGAGCCATTCAGAGACACTGCTGAGACAGGACATGCGATTCCCAAAATCAGTCATTGCAAACTGCATGGAGCTCAGGTCTACTAAGAGATGCACAGAATTGCCAAGACTGAGGGTGTCTGGATGGTGACTGGTTTATATTTTGGTTTAAGCTTCAAATCATTACGTTGTTCTGATGAATGGAACCTTCTGTGATTATTTGGCAATCTGCATCACCTTGAATAATGTTCTATCTTTTTAACTGTTCGTGGTTTTCTTTTCCTTGGCATGAGTGTAATTACCCAAACCTATCTTTTGTATCTCTTTGTCCTTCTCTAAGGTTTCCATTTGTTTGCTTTTCTCACCTTTAATACTCACACATCAAAGCTGTATGGAGTAACCCTCAACTGAGGAGAAACTGGTGTTTTCACATCATGTCTTCCTTTGTTCGTATGAGTCTTAAGCAGTGTTTTTCCACTCTTTTTTGTTACTGCTTTTTCTATGATTGTGGTTGGTATTTCTCCTTAATTCTATTTTATAAGTGTTGTTAGGTTCTGTAGATAAAGTGTAAGCATCTCCATTCACGTCTTTTATCGAATTTGTTGTATTTTTAACATAGTGGAATAATACTACACAGTACTATAAGGAATTGTTCTACCCTTCTTCATAAAAAGTGACCTAAATACTGACTGCGATAAAGAAAACTGTTGCTCTTTTTTGTTTGCTGACTGGTTTTTATTAGTCTTTAAAGATTTTTTTTGTTTTACTTTTACACTAATTATGGCACAAAAAAATATACAAAAACCTTTCATCTAAACTGTACCAAATTTTAAACAAACAGTTAAAGACATTATATAGCAGGCATATTCTTCAACAAAGATAATGATAGTAACAGTCTTTACAATAGTTTAGAGAATAGTTTCCTTCATACATTTAAATTGTTGAAGCAATAGAGGCCATGAAGAATTTTCTGGAAATCAGGGCAGACGTTATTTAGGAGACACTGGTTTGTGTCCTTCCCTGTGAGTTTAAGGCACAATCGGCTCTGACTAAATCAAATAAACTTGCTTCTCAGGGCTAGTCACCTTGGTCGCCTGAGAAAAAAGATAAAACAGATTGAGTGCTTCAGTGTCAACAGGGTCCATCAACCCAGGTTATAGGCATGTTTGTCTAAGACACCTCAAGGTTATAAAACAAATTCCTAAAAGTTCAGGTTTATTGCTTCACACAGAGTCACTGTAAACCCTTCTGAGTCCCACAGGGAACTGTTTATTTCAAAATCAATGTTGGAGTTGTTTGAGGAGAAGAGATCTCTCCTCAAACCTCTGCTAAAGCAGTTAGGAAGGATTACCAGGGTTTGAAATGACCTTCTGGATGGCTTTTCAGAGCTGACAAATCGTTATCAGCAACCCTTTACATCACACCCACAAAAACTCGGTTGTGTCTAATTCTATTGTTGTTGAAGGTTTGAGTAGAGTTGGTAGATGAAAATTTTTATTTTTACAAAATAGAGAGTAAATAAGTGAGAATTAAAATTAAAGTAGCAGACCAACGACACACGCATATCATTATTGTGAGCCAAGTACAGGAAAAAATAGAACAAAAATAACCTCAGATGTTCCATTGATTTGGATTTATTATGCACAAGATCTGTAGGAATGTTAAGTGTGTGTGGGCAAAGCCTTGGGGATACAGTAGTTCAGTGCTCAACTCATAATAAAATGTTGGCAGTTCAAGACACCAGCCACTTCATGGAAGAAAGATGGGTGGTGGGTTTCCAAAGAGATGGTAGTTTCAGAAACTCCAAGGGCAGTTCTGTGCTGTCCTCTAGGGTCCCAGGATAGGAATTGATTCAACAGAAGTGTTTTTTGTTTTCTTGTGTATCTTTCTGGTTGGTTGGTTGGTTGGTTAGTCAGATTGTATGTGGCAATCTGTTGTTTGAAGGAGTCCCAGCAGTGTAACAGATTACATATTTGGGTGCTACCAAAAAGTCAGTAGTTCAAATCTATCAACAATTTATCAGGAAGAAGATGAAGCAATCTGTTTCTGTTAAACCTACCTTTAGCAGGGACCAACTCTACTATGTAGGATTTATACAGTTTGAGAAATAGTAATACAGATATATAGATATAGATATAGATATAGATATAGATGATATAGACATGGATATAGATATTTAAATCCAATTACCAGGTTTGTGACTTACCATGAACCTAGTCTCTATACTGAGCAAATCATTTGTGAAGAGGATTGTGGCATCAGAATCAAAGGAAGACCCGTCAACTACCTGCGTTATGTAGATGATACAAGTTTGCTTGCTCTAAGTGAGGAACTCATGAAATAACTTCTTCAGAATGTCAAGTGCTACAGCCTTCTGTATAGATTGTCTCAACATTCAGAAAAGAAAGATCCTTTCCACTGGGTCAGTAGGCAATATCATCATAGATGGAGATAGAAATAATCTGTGATTTTATCTTGCTTGGATCAATAACCAACACTCTTTTTATCAGCAGGCAGGAGACATACTGGATTGGGAAAGTCCTCTTTCAGGGACCTCTCCAAAATAGTGGAAAGCAATGATGTTAGTTTGCTGATTAAGGTGCACTTAATTCAGACTATCTTTTCAGTCACTTGTTATATATCTGAGAGCTGGACAGTGAATAGGGTTGACAGAAGAACTGATGCCTTTGAGGTGTGGTGTTGGAGAAAAGTACTGGATATCACATTTACTGCCAAAAGAAAAGAAAAAACAAAAACAACAAAACACAGGTATGTCCTGGGAAAAGTGCATCCAGTGTGATCCTTGGAGGTAAAGATGGGAAAACTTTATCTTTTATACTTTGGACATTTTGCTAGTTGAGGCTATTCCTTGAAAAGGGACATCGAGCTTGAAAAGGTGGAGGGTCAAGGTTACTCCTCAACAAATGGATTGACATGGTGACTGCAGCAACGGGCTCAATTGTGTCAGAAATGATGAAGATGGCACAGGATAGGGCAGGTTGCTCCTAAAGACTCTAGGAGTTGCATACTCAACTCTATGGCATCTAAAAACAACAACCATATATTAAAATATAATGTATGTTGGACAGACATCACTTCTCAGCAGTGATATTTAGAATTGTTGTTGTTGTTATGTGCAATTGAGTCACTTGCGACTCATAGTGACCTTACATACAACTGCCCTAAACTCTGTTCTATCCTGTGCCAATCACACTGTCTCTGACACACCCATCCCGAATACCCCAGTCACTGAATCAATCCTCTTCATAGAGGGCCTTCCCCTCCTGCACTGTCTCTCCACCCTCCCAAGCATGATGTCCCTCTCTAAGGACCAGTCCCTCCTTACAACATGTCCGTAGTATGTCAGACGAAGCCCCAGAATCCTTGCTTCCAAGGAGCAGCCCAGTATAACCCTTACCAGGATGAATCTGCTTGTTTTCTTAGCAGTCCATTGTACTCTCAATACTCTTCTCCAGCACCACAGCTCAAAGGCATCAATTCTCCTTCTATCCTCCTTAGTCATTGTCCAGTTCTCTGATGCATAACAAGTGATTGCAAAGACCATGGTCTATATCAGATGCACCTTAGTCTCCAGAGAGACACCATTGCTCTTCAATACTTTGGAGAGGTCCCTAATAGCAGACTTTCCCATCACAATACATGCTGCTGGTGCCAAGAGTGTTGACTGTGGAGTTAAGCAGACTAAAGCTGTGAACAATCTCAATCTCCTCACAATCCATCCTGATGCTGCCAGTTGGTCCAGCGGTGAGAATCTTTGTCTTCTTGACATTGAGCCTCAACCCATATTGGAGGCTGCAGTGCTTGACCCTCTGCAGCAAGCACTTCAGGTCCTCCTCAGTTTCAGCAAGCAGGATTGTGTCATCTGCGTAACACATATTGTTGATAGATTTTCCACCAATCCTGACACCACACTTCTCCTCATAGAGCCCAGCCTCTCGGATAATCTGCTCTGCATACAGGTTGAAAAGGTATGGAGACAGGATGCATCCCTGGCGTACACCCTTCCCAATTTTGAACCATGCAGTGTTTCCCTTGCTCTGTTCTGTTGATTGCCTCTTGGTCCAAGTAAAGGTTTCGCATTAGCATGATCAAGTGTTCTGGGATTCCCATTCTTCTCAGGGTCAACCACAGTTTGTTATGATCCACACAGTCAAACACCTTTGCATAATCAATGAAACACAGATAGACATTCTTCTGGTATTCTCTGCTTTCAGCTAAGATCCATCTAACATCAGCTACAATATCCCTAGTACCACGACCCCTTCTAAACCCAACCTGGACTTGTGTCAGTTCTCTGCTGATGTGCTGTTCCAGTAGTTTTTGATAATCTTTAGTAGAATCTTGCTTGCATGTGAAATCAATGATATTGTCCTATAATTTTCACACTCTGTTTGGACACCCTTCTTTGGAATGGGAACAAATATAGATCTCTTCCAGTCAGTTGGCCAAGTGTTTGTTCTCCAGATTTCTTGGCACAACTTGGTGAGCACATCCGGGGTAGCATCCATTAACTGAAATATGTCAATTAATAGACCATCTGTTCCTGGGGTCTTATTTTTGCTATTTCTTTCAAAGCAGCTTGAACTTCTTCCTTCATCACCATAGACTCTTGCTCATATGTTGTTTTATAAAATTCTTCTGTGTCTGCCCTCAAGTCAACTACCATTCATAGTGACCCTATGTGGACAATGGCTCTGAATTTCATCCGCGCCTGAGCGAGCCTGTCTCTGATACATCTGACTCCACTGCAAGTCACTAGAGCATATACTTACTTTTTCTTTTCATGTGATTATAATATCACTTTCCTAACAAAAATTCTGAAGTTTTCTTGCCAAACACCCCATAATTGCTTTACTTGCTACTTCTTTTTGTGTTCATAGGAAGAGTTGTTTATTTATTTAGCCCATTCAAATCTATCCTTACTTTTGTTTCTAATGATCGCAGATTTGCTTTTACATTTGATTAATTTAATCCAGAATTTCCCTTTGTAAATGACTATTGTTGTTAAGTGCCGCTGAACCAACGGACGACGACTCATAGCGACCGTAGAAACGTCTCTGACATACTCAAGTACACCCTTGCAGTTACTATGTCAGGCCATCTCATTGAGGGTTTCCTTCCCCTTCCCTGACCTTCCTTTACTAAGCCTGATGTCCTTTTCCAAGGCCTGGCCCCTCCTAAAAACACATCCAGAGTATGCGAGATGAACTTCCCCATCCTTGCCTCCTAGGGTCTCCCAAACTAAATAGCAAAATAGAAAATAAAGTAAAAAAGCTATGTCTCTTTCTTAAAACCCTTGATGGAGTTTTATTATCATAGTAAATTATCTTTCATCATTTATTTTTTTTTTAAATCACCCAAAAGGGGCCACTTCATCAGTTGAATTCTGGTATTGCCTCATTTACTCAATATTTGCTTTGTTAACATTTGAAGTTATTTTTGCTCAGCTATTATATAATCTCCAATAAAAATGTCAATATATTTTGAATGAACATCTTTAAAGTTTTTATGTGACCAAGCACTCTTTATTTTTTCTCCAAATTAAGATTTTCACTATAGTTTGTTAATGCAAGTATAGAACTTATTAAAAACTATTGTAATTTTGATATTTACTTAAATAATTATTAAACATTAGGACTCAAACATAAAACCGAATGAGCCATTTATGAGACAGTGATGTATTTTGTTTTACTTTTAAAATTAGCTCACAATGTTTAGATAATTATTACTTATCATCAGAATAAGAACTATTTCTACTTTTCTTTACTAAAGATGTAAATGATGAGGAAATTTATGTAGTTAAGTGGGAAGATGGAAATAAAATGGCCGTTATCCCTCCATTCTTTAAACTTATTTCAAATTACGTTCTAAATAATATAGTGGTTTATCATAAAATGTATTTTTAATGTTATATCAGTTGACAACTTGATTATTTCCTCCTTCAGTTTTATTGATAGCCAGGAATTGGAAATGGCTTAACTATCAGAAAGATTTGTTACCCAATCCCAAATATCCATCACATTCTCGATGTCTGGGAAATATACAGAAAAACCTTCACTAAGCTTTTCGAAAGACTATTAATTATCATATTTGGGTCATTCTTGAACTTGGAGGCAATTTGTTTAACCTGATATGTGAAAATTAAATTTGGATTAATATGAAATGTGCCCTTGACAATAATATATATTATTATATTAATGTATATTAATGCTTGTATCTCAGCCCACACTCTAAAGATATTTGAGTCTAATCATATATCTGTAGTTTAATTCATTTAGTTTATGAAAAACTATGCTCATGTAATTTAATTGCCAAAGTAAATTCTTTTTAAAGAAGTCAAACAAATGAGAAAGTAATATAAATGTTTTCAAAAGTTTCCCCTTGACAACTATTGAACAAAACTCAAGCTGAAACTTAGATTAGATTCCTCTCAAGAGTTTCTGCTGTGATAAAAGGTGTTCCTCCAAAACTTCCTTTAGATTTTTTTTTAACATAATCTCTCTCTCTCTCTCTCTCTCTCTCTCCACCAAATCCTTCTGACTCTCCCAACCTGCCCCTGCACTCCTACTCAAAGAATCATGCTTGAAGTCTTGGACAATAATTGAGAAATAGAAAAACCAGGAGCTTCATCACTGCCATTCTCCATTCCGAAAAGCATCGTTTTAGATAACATTTTCACACAGAGCGAAACATTGCTGTGACTTCTCAGATGACATACACACGGCACCATCTTACAGCCACTGCCATTCCTTATTCAGTCTGTGACTTCTAGGAATCTCCCTGCTGCCCACTTTGGAGATGAGAACAGCTGTACTTCTTTCTGTGACCTGAAGGTCTTCTTCAGCAACTCTCTTAATATTATCGCAGTCTTTGCGTAAGCTCACAATTGCTCCACAAAAATGAGTTGAGGACAGTTGAACAACCAACATTGAAGTATCTGTAGAAGGGGTATTGCTGTGGTGATCAGATAATGATAAATATATTCTTATCATCGGATTTCAATGTATAAAATGCTGTCAGGGAGCTGTCTAGAGTGCTTATGAGCAATGACGTCAGTCTAGAGATGAAGGTGCACTCAGTCCAGGCCATCATCTTTGTAATTACTTTGTTTCACAGAGCTGGATAAAGACTAAGGATTATAGAAGAAGAATTGATGCCCTTGGGTTGTGGTGCTGGAGAAGAATCTTGAACATACCATGGACTGTCAAAACAACAAACAGGTCTGTCCTGGAGAGGGTGAAGCCAAGTTGTACCTTGGAGGCAAAGATTTTGAAGCTCTGTCTTACATACTTTAGGCACGTTTCCAGGAGAGTGCAGCCGTTAGAGAAGGACACAATGCTTGGAAGGGTAGAAGGACAGTGCAGGAGAGGAAGACCGTGGCTGAGGTAGATTGATACAATATCTGCGGGAGTGGGGATAGGTGTGCCAGAGACAGTGAGATTGGCTCAGGGTAGAGCAGGGTTCAGGGCTATTTTACATAGGGTTGCTATGAGTCACAGTTGCCTTGAGGCACATAACAGCAACAACAATAGCCCAATCACAATACAATGTAGCCCAGATGCCCATGCTCAAATTTCTTCTAAATGAACTTTAATCATTTGTTTAATGTTCTCTTTAATCTCATCATCTTTTTAAAAATTTTTATTTTATATTGGTTTACATACAAAGTTCATAGACATTGTTTCACACTATGTTTTCTTCACATTGTGTTCCATGCCATCATTCCTATGCATTGTTTTATAAAATCAATCATCATTGAGTTTCCAGATCCCCGCAGAATGTCCCCCATTTCTTTTATCATCTCTCCTCTTCTTATTCAGCCCTTTCCCCATTTATTGCTAAATTATGTAACCTCACTGATCATTTGAAGAGTCCTTATTATTTTTTTACAAATGTGGTAGCCAAACAATAGCAACAATAAAAAGGACAATGATCTTTAAAGTATCTAATTCATTAGTTCTCTAACTTGTTCATGAGGTTTTGTGGTTTTTGTTTTTCTAATTTGGTTTTAAAGACTGATTGTGGGCATAGACTCTAAAGAGTTTCACTGCTAACAACAAGGCCGTGATTCTCTGGCAGTCTGAAGCCAGGGTGACTCCAGCGGAGAATCATGGGTAATCTCCCGTGCAATTTGCACTCTTAGAAAGCCTGCTGGAAGGTCAAGGAGGAGTTGGTTTCAACTCAATGGTAATGAATAGAGAACCATTAAATTCTGTCTCTTAAAGAGACAATTCCATTTTCATTGGCTCTCTGCAGGACAAATTGTGCATCCTATTATCAAAGATATTTATGACAATTAAAAAGCAAGCAGTGAAGGTGCAAGAGGGAGAAAGAGAGTCCAGGAAGGACAAGGTCATATAGCAATGTCGTCCTCAGAAAAGAATCAGCCAGCAGACAGCGTTTGCTCTTTCTCTCGGGCTGTTAGAAGGTTTGGGTTGATAAATGGGCTGTGATGTGGGGACACAGTGTTTTGAATGTGTTGGTGCTGTTATTAACTGGTGGGACTAATATAATTGCTGTCAGTTACCTTCTTGGGGAAAGGCCACCCTGGGAACCGTCCCCACCGTGGCTTACACAAGTTCTGCACCACTACGATCTGTGAAACCACAGCTGAAGTCATCTTCATGTCTCTGCACTGTTCCTGAATAAAGGCAAAGTTAATCTCATAGAAAAAAGTACTTTTTTTTATTGGCAACAGTAACAATTCTTCTGTTCCACACACAAGCTCAAATAATACCCATTGTCCCTTGAAATCTTTCTATTTTTAGCAAATTGGAGCATCCCTATCACAAGCTATTAATTAAAGTATCACCAAGTGTTCCTGTCACATCTTGTCAGCACATGTTTCTTTTTTATCCACGTCACAGTAACTTTTATAACCAACATTTCTTTGTTCAAATAGAAGAATGAGGTTGCCCATTTGGCCAGACTCTGCTGAGAATGTTGTCGGAATCTTTCACATACAACTGTTCCAGGTTTCTCTAAGGATGTATTTATTGTTCACAGAGGAAACAAT
This sequence comes from Elephantulus edwardii, assembly GCF_000299155.1. Lineage (NCBI taxonomy): Eukaryota > Metazoa > Chordata > Mammalia > Macroscelidea > Macroscelididae > Elephantulus > Elephantulus edwardii. The sequence goes on from NW_006399805.1 coordinate 14,236,386, forward strand.
GGTTGTCACAAAGAAAATAAAAAGCATCTGAAGACCCGTGGTTGCCTAAGAACTGAATCAGACATCTCCTCACAGGCCATTTATGTTTTAACTTTTTCAACTTTATAGTACTGTCATCTAAGTTCATCCTAGTTTTCATTCATCAGGGTACCCCAGACCACATATTAAACCTTGAAAATGGATTTGGGTTTTGGAATTTTTCCTATCCCAATGGCACCGTCACTTCTCTGTCAGTGTGTAGGTCTGTGGTGGCTTGTAGGTGGCTGTAACGCTGGAAACTATGCCACCTGTATTTCAAAGAACACCATGGCCGCCAATCATGGATAGGTCTCAGAGATCTGCTCCGAGAATAACAAGCCCTCAAAAACCCAGGAGAGAAACATTATCTTTTCAGCACTGTGAACTGAGGTGCTCAGGTTGGAAGACACTAAAATCATGCATTGACAGTGCCTGCAGCAACGGGTATCAATCAGAATTTGTGGGGGTGACCAGCATTAGGATGGGTTTCCTTCTATTGTATACAGCTTCACTTTAAGTTGGGGTCAATTAAACAGCACCTAACAAAATGTTTAGAGACTCTTTCTAACATATGAACATATATGTATGTATGGGACTGCACTGACAACCCAAAGGCACATGGTTCAAATCCACCAGCTGCTCTATGGAAGAAAGATGGGCAGTCAACTCTCCTGTGATTTACTGCTTCTGAAATCCTGCTGGAGGGTCAGCTATGAGCAATCCTGACTCTGTGGTACGTAACAACAGCTTGTATAACCATAGCTCTGTGTGTGTGTATGTGTGTGTGTGTGTGTGTATGTGTGTGTGTGAGTGCGCGCTTGCGTGCACACATGTGTGTGCGCATACGTGTGTATACGTGTGTTTAGAAGAGGGCATGGAACCAAGCACATCCTTACTGAAGTCAGATGGATCTTGGATCCTGGCTGAAAGTAATGAATACCAGAAGAATGTCCATTTATGCTTTGTTGACTATGCAAAGACTGTGTGGATCATAACAAGTTACAGTTTTCATTGAGAAGAATGGGAATCCCAGAGCACTTAATTGTGCTCATATGAAATCTCTAACTATACCAAGAGGCTCTTGTGTGAACAGAGCAAGGGAAAAAACTGCATGGTTTAAATTAACAAAGGGGTGCATCAGTGTTGTTTCTTCTCTCCATACCTTTTCAATTGGTATGCTGAATAAATTATTCAAGAAATTGGAAACTATGAAGAAGAATGTGGCATAAGATTGGGGGAAGACTCATCAATAACCCCATCAATTATGCAGTTGGCACAATCTTCATTGATGAAAGCTGGGAGGACTTGAAGCACTTGTTGCAGAAATCAAAGAATGTAGCCTTCAATATGAATTGCATCTCAATGTCAAGAAAACAAAATTCTTACTACTGGGCCAATAGACAACATTATGACAGAGAAAAGGTGGAAGTTGTCAATGATTTCATCTTGCTTGGGTCCATAATCAATACACTTGCTACCAGCAGTTTCACTAGGAAAGTAGTTATAATAGTTGACTAGTTAAACTAGTTAGGGATCTCTTTAAATTATTAAGGAGTAATGATGTCAGTTTGAGGACGAAGCTGCATCTGACTCAGGCCATGGTTGGTTTTTCTGATCACTTGCCATGCATCTGAGAACTGAACAATGAATAAGCATGATAGAAGGAGAATCGATGCCTTTGAGCTGTGGTGCTGGAGAAGACTATAGGAGAAAAAACAGGTTCATCCTAAAGAGGGTGAAACCAGGCTGCTCCTTGGAGGCAAAAATTCTGAAGCTTCATCTGACATACTTTGGGCATGTTTCAAGGAGGGACCAGTCCTTGGAGAGGGACATCATGCTTGGAAGGATGGAGGGGTCAGCTCAGGAGAGAAAGACCCTCCATAAGATGGATTGATTGAATGACTGGGGTGATGAGGATAGCTGTGTCAGTGATAATAAGGTTGGCTTAGGATAGAGCAGGGTTCAGGGTCACTAAGAGTCACAAGTGGTTAGATGGCACATGACAACAACATATATAATGTATATGTAGTGTGTGTGTATGTGTGCGTGTGTGTGTATAAATATATATGTAATTTGTTGTTGTTGTTGTGTACCATGGAAGCAGAACCGACTCATAGCTAACCCTCCAGCAGGTTTTCAAAGGCAATAAATCACATGGGAAGAGATTGCCCATCCTCCTCCTGGAGAGCAGCTAGTGGATTCAAGTCACATGCACTCAGTATTGCCATGCAATGGATAGATGTCGGGGAGATATATATATATATATGGAGAGAGAGACAGAGATATCGATATCTATCTTTTAAGTAATGCTCTAATTTTATGTGCCGTCAAGTCAGGACCAGCCCACAGCTGACCTCGCGGTCGGTTTTCAGAGGTGATAGATTTCACAGGATGAGATTGCCCTCACTTCACCCCCTGGAGCAGCTGGTGGATCCAAACCACGTGTCTTTGGGATTGCAGTGCAGCTTCTTACCCCTCAGCCACTAGAGCGTCGTAGACATTAAATAACATGTAGTGTATATATTATTTGGAGGGGTATATGCATGCTTTATGGAAGGCACTAGTAGGAAATAGTGGAATATAAACCAGATCCTGTGTTGGACAGTGTTTCTGTGGAATATAGAACAGGTGGTTTGGAATGATAAAACTGGCCTTAAAAGCACTCGCACTGTGGTCAAGTCAGTTCAGGGACAGAGGAACGCTGTACAGCTTTGTGGGAACAGACTGCCTCAGCTTCCTACAGAGCAGCTGGAGGGTTAAAGCATCTGGCCTTTCCATTTGCACGCCCATACTCTGTTCATAGAGTCACTATCAAAATCAACTCAACACGCCGGGTGGTGTGGAACCAGGTGTTCTCTGCTCCAAGTAATATTAGCAAAAACGTCCTTTTCATTGTGTTGTTACGGGCACATTTCTATTATGGGGTATAGTAAATAGAAGTGTGGGAAATATCCCAAACGAATATGCGAAATATAATCTTGTTTAATGCTCATTTCAGGAAAATCCTTTGACAAGGTTTGTTTACTGTACAGGAAAATTTTCCAGCTCTTCTCCAGCAGAGCACCTGGATGGGTCTAAACAACCGTCCTGCTAACTCAGCAGCCAGACGTTATCCCCACACCATCAGAGCTCCTTAGAATCCAGCACACGTTTGCCAGACATTTCTGTGGTAAAGAAACTGTGGCTTGTTGGGACGCGGGCCTCCAGGTCTCTGCCGTTTCTGCAAGTCCATCCTCACGACATTTGCACACGCAGTAGGAGATCAGACTTGTTTCCTGTCCAGGATCAAGACAAGCTCTCTTTCCAAAACAAGGGCTAACCAGGCCTGCTTGCAACAATTCCATAAAATGGAAATCATCTGAGCTTGGGCTTCTTGGCATGATAGATGCCCAGCGTGTGAGCAGAAACCCCTGGGCTGTCACGTCAGGAGGAAGGCAGAGCAAACATGAACCACAGTGCCTCGTCTCTGACCTGAGATGGTTATGTCACCACCAGCATCTAGCAAACCACACCAGGCTTACTTCTGACTTAAGTTAGGCAAAATCTCCGACTCGTTTCTGTTTCAAGAAAGTTCAGAAAAATTACGGGTGAATAGAAACGTTGTAGATAGGCAGTAAATAGTATATGAATGTTGTTATTACTCTCATAATTTTATGATTGTATTATTTATTTTATAGTACTGTAGTTTTCCCCTATTATACATGTTACACTTTGAGATTTTGCACTAAAATGCATTTTCATAACACAAAAAGTGCTTTTGTAGTGATTTTAAAACAGTGCCAAGTTGCTTCTTGGAGGCAAGGATTTTGAAGCTTCATCTCACATACTTTGAGCGTGTTGCCAGGACATCATGTTCGGAATAGTGGATGGAAAACACAGGAGAGGAAGACTCCAGGTGAGATGCATTGACACAGTGACTGTGGCGATGGGGTCAGGCAGGTTAGAGATGGCGAGGGTGGCTGAGGATAGGGCAAGGTCAAAGCTATTGTGCCTGGGGTCATTAGGAGTCACAGTCGACTAGGTGACATATAACAACACCAGCAATCTCCAAACAAGTCTGGTGTAGTTTAAGAACTAGACGATAGAGCTGCACGAATGATAGACTGCTGTGTATCCTCAAGTCAGAGGTGACTCAGAGCTGACGCTGCAGTGGGCTTTCAGAAACATTAAACTGCATGTGAGAGACTGTGCCTCATTCTCCCGGACAGCAGCTGGGGAACTTGAACCACGTGCCTTTGCGTTAGTACCACAATTTTTACAACTATGTTATCAAAGCTCAAAAAAAAGAGTAATGTCATTTATATGAATGATTTAAAATACTTCGGAAATAGAATTCTAGAAAAATTTTAAGTGGGTGGGTGCCAAAGAAATTAAAAATTCCTATTCCAAGTAGAAGGACTCTCCTTCAAAGGGTCGCTATGAGTCGCCTGCGGCTCGACGGCACTTAACAACAATAACATCAACAGAGAGAGAAAGAGAGAGCGAGAGATCAGCTGGCCCAGTGAAGAGAAAACAATGTGACCAAGACAAAGGTGGGTGACTGACTTTCAGTTCACGGCCCTCTGGCCAGTCTTTCATTGTTTTTGTTCAGACATTCCTCTAGGTCATATAGTCCTGGTGTACAAGTTGCCATCCAGTGGTCACTTGTGGTTGCTGTGAGGCTGAACACTGTGACACTGATGTGTCAAATGCATTAATGGTTGGCTACTCAATGTGGACTGAGAGTGGGTGGAGCTCCCTGATTAAAGCAAGCTTGGAAGCAGGAGTGGCATCCGCTTCCTTAATAGCTTGCCTCTAGAAACCCTATGAACTTGGAGAGAGGATGAAAGGCACCCAAGCGTCAAGGACTCTCCTTCATAGGGTCGCTATGAGTGGCCTGCGACTCGATGGCACTTAACAACAACAACAATATTCCAAGTAGAAGTTTTTATATGTTTTTGTATAATTATTTTTTAATGTATTTTTTTCAAATGAGTAGATTTTATATTCTAAGTTTTATTATTAAAATTATACTTATGGTCAACTTGTTTTAGAAAATATAAGGTTAAGTAAATCCAATTTTTATTTTATTTTCTGGGTTTTCCCCCACTCACTGTCATACTATCCACATTTTAGCATGCTATTAAGAGAGTAAAATTAACTAGTTAATGCACATTTTCCTATCCACTGGACTCACAATAATTTATCTCACATTTTCTTATTAGGAGAAATGTTACCTTCTGCTTTCCACTATGTAAATAACTCTGTGATAAGCACTTATGCATATGAGTCGTCCTTCACAAAGCCAGTGCAATTATATTATAGCCTCAGAAGTAAAATCACTTGCTCAAATTTGACCATACTTAAAAAGTTTGATTCATACTGATACTTACCCATATGTTGTGCCATGTGATCACTTTGATCATTTGATCAGTGTTGAAGGTAATTTGCCATGTGAACTTCACCTTGGGAAGCCACACTCTGGGTTTCTAGTTTGTGTGATTAAAGAGGAAGAGAGTGTTTGTGAATCACTCCTTGGTCCATTTGCTTTGGTGCATTCGCGTCGGTGTTTTCCAGGCTCTGACGCTGTTCTGTTTCTTCGGTCTGAGCGATCTTTCATCCACCTGACGCCAGGCACTCTGAGGGGAAGCGGGAGGGAGGAGAGAAACATTCGGTTTACCCACATGTGCATGAGCAACACGTATTGTTAGTTTTCAGATACTTTATTCTGTAAAGTGTCATCGAGATCCATGAACGTAACTGACATGACAAGGGTCTGGGGTTTTGATTGCTGAGGAGGCTATTGTACAATTACGCCGTAATGTTTTCAGTTTTAATTAGATAACAACAGTAGCATTATAATGAATAGCAAAAATGGCATGTATATTTCATTTTTAAATGTGTGGTGTGCAAACAGAAAAAATTTTAAGAAAAGGATAATGATATTTTGTTGTCAAATATCTTAACTCTTGGTTTCAAAAGTGAGTCTTAGTTTTATGCACACACAACAGAGTTTCTGAAGATTCAAGGTGCACAGACCTTCCTCGTTTTAAATATATTCGTGGACATTTGTCAGCTCAGGATTCTCAGGAAGCCCTGAATTTAGATTGAAACACTTCGAGGACTCTCTCTGACTCAGGAAGAGCTGAGCTGGACTTCATCTGGATCCTGTGACAGGGCTTTGGAGACCAGCAGCCTTAGCGGGCTGTCGTCCTGTGTTGTTAAGACTTCTGCTCAACACCTTCAAGACTCTGGTGCCTTTACTCTCATTTCTGTATCCAGGGTTGACTCGGTGGTGAGGATTTTTGTTACTATTGAAGTGTAATTCATACTGAAGGCTGTATTCTGAACATCTTTGATGAGAAGAACCTCAGTCTTCACTGTGCTGTCTGTGTAATGCAGGCTGTTAATGAGTCTTGCTACAACTCTGATGTTACATTCTTGGTCATATAGTCCAGCTTCTCAAATTATTTGCGTAGTTTAAGTATAGAGAAAGAATTCAGTCCTGATGTACACTGTTCCTAGTTTTAAACCATGCAGTACGTGTTTATTCTGTCTGAATGTCTCTTTGTTGATCTAGGTATTGTTTGCTCATGGAAACAATTAAGTATTCTGGAGTTCTGACTATTTGCAGTGTTATTCATAACTTAATATTATCTACACAGGTGAGTGTCTTTCTATAGTCAAGAAAAAACAAAGAAACTCCTTTCTAGTATTCTCTGTCTTCAGACAAGATCTATGTGACATCGGCCATGATGCCCATTGTTTATATTCTCTTCAGCATCCAGCTTGAAGTTTAACAATCCTCCATGGACATACACGCCAGCCCCTTTTGAATTCGTTTCAGCAAGGTTCACTTAAGTGTGATATTAATGAGACTTTTCAATAATTCCTCACTCTAGATAACCTTTCTTGGGCACGAAGACAGCTCTCTTTCTGTGCATCAGCCAGAAGCTTTTATTCTAAGAATCTTGACATAGGTGAGTGAGAGTGTCCAGGGCTGCGTTCATGTGTGGGATGTACTTGAATTTGTATATCTGCAATTCCAGAAGTCTTCTTTTTGCTAATGCTTTCAGTTGAGCTTGGACTTGGCCCTTCCTTGCCTTTGGTCCTTGATCTTGTGTGTCAGCATGAAATGCTCAGCCAGTTCTTCCTAGTGCAGGGAATTTGTGTCTTCATCTTATTTTAATTTTAATACTTCTGTGTCATTAAATCTTTCCCCCACAGAATATTTTTGTATTGTATGTCAAGACTTAATATTTTTTTCCTTCAATTATTTCATCTTGTGGAATTCCAGGTACATTTGTGTGTTTTGTTTTGTGTTTTATGTTACCTAATTCCAGGTCTTTATATATGTCATTATCATACTTATATGTACTTACCATGATGGATGCTAGTCTATTCGATTTTCTTAGTTCTTCTAAGGAAGAACTTTTTTTTATGGGTCATCTACTTGTTCTACCTAGTATGCAGCTGTGGCATTTTAGGTGGCATCAAGCATCAAACCATATGATTAAGACCCATTTGGAATGAAAGGAGAATCCCAACCTGTGCAGAAGGCACTGGCAACTATATAAGGCCCCGGGAATTGATGGAATACTGAGTAACATGTTTCAATGAACAGAGGCAGCCAAAGATGTGCTCACCAGTCAGTGCCAGGAACGTTGGAGGACAGCTCTCTGAACAATTGACTCTATGTTAGTTCATTCCTCAAGAAGGGTGAACTAACAGAAAGTAGAAATTATTGAACAAAATCATTGTTGTCACACACAAGAAAAATATTGTTGAAGATAATTCAAAAATAGCTAGAGAACTGCCAGAAATGCAAGCTGGGTTTAGAAGAGGCTGTGACAGCAGGGTTATCATTGATGATGTCAAATGGTTCCTGGTTGAAAACAGAGGACATCAGAAGGTCTAGTTGTCTTTTATTTACTATGCAAAGGCATTTCTCTGTGAGGACCATAACAAATTGTGACTTACGCTGATAAGGATGGGCTCCCAGAACACAGAATTGTGCTCACACAAAACTTATTACAAGGCCTAGAGGCTGTTGTGCAAAACAGGTAGGGGAACACTGCATGGTTCCAAATTAAGAAGGAGGTGCTTTTCAAAGTGGACTGTGGGAGGGAGAAGAAAGGAGGAGAGAAGAGCATGTACAACCACGAATGAATTAAAAAAGAAAGATGTGTGTCATGGCTGGATAGTCTCCCCATTTTTATTCAGTCTGTGTGCTGAGCAAATGATATGAGAAGAGGTACTCCACGAAGAAGAATGTGGCACCAGGATCAGAGCAGGAAGAGTAATCAACAACCTGCATTATGTAGATGACACACAATCTTGTTAGCTGAATATTAGGAGGACGTGAAGCACTTGCTGCAGAAGATTAGAGACTGTAGCCTTCAATGTGGATTGTATATCAACATCAAGAAAACAAAATTTTTCACCACTTGCTTGATAGACAACACTGTGATAGCTTGAGAAAAGATTGAAACTGTCAATTATTTCATCTTACTTGAACCCACAATCAACATCTTTGGTAGCAGCAGTCGGGAGATCAGAAGACATATTGCACTGGGAAAGTCTGCAGGCAGGGACCTCTCTAAATTTTTGAGGAGCAATGCTATCAGTTTGAAGTCTAAAGTTCACCTCATTCACACCATAGGAGGGTTTCCCCCCTCATACTTTGGACATGTTGCTAGACGAGGCTGTTCCTTGGAAAGGGGCTCGGTACTTGGACAGATGGAGGTGAGCTAAAGGGAGGTTGACACCGGATGAGATGAACTGAGGCACTGATGCAGCGATAGACTCGAGGGTGTCAGAGTCTGTGAGGACGCCACAGGACACAGAGCTCAGGTCTGCTCACGGTGTCATTCTAAGTCGTACTCAACTTGATGGCACCCAACAACAAAAACATCACAGCTACAACTATGCCTGGTTGCCTAGTGGTAGGAGCTTCAGTGCCAACTAAAGGGAGCATGGTTTGAATCCACCAGCTGCTCTGTCGGAGAAAGTTGGGTTTTTGACTCTTGTGCCATTTATCGCCTCTGAAAACTCACTGGAGGATCATCTATGAGTTGTTTCCAACTACATGACACATAACAATATCAAATCACACACACAACTGTCTTCATTATTAATCTTTTAATATGTAGGCTCATTTGTTGCCATTAATGAACTAATTTCGATACATGGAGTACTGACTATAGCATGTACTGACAAAAGAGCAAACATAAGTCTTAGAGAAGGTATAGCCAGGGAGCTCCTTGGAGGCAAGGATGGTGATGCTCATGTTACGTACTCCGGGCATGTTGCTAAGAGAGACTGTGTCTTGGAGAAGGAGTTAACGTCTGGAAATGTGGAGGGACAGGGAAGGAGGAGAAGACCCTCAGCCAGATGGATTGACACAATGACTACTGCAATGTGCTCCAGCGTGTTAGAGATTGTGAGGTTGGCACAGAACAGGACAGGCTTCCAATATGCTGTTCATAAGGTTGCTATGCGTAATACTCCACTTGACAGCACCTAACAACAACATCATTGTTAACCAAAGTTAACATTTGATTCAGATGCCCTTCGTGTTTCCCTACCGTCCTTCTACAGAAAGGTCGCACCTTACAACGGGTCCTACCTCACAACGGATCCTACTGCAAAACGGGTCCCACTGCAATGGGTCCCAAAGCTCCTTGGGTTCCTCTTGGCGGTGACGCTTCCTCACATTTTCCTTTTGTTTTTTATGCTGTTTTGAGGATGCAGGGCAGATACATTGTGTACAGTGTCTTCATGTGAATTTTTCCACCATTATTCATAATTACATAGAGCTTGCAAGGTTGGGAGGAAGATCAGAGAAGTCCTATTTTCATCATGTCATAACAAGGACATATCAACAGGGCACATTACCATTGACGCTGACCTGGTGGGGCTGTCAATTTTCTCTACTGCTGAGCTGCCATTTCTATGTTTTTGGACAATATTCTTGGGAGACTTTATGATGTTCAGCTCATATTAAGGAATGGAGAGTTGCATTACTGCTTGAGGTGGAGACATCTGCATAACAGATAGTTGTTGAGTAAATAAACAAATAAAAAGGGATCTGAAAGGATCATTTATTTCTTCTACATTTATTTAGTTAACAATTTATTTATCTTATTATAGACCAGTGAATATTTATTTTATGTTCTATATTATAGTATGTTGTTGTTGTTGAGTGCCAGCGAGTCGTAGATGACTCATAGTGACCCTAAGAACAAAAGACCTGAGCACTGTTCATAGAGTTTCCGGAGGCAAGCCATTTCGGAAATGGATGCCACTCCTGCTTCCAAGCTTGTTTTAATCGGGGAGCTCCAGCAAACACTGTCCACCATGGGTAACTATTATTGCATTTGATGCATCAGCGTCACAGTGTTCAGCATCACAGCAACCTCGAGTTACCTCTGTACAGCAAATGGACAGACCAGTGCTATACCACTTAGAAGAATGTTCGATCAAAACCAATTTAAACTGTTATAGTATAGTATTGCCTTATTAACTGTTCAAAACATTTCGCTTCAGTGCCCAGAGCCCTTTGAGTTAGCTCCTGTGTCCTTTTGACATCCTCATTTACTGTGCTTGTTTATGTGTGTCTGTGATCTATGTGTTTTGAGTGCGGTTTTGAGAATACTCAGGAATTACAAATTCTCTGTATTTATTTGTCCTAATGTTTTCTTTCATCTTTTTGCCATGAGATTTAATATAGAACAGTATTTTTATTAAAGTGCTTTGAGCATTATATTGTTTCATGAACTTTGGTATCTTTTATCATTAATGAAAAGCCTGCAACTAGGTCCAACTTTATTGTGTTAAGTGGAATCTTGTCTCTGACAGCTACTCAGACTTTGTTGACAGACCTTTCCATTTCCCGCTCTTGTGGTGAGTGCTTTATGACTAGCCTTGCTTGGGGTGCAGTACACCCTTCAATACTAAGATTATTTTGTCTTTCATGTTTGAAACTCTCTATGTCAACTTCTCTCCAACATTGAGATTTTTCCCCCCACTCAGATCCTCTTCACCGTTTACAGTGTTGACCCTTCCCTTTTCAGACAATTTGTTTTGGGACTCATACACATATTTTCACCTGTGCTGTAGTTGTATGACTTCCTCAGCTCAGTGTTTCAATTTAGTAATCCTTTTCTGAGTCTTATAAATTATTGGTCAACTTCATCAAGTTATTTTTTTAATTGTAATGAACACACTTATCTTCTAAGGTTTTCTGAAATGTCAAAGAAGCATATTTTTATATCTTATATTTTCTCTTTGTCTTGTCTTTTCAATGTGTAAATTAATAATATACAGAGTCTCTTCTGACATTCATTCTGGTCTTTTTTTCTTCTTCCTTCTTTGTAATGGCTTTTTGCATTCTTCATGAACAAATTCTTGATATCTTCCACAGCTTATCTGGTCTTTATTCATTAGTGTTCAAGTCCTCAAACATATTCCTGAGTTGGTTTTTAAATTCATGGGAGATAGACTCAAATTTTGATTCCTGTAGATATGATTTAAGATTCAACAGCACTTAACAACAACAATAACAACAACAACATAGAGAGAGCTCTGTTGGCCTAGTGGATAGAAAGTTATGCTACCAAGCCAAAATCGGTAATTTTAATATGTGGCCCTCAGGCCTGGTTTTACTTGGTTTTGGTCACTCTTCTAAGTGGTATAGCACTGGTTTGTCCATTTGTTGTACAGAGGTAACTCATGGTTGCTGTGATGCTAAATACTGTGACATGAAGTGTCAAATGTGATAATGGTTACCCATAGTGGACAGTATTTGATGGAGCTTCCCAATTAAAAAAAAAA